>NW_024412397.1:23574263-23665195 GCF_014898765.1 Herpailurus yagouaroundi
TCTGACTGGCGTGAGGTGATACCTGAGTGTGGTTTTGATTTGTATTTTGGTTTGGGGGGCTTTAATGCAAGTCTTCTGCTTACTTTACTTTCCACTATGACACTACCCACCTCACTCACTCTCTGGGTCTGTGCCATTTTCTCTCTACTACTTTTTCCATTTGAATTCAGTGTGGCAAGAGCTAGCTTTTACCTCTCAACCCCACCTTCTGAAAGAAGCGACTTGCTTCACTGAGAGTGGTATTAATGAATCAGTAAGAAACGAATTCTCCATGTCTATTGTCTCTGGTTTCTGAAGCCAGGACAATGAGTTTCATCACTACAAATTATCTCATATCCCTAATCAAGAGCAAACAGCACAATAACCTCAACCTTTTCTAATCCATTAATATTCATGAATTCAATACATTATTTTATCATATATTACGTGCACAATTGTACAATATTACCATGGGAACTATCTTCCAGAGATCTTCATGGTTTGCTCTTTTATTTTCATCAGCTTCCTGTTCAAATGTCACTTATTCAGAGACTTCCTTGTATAAAATAAGACATCTCTCTCCAGTCATGTCTAGACCTCTCACCCTCCTTTATTTTCTTCATAGTATATATCATCATTTGAATGTTTTTATTTACGTCTTGAGCTCCTTAGAGACATTGGACTAGCATATTTCATTTAGTTTCCCAATGTCTAGAAAAAGACTAAGAATAGAGTCATTGGTCAAGAAATATTTAAAAATGTAACAAAGATATTGTTTTCCAGAATGTTAAAAAAAACTCAATAAAAGTAAGCTTTAAAAATGTGCTTACCGAGTGCTCCTTATGTTACTAACACTCATTTTCTGTGGCTGTAAATGGTAGAAATATGAAAAATTTCTTATTACTTTATGCTAATTTACCAAACTACACCACTTGGGTAACATATAAGCATTATAGGAATTCAAAAATGGAACTAAAATTGGTCAAGAAAGCTTTACTGAATAAATATTGAATTTTATCTCGAAGGATGGATGGATTTGGATAGATTGAGAGGTACACATACACACATTTTTATGTAGCTAGTGAGATGATCTCTTACTCATAGCCATTAGATAAAAGAACTACATTTTAAGGTCTATGTTCTATGAAATATGATCCCAAACAAGTAGATTGGTTTTGTGTTAGATTTCCACCCTACAATAAAGATCGCTTTTAGATAGGTGCCTGGGTGGCTCAGTCAGTTAAGCATCCAACTCTTGATTCCAGCTCAGATCATGATCTCACGGTTCGTTAGTTTTAACCCAGCATTGGGCTCTACACTGTCAGTGGGATTATCTCTTTCTCTCTCTGCCTCTAAAATTAATAAACATTCTTTTAAAGATGGCTTTAGAGAACATGTACTCTAACCTTTAAGAGGTGCTTGAGCCCGAGGGCTAGGATTCTTTAAGACAACTTAGTAGTGGGTATAGCAACTTGCACATAGGGAGCACTACCAATAAAAGAACACTGCCGTTAAATTTCAGAGACCTCACATCTTATTCCAACTCTCTAGAGTCCCACATGTACCTAATCCACACCTCTTTAATAGCTCTGTGATTCTATCCCTCTTTCCCTACCCCTCCCTCCTTCAACACACACATGCACAAAATGACTACAATAATTTGAATTACACACTCAGTGGCATGTGACGTATTTAACAATGGTTGAATTAGAACTTGTGCAAGAGACTGAAACAATGAAACTTTGGATTATAATTCTATATGCTGAAAATATACCACCTCTTCCCTGTTTTGGCCTAACCTCATTCTCTTTCAAGAATAAGTTCAAACTATACAACTCAATACTCTGCTTGTACTTAGAATTCATTACTGAAGAACATAGTTCCTTCTTGAATTGTTTGTTAAATGAGAATAATACCTGTACCACAATTATGCAGCTAACACATTAATACAGCATCACTGATCTCAGAGTAGACTGTGGACCACAAAAATCACTAGTTCAACATCCTTATTTTACAGACAGGTCGAGGGGCCGCCCCCCCCCCCAGGAAGGTCCAGTAACTTGTTCAAAGATCACTAAGCTAGAAAGTGGCACAAACAGGATCATGACCTAAGTCTTCAAACTTCTAAGAAAAGAGCTTTTGTATTCAAATGTGCTTAGAAATAATCTTACAAAGTAATTTTACAGAAGTTCACAGCATAACTATGTCTGAGTTTCTTGTTATAAACTAGATATGGTAGTGAAGCCGTAGAAAATGATCTTCTTCTCCATCAATATTGTCCAAAGTGTGTGAAACAGAATACAATCCCCAGGGAATAGATGTCATTCCAAACAGACTTCAGACCAGGATATAGAAAGTCAGGAAGAACATTATTCCCACTATAATAAACTACCATCTAATCTATAAAGATTATAAATTTTCTTGAGCCCAGAGAGCTTGTATTTCAGGGCAAGCAGTTAGTAAAGTCAGACAAAGTCAGTAAAGTCTGGGGCAAAGCATAAGAGGAAGAGGAGGCCAGCATACAAGTGGATAGATAAAGAATTTGATTAATTTTTTTAGTGAATTGTTATAGGAATGTGGAGAGCATGAAGGCATGGAAAGCCTGGTTTGGGGTAGCTACAAACACTAAGTGGGTTGTCACTCATTCTCGGGCTTTTCTCCACACACCTCTACTGGGGGCTCATTAAAAAAAAATGGAGGCAAGACTGTAAATCAGAAAATCTTAGCAGTGTAATCCTCAGGGAGGAAACCAGCACAGGTATGAGAAGGTCACAAAAGCCTTGCTTGCATTCTTCTCCCTTCAGAAACAAAAGCTTTAAGCTCCTGGGGTAAGGGTATCATACTGTGGCCCCGGGGTACAGCTGAAGAAGGCTTACAGCTGCAAGTATAGAAGAAAGAACAGAAAGCAGGTAATAAATCATCCTGGGTTCAGACCATTGGTCTTCTACTTCTTGGGGAAAGACAGGATCATGAAAAAGGCCTACTCCTGAGACCCAGACACACTGGGCATGATTGAGGCTAAGGGTGGACCTGGATAACCAAGAAGACCTCTGGCCCTAACCATCAGGCTAACAAGTCTACTACCACAGGAAAATCAGGAGCATAGAGCAAGAGACTGTTTATGAGGAAAGAGAGTACAGGGGAGGCCAAAACTGGAGTGTCAATCAGGAACACTGAAGAAAAGCCTCCAGCAAATTAGACTCCATCCTACATATAAAGGACTGAGAAATCTGAAGTCAATGGCACACTGAAGGCGAGCATATGAACTAGAAAACCCAAATCCAGCTCAACTACTGACTAAATTTAGTCAACACCCCACAATGGCAGCCTAGGAAATTAAGTGATGTGCCCAGTATAAAGCATACATATTCTTACCTCAGTCACTACCATTACACATAAAATATCTCACAGTCACTCAAAAATAACAAGACGTATGAAAAACAACTACAACCAGGCCATTATCTACAGAAATTTTTTCAAAAAATCAGAATCACAGGGGTACCTGGGTAGCTCAGTTGTTTAAGTGTCCGACTTTGGCTCAGGTCTTGATCTCACAGTTCATGAGTTCAAGCCCCATGTCAGGCTCTGTGCTGACAACCCAGAGCCTGGAGCCTGCTTTGGATTTTCGGTCTCCCTATCTGCCCCTCCCCGACCCCCACTCATGCTCTCTCTCTCAAAAATAAATAAACAAAAAAAATTTTAAAGCAGAATCACATATGATCCTATGTTGGAACTACCAGAAATAAAATTTAAAAGATTAATTAAATATCATGAATATGTTAGTGGAAAAGGTAAATAACATGCATGAATAAATGGAAAAATTTTTAACAGAAACTATAATAAAGAGTAAAACAAAATGGTAGGCATAATAAGCCATGATAACAAATATTAAGAATGTCTTCCACAGACTCATCAGTGGACTCAAAACAGCCAAGAAAATGGTCAGTGAACTTGAAGGTCAATAGATACTAAACTAAAAACCAAAAAACAAAGAGAAAACACAGTGTGAGGGTAAAACAGAATATAGTGAGGGGCAATACCAGATGTGTGTTTGGAATTCCAAGAGATGTGAAAGAAAATTTTAAAAAAATATTTGAAGGAATCATAGCTAAACATTTTTTAGAATCACAGAGAACCAAAACCCAGAATATCAAAAAAACTTTAAAATTTTTCATATTCAAACTACGAAAAACCAAAAATAAAAATAAATTTTTAAAGGCAGTCAAAAGTGTTTGAAGCAGAAAAAGAAATACGGCAGACTTTTTGTCAAAATCTATGCAAGCTATAAGACAATACAGCAACTTTCTCAGGGTGCTGAAATAGTACCAAACTAAAGGAAACTATCTTCCAAATACAAATGAACTCCTTTTAGACAAACAAAATTTTACGGAATTCAATACCAGGAGACCTATATTACAGAAACAGGGATCTATTAAAAAAATAATTATTGTAAGTATTTCAAAAGCAACAATATAAAAGACCCATTTTTCTTATTTTTAATCACTGTAAAAGATAATTAACTCTGGAAAAACACAGTCACATTGGACTTTGGGTACATAGAATATATAAAAATGATGTATATGACAGGAATAGCAAAAATTAAGTGGGCAATTAGAAGTACAATAATTTAAGGTTATTGTACTACTTGTAAAATGGTGTAATATTTGAAAATAGGTTGTTATTAAAGACATATACTATCCACCTGAGAGAAACCACAAAAAATTTTGCAAAAAAAGAAAAAAGTAAACTACATAAGATTTAGACATATAATTTGTAAATAAAAACATGGGAATATATACACATGTATATAAATACGTACATATTAGAGTTGGTATGGTATGTATCCCATACTAACTCTAATTGAAACATATATACCAAATAAATCCTAATGTTTATAATAATTTCAAAGTAGATTTTGGAAACATATCTATGCTTGGAAGCCCTGAACAAATGTAACTTGTATAAATCCTTGTATAAATCCTTCCCTAAACTCATTAATTAGATTTTACCTCTTTCTCCTCTGTACACCCAATTTGAACCCTTATCACAGTGATGACCTCTGAGGGTAAGGATCTAGGACTAATTCTAGCCAATAAATTGTGAGCTGAAATAATATGCCCCTTCTTGCTCTGAGCACTTAATTGCTAAGTCCAATAAAAAACCCTTTCCTTTCCTCTAGCACAACCATATTCAAGCAGATCACAGGTCCATCTACATGGGTTTTAGAAAAATATTTGAGGAAGAAACCATAGTGACTCTAGATGACATGAAAAGTAAGTGAAGCCTGTGACCCATGGGTCAAGTCAGTTGCCTGCTTCTGTAAATAAAATTTTGTTGAACACAGCCAAGACTATTCATTTATATATTGTCTATGGGTGCTTTTGTGCTACAGTGGCAGAGTTGAATAGTTGTGATGAGACTGTATGGCCCACAAAAAAGGAACTATTTAGTAGCTAGTCCTTTAAGGCAGGGTTGGACTGGGGTGAGGCAAATAAAGCACCCAGAATGCAAAATATAAGGAGGCATTTACTCTCAGGGTCACACAAGTACTAACTCTGCTCTTGCACTTGGTAACTGGAATTACCAATTTTAAAGCAATAGTTAGGATTCAGAAATGCTGAATCATACCTACCATGTTTAAATACTGTATGGCTCACAGGGATAAAAACATGGCAAAAATATTAGATTTTTAAAGCTCATTGTGACCTGTCACAATTTTCACTATCCCGTAAAGCTGTACCTAAGCCCATGGATTAAAGAATCAGTATCATGCTTCATGCGCATATCTAAGTCTACTTTAAAATAACTTCAAAATATAAATGATTCAATATTGCAAAGTGTTCCTTTTTCATGTGTAACTGCAAAGGATATTGTGTAATCCTGGAGTACATCTAGATCTACAGATTAGAAGAACATGAAGAGAAGAAAATGGACACGTGGCACTCCTGGGAAATGACGGTTCATTATGCAAGAATTTATTGCATTCATGCTGAGAGGAAAGATTTGACAAATTAATCTGTCTTTCCTCTTACCTAAGCACCACTGCTCAAATCCTTCCTGCATGCCAAAACAGAATCTAGGACACCAACCACATCACGGCCGATAAGCCTTCCAATACTCCTTTGTAGTCACCTTGTTCTGAAGATAGGATATGAGGAGGTGAAGGAACTTTCCCCCTGGGATCTAAACAGTGATCATTAAAGAATAGATGTTTAAAATTACAGGTCATGCAGGATCTTGAATGACAGAGGAAATAAAGGATCTTTAAAACAAAAATGTGGTTACATGTGGAGCTCTCAAGTGCAGGGCCCTGGGTAGGTGTTCCTTTGGACTGGACTGCAAGAAGGGATCAGTGTGAAAAAGGAACAGTGAGGCTTACAAGTAGAAAAGACTAGGCATCTACTGAGTATCCAAAAAGAGCTGAGCCCCTAGACAATGGCCCAAGGTCACACAAACTGCCTGCTTCACTATTCAACAGATCTTGTCCCAAAAGGCTCTAAAAAAATGGTCCTCCTGTAGCCAGACAGACAGCACTAACTCACCACCCCATACATCTTTCTCCTGGGTTCATTACCTCTCAATCTTAGGTGAACTGATGTCCTTCAAGACTCCACATTGAAAAGCCTTCTTTTATATCTGCCTTCTGCCCATCTTCCCAAATCCCACTATACTCACTCCCCCTTTTGCCTTGCCTCTGAAAAGAGGTGATAGACTGCCATTCATTCATTCGATTTACTCATTTGTTTTCATCAACAAGAACTTTTTTACTCTGCACCTTTCATGTGTAAAGCTCAGTTAGTAAAAGGCAAAAAAAAAAAAAAATGGACAAAATGTCATCCCTCTCTCTAGGAGGACAGAGAGGAAATAATGGGGAACAGGCATTTCCTGAGGACCTGTCTTGCTGCTGCCTTGTGCTATTTTAGTTTAATCCTCAGACCAGCCCTATAATTTTATACTTAAGGGAAATGAGAATCAAAGAGGTCAAGGTCACAGAGATAACATACCTAATCTATAACTTGACATGAAATTTCTGACTCCAAAGCTAGATTTTCTTACGTATTTATAGTTTATTAAAAATATGCATATACAAATACTATAATAAAAATCTACAGAGTTTGGGGAGTGGAGGTGGTTACTGGAAGCAATTTTTCCTGCTCTTCCAAATATCTGCCAAGAGTGCCAGAAGGAAAGAGAAAGAAAGGTCTGCTTCAGGCCAAATAATGTGAACAATCTGAGACCAAGCACTGTGTCTTAGTTCACCTTCCAAAGTGCTCAGCAAACAAGAGATACTCACCATGTGCTATAGAAATGAATTAAATGCCAAGAGGGCCAAAGGGGAAAGTAAACAGGCAGGAAGAAACATTGGAGACAGAGCTCTGGAGTTTAAACTCTTGGGGCTCAGCAAGCAAATGGACAATTGTACCAAAGATAACACTCTGGATGGACCCCAGGGGGCAAATTAGGCAAGTTAACGAGTCCCTGCCCCTCTCATTTTGTGGTTTCAGTGATTAAAAATCTGCACAAGGCCCTTATCCCTCCTTGCTTTTGGATGGAAGAAATCTCCCTCAGGGACAGATCAGCTTATAAATAGAACCTCCTGCACTCAAAGGGAGTGGAGCAGAGGATATCCTGTTGAGTTGCTGTTGAGGAAGCCACCTGCCCAGAGAACGACCTAGGGAGCTGTCAGCAGGGTTAATTACAGAATAGCCAACTGCAGGATTCTGCCAATCACTTGGGTAAGTTTGAAGGGCAGTTGTCTGGAGGTGCAGGCAGGCAATTCCACTGCCAACTACACAACCAGGCCAGGCCAAAGGCAGGTTTGATCTAGAATTCTAGACAATAGAAAGTGCTTCCCTGCCCAATCTGCACTTTAGGTCAACTGGGTAGGGAAGGCATAATGCAATTGGGTTTCAAATTCAAGTTTGGAACCCTCTACTTGGTATGGTCTCTGTCACTCTTTCCATTTTTTTTTTTTTTTTTTTTTTTTGCCTTGTATTTTGTTTAAGTGTAACGAGCTCATGAGTCCCACAACCTATTAAATTCTGTGGGGCAGAAAGAACAGCAACTCCAGGTCCTCTCTATATTTGCCTATGTGAAGCCCAGCACACTGCATGTGGCAGAGACTTAATTCAATGAATGCATTAATGAAATGCAATGAAGTGGTCCTATTTTTCATAAAACTTGGGGCCTACGGTGCTTTCGAGGGTTATACTTTGGGGATTGTTTGATCTCTCATTATTTCAACATGAAGGAGACAGTGGACAGAAACTGCCAATAATCAAGACTGTGTTCAAATGTCTCCAAAACTCGGTAGCTTCCTCTTCTTTTCCTTCAAGAACTGGCTCCTTTGTCTAGTTCTCTACTACATGGACCTAGTTTGGTTTCCCACTGTTCTCCAATCCTTATCTAAGTCACACTCCTGAGTTCAGCGATACCCAGGTAAAGACACTGCTCAGGTGTTGGACCCCTTGTGAGTGGGTTCAAGGCTCTAGATATGCATGGCTGGATCAGAATAGAGGGAGACAAAGCTCCAGTGAGAAAAGAAACCGTGACTCTAATCCAAAGGTAATATGCAGTCACGAAAAAGAATAGCAGGGTTGGCATCTGAGAGTGTTGAGTACAGACAGGACTACATGCTAAGAACAAGGCAAATGGAGCAATTATGCAATTGTGCCACGGCCAGCCACCACCAGCAAGGGTAAGCTAGACCAGCACCTAGTCACAACACACCAGGCGGATGTGGGCATTCTGATTAGAAATTTAGGTCCGGATGAACAACATCTTTAAACCCACCAGTGGTAGAGGCCCATCTGCACACTAACCATCTCTGCCCTTTCCTGCCCCAGGCTGTGCAAGAATCTCTGAATTGTCCTTTTTCCCTTATGCTTAAAACCTTCTCAGAAGTTGCTAAATTCTGATGCTCTCTAGCATGAAGGACACAGCAATGACCATGGCAGACACAGTCCCTGCTCCCTCAGATTACTTAGGATCCACTGAATTATTTGTGCTCTTCCCCCAGGCTTAAATTTTTGGCTTGGCACTACATTCCTCCATAAAGGCTGCCTGTATCCAGCTTACTCCCTCAGTTTCTGGTCCAATAATGGAGTAGGAATCGGACTTGCAATTCCCCCATCCATGAACTCAGGCTCTTCACTCATTAAGGTTTTACTGCCACACAACCTATAAAATGCTGCAGTTATTCTTGGCCTATTAGTTTCAAACATCCTTCTTAAGGTGATATTTTGGTAGAGTTTTACCTTTATATAAGATTCTTGTTTGGGCTTGCATCATATGCTTTCCATTCCAACAGACAGCTGCTACCAATCTCTGTTTTAAGAGTTCAATTTTAAAAGATCAAATTATGTTCTTATTCAAGAAGGCTAAGTACAAACCCCAGCATCTTCATGTGGCAACCTGTCCTTTCCAACCCTATCTATTCCTCCCTCACCTCTCCTCTGGGTATACCAGTTGAGCTCACTTAATCTCCTTTCTTCCTGACTCCACCCAGCTTACGAATAAATGAACAAAATCAAAGAAGGTGACCTCTCCATGATTTATAAGCCAAGTCATTGACAACCTCTGAAATACTCAGTGGCTCTACTATCTTCTACTCCTTTGGTAAATATGTAAGGACCTCCATTTCTCAAAACGCATCTGGTATTCACTTTGCAACTCAACAACTCAACAAGAACTGTTTAGGACACAGCAGCCCTTAGCTCCAGCTGTGGTCTCTGTCCAGAATCCCCTCCTTGCCATCCTCATTTTCTAACATACTGATTAAACTTTGCACTAATATTTATTTAAATGCCTGTGTCTCATGTTCTACTGAGAACTGTTTCCAAATCTGTAAGATTGATCAGCGCCCTCCCCCAATTCATATCCACCTGGAACCTCAAAAGGTGCTCTTATTTAGAAATAAAGTCTCTGCAGATACAATTAGTTACAATGAGGCCATGCTGGATTATAGTGGACCCTAAATCTAATGACTGGTATTTCTGCAAGAGGAAGGAGTGGGAAATTCAGACACAGAAACACAGAAGACACACCCACAGAGACAAACACCATTCGAAGACAGAGACTGAAGTGATACATCCACAAGCCAAGGAACACCAAAGATTGCCAGCAACTATGAAAAGCTAGAATGAAGACATGGAACAGATTCTCCCTCAACCTCTAGGAGGAATCAACTCTGCCAACATCCTAATGTCAGAATGCTAGCCTCCAAGAAATGTGAAAAACAAATTATTTCTTGTTTTAAGCCACCTACCTAATAGTAATTTGTTACAGTGTCCCAAGAAGACTAATATGGTATCTCACTCTCAATATCTAACAATGGGATTCACCATTTATGAAAAGTTTGGCTTGGGACAGATCACATTACCTCTAATATTAAAATGGGGATAATAATGATAGCTTTCCCTAGAACTTATGTGAGAACAAATGTAGTAAAGTTTAAAAAAAAACACTTTAACATGGACACCATAAATATTAGCTGTGTGAATTGCACTTCTATTATGATTTCAGTTATATTATGAAGAAGGTAGGGGAAGAGGAGTGAGGGAAATGAAAGAAGAAAGAAAGCAAACTAGCTCATAAGTTCTAAGATAAAATGATTTCTGTTAATCCCTCAAATTCTCTATTATTTTAGAAATGTAGGATTGTATTAATCCCAGTTAATTTTAAAGACACTTAGAAAGGGAGCCAACAACACTATATTTGACTCTCTAGTGTCAAGGAGTTAAAAATTAAGAGCTACTATCTGCTGAAAATTTTCTAGCTGCTAGAATCCTAAGCATTCTGTCTGCATCATCTTAATTTGCCCAGCTCTGGAGTCTGTACCATATGCCCACTACACACAAGCAAACAAAGCCTCCAAGAGGCCTCACCACCTGTCCGAAGTCACATGGTCAACCCAACTCTGAGGTTCAAACCTGTGTACTGAGCCACTACTGACTACTACACTTTGTTCTCACAACTAAAGAAGCTGGAAAACACACCTGCCCCCTGCCGGGGTCACCCCCAGCTGTGGCACTTCCACAACCCATCCTGTGGCCTCCCCATGAAGATTCACGCCTTTCCCCAAACCCCTAAGTTCAGTGGCAGGTGCATCCCTGTCCCCTCACTAATGTATACTTCAAGGCTGTTATTAACCTGCTGGAATCTGAGTTGCTGCCTCCTACTTGGGCAATTTTCCAACCATTTAGTGGCATAATCATCAGAAATAAGGATGTAAACATTTCCTCCCTGCAGCCTGGGAAGAGGGCCAGAGGACTCAACCTTGGTGAATTCCCTGTGGGAAGCTGCTCTTTGGGCAACTCTGTAGAATCAGGCACATCAGATGACAAACTTAGAGAGTGAAACCATTCCTTGCCCCCCTCTCACTTCCCTGTTACATCAATAGAACCTATACTGAAAGTCAAAATAGATTCAGCAATAAAAAGAAAACACAGTGCATGCTACAACATGGAGGACATGGAGAACATGATGCTAAATCAAAGCAGCCAGACACAGAAGTCCACATATTCTATAAATTTATACAAAATGTCCAGAAAAGCAAACTATTGAGACAGAAAGTAGATTAATGGTTTCCCGAGGCTTAGGAAGAGAAGTGCAAACTGTAAACAGGTACAAGGGATGTGCATGAGCTAATCAAAATGTTCTAAAACTGGATTTTGATGATAGAACTTAATATATTTACTAAAAATCATTGAATTTCACACTTAAAAGACCCAAGTTTTGTGGAATGTAAATTATACCTCAATAAATGTGGGGGGGGGGGGTTGTTTGTTTGTTTTGTAAGCCAGCTCTGACTTTCTAAAATTCCTAACTGGAAATTCAAGAAATAGCTCAGATATCAAGTAGTAAATATGGACTCCAAAATTCAGAAGAGGAGGTCTGATTTGGGAAGCTATGCTAATACTATAGAATTTTCTTCCAGCTTTGGAAACATAAAGGGAAATACCTTCCATTTTGCACTGTTGCATGATTCACCTGCTCTGTAACAAGAGGACACTGAGTTCATTTCCTTAGTATTTTCAGGGGAATATAGTTAGAGTGCAGTCCCAACTCTGTCACTCATTTGGTAAAAACTCTTGGTAAGTTATTTCATCCCCCTGGGCCCCAGACTTAATCTGAAGAATGAGAAGTTGGATCTACATTATCAACTCCTAATATTCCTTCCAGTTCAGGAATTGTATAAGATTTGTTGCACACCAGATATACCATGCTAGGCAATATCTACACTCATTTAGTCTTCTCAACAACCTTAAGGAGGTTGAATCATAAACCCCATCACACTGATGAAGAGGCTGAGCCAAGGTGCTGCATTTCGTAATCAAGGTTACACAACTAGTAAACAGTAGCCCCATGATTCGAGCCAGGAACTTTCAACTATAAACCACAATGCTCCCTAAATTCCCTTCCAATCCCAAAACATACAATGGCACTGTATTGTTAGATTTCCAGAATAGGGGCACACTAGGGCCTGGTTCTCTTTAGAATTCTATGCACCTGTCATATAGGCACAAAACACCAACAATGCCTTCTAGAAAATACAAACACTGTACTAAATACTGTACCATGATTTGCAGGCAAGTTAGAATACAAATTCAATAGCATCCAAGACCAAAGATTCAGATTCTAGGTTTAAGTCTTATGCCTAAATGGGAATATATAAATGAATATAGGTGTATATACATGTACATATAAATACACATATGTGCTATAGGTATATAGCTAACATTAGGAAACATAATGCAATAGAGTTTTAGAGTCTCTTATAAGGTACAAAAGTTTGCAAGATACAGACGGCTGACAAAAATGCAAGAATTTCTCAAGCTATTGATTTATTATAGACAGAAGCATTTTTTTCCCCACTCTAACTGGCCTGGAAAGAAGTGTGGCTCATAACTGTAGCTCCAAACTCCAAAGAGAAGAGGTATTTCTACCTAGTAAATGCTGAATCACTCTAGTGCTATTTTTAAGTAAATTTTCTCTAGAGATTTTATTGGAGTTAAGTTATTCTGCTAGGTAAGATCTCTCACACATACTTTCCAGATGCTACTACTGCCCTTGTCATGACCACCAACATAACTGTGACCATCACCACCACCACCACAACCACCACACAATACTTACCCCACAAATTAATCCATCTAGTACAACTATCTACCTCTTACCAGAGCACCTGTGTTTCTTTAATGAGAAATGGTGGTTGCTGACCTCAACCAGTCTCTGGCTTTTTTAGGTCAAATCCCAATGGGTTACTGGGCTGTCAGTCATGTGCAGGCTCAACCCTTAAGCCCTGAGGCAATCAACATAAGCCAAACCAACCCACCAACCCAGTAGGTAAGTTAGACCTAGAAAT
The DNA here is from genome assembly GCF_014898765.1 of Herpailurus yagouaroundi. Lineage (NCBI taxonomy): Eukaryota > Metazoa > Chordata > Mammalia > Carnivora > Felidae > Herpailurus > Herpailurus yagouaroundi. Next base: position 23,587,609 of record NW_024412397.1, read on the forward strand.
AATCAATGGGATTAATTATTATGAACTGTTGTGTGTTGGGAAGGTCCATGTACTGGTAAAAACATCATTCTGTGGCCAGCTTATTTAACAAGAAAATCTGTCGATACTGCCTACCTGACCTTTATTACTGAGCCATGATAAGAGTTTTCTTCTTCTTCCAGGAAGCTCAGTGGTAAAGGGGACACCATGTTCTCAGCATGGAATCACTCTACTCTTGGCAATTTTTTAAAATTCTCCTCAGTTTTCTGCCAATATCCTCAGTATTCTGCCAATGTCCCACAACATTACTAAAGTTAGAATCTTTTGATATGGGGCCAAATTCTCATCCCTATGGTATTTCCTCTGCCCTATTCTTCCTCCTGAGATTGGACTCTTCCTCAAATCATGACTTAGGCCTGGAATGAACTGAACTTTTCCCTCTCCTACTTGCATGACCTTGGGCAAGTTAATTGAACCCTGTGAGGCTACATTTACTATCAAAAAAGATAATAACTCTCTGGTAAAACTACCCAAAGAGAAGTAAATGTGTCTAACTCCCCCGAAGTGCATAATGCATACTTAATAAATGTTGCTTAGAAGTATGCTTTTAAGATTATATGCAGTCTGAAGGTAAGCAGTATTTTCCTATGTCTTTCTCGGGTAATTAGTCATGATACTCTAAAGGAGAAATATAGAGAAAACAGTTAACACATATTTGTTAAATGAATAAATCCACAGCATCATAAAATGCAGCAAACAGCCTTCAAGAACCAAAGGTGACAATATTAAGTGTCCAAAACACAAGGTATCCATGTTGAAAGCCTTTATACAATAAGCATCCTTGTCTGTTACCCTGTTTTCACAGTAAAACTGTCACTCACAATATTACATATTTTACATTTTAAGGAGTTACCACTTCCCACTCTGAAAGATGAAAGTGCTAAAAGCTCATTTTCTCTGTTCACCCAGTTAGAGCATAGGTGGGTAAATCAGGCTTTATAAATCCATGTACCCACAAACTGTGACAGGAAACCAGTTGACAAAGCTAAAGATTTGCTTGCCATACTGCCTACAAGGGTATGACAACAGCAAGAACCATTTTCCCAAAACTACAGTGATGGTGGCTCTAGCAACACTCAGTTCTATGCCACTGAGTCAAGTGGTATACCCAGAGCACAATACAATTTTCACATCATACCTAATAGTGGCAATTGAGCCTGTTTCCCTGAACCTTCTAGAGATTCTATGGTTTGCCCAATATATTTTAGTTAATTCCTTTTGGACTTAAGTTAGCTTATATTGATTTACAGTGGTTACATTTAAAACACCTGATTGAAGCAAGCAATGTGGCCTCAGAGAAAAGGGAAAATAGGGACTTAGGGAAATGATGATTCATAAGTTTGGCAGTCTATGGCATGCAGTGTAAAAATATAAATTATTTCCTACAGTCACTTGGAGTGATAAGCCCATTGAAGGCAAGGATTGAGAGAACCATATGGTTTCTAATATTTTTTTGTTTGTTTTAGGGGATTGAAAACATTTTATTTTATTTTTTTTATTTATATATGAAATTTATTTTCAAATTGGTTTCCATACAACACCCAGTGCTCATCCCAAAAGGTGCCCTCCTCAATACCCATCACCCACCCTCTCCTCCCTCCCACCCCCCATCAACCCTCAGTTTGCTCTCAGTTCTCAACAGTCTCTTATGCTTTGGCTCTCTCCCACTCTAACCTCTTTTTTTTTTTCCTTCCCCTCCCCCATGGGTTCCTGTTAAGTTTCTCAGGATCCACATAAGAGTGAAACCATATGGTATCTGTCTTTCTCTGTATGGCTTATTTCACTTAGCATCACACTCTCCAGTTCCATCCACGTTGCTACAAAAGGCCATATTTCATTTTTCCTCATTGCCACGTAGTATTCCATTGTGTATATAAACCACAATTTCTAATATTTTTAATTAAGAACCTGTACTATAGAACTGGGGGTGGGGGATATGCTTCAAACAGTATTGGACCACCTGAAGAAATAGCATGACAAGATCAAAATATGAAGTTCTTGGCTCTAGGAATGGGCAGTAAAAAAAAAAAAAATCAGGAACTCTCTGTGATTGTAATAAAATAATCTCTTACCTCTCAGAGCTACAGGGTTAAGATAGTTGAAAATCAAACTGTTTGATCCTGTAGGTTGCTGAAATATGGCAGATGATCTTGTCAGATCTTTTTAGGTAAGTTAAAATATTAATAAAAGAAAATGAAATCTTAGTAATTGTAACGGGGGAATATGAGAGGAGGCAGATGACACACACCATACCCTAACACCCAACATCTACCATGACTCCCTTGGCAGGAGACTTTTTCCCTTGCTATTTCAGTGATTTCTTCCTTGCATGAAGACCCTATAATGACCCAGGTTGTGACATGTATCTTAAAAAGGGATGCAATTTTTGCCATGCTCTACCCAAATGCCCCATAATAGCTCTAAACACTTAATTAAGATGACACAAGTATGAGGCAAAAATCAGACCCTGAAGCAAAGATTTAGTCACAGAATGAAAATTAGAGAACATGTATGAGGATGCTTCTGAGGCCACTAGACAAAGGTAAAGAAAGTTGATTTGAAATTGTAGTGAATGCATCGATGCCAGTGCAATTATCAGATGCTGGATTCAATGTGTTGTCATAAGCAACTGGGAGCAGTTCTAAATATTTTCTGTTATTTGACCAAAACCTGGATTCAAAAGTGATCTAGAGTAAATGAAGTTGAGATGCCATAAATCCCTTAATATACAATATACAAAAAGAATACAGAACTCAGAGACAGGAATATTGGAGTGACATTATCCTGGTAAGCCATTCACCCTTATGTTCCCTAAGAAAACTGGACAACAGGGGTGCCTGGGTGGTTCAGTCAGTTAAGCATCTGACTTCGGCTCAGGACATTACCTCGCAGTTCGTGGGTTCAGGCCCTGCATCAGGCTCTGAGATGTCAGCCTGCTTTGGAAACTGCTTTGGATTCTGGGTCTCTCTCTCTCTGCCCCTCAAGCAGCTCGCTTGCTCTCTCTCTCAAAAATAAACGTTAAAAAAAAGAAAACTGGGCAACATATTTTCCAACAACATACTGAAAAAACACTTTATTTTAAAGACCACCAGGATCCTGAAAGTTACATGAAATTATTATTTCCTATATGCTAGAGATGCTGAGAAGTCATTCACGTTGGCTTATTTCAGAAGAAATACTAAAGTAAGCATATCTCTATGATCAAGGACAAGTGCCATCACTTACCTTCCAGAGGCAAGATAGGCTGGATAACATGACAGGTGAAAGGACCTGAGAAGTAATCATAGGTTATTTCCCATGCAAAAGACAGGAGGTGTTCCCCCATCCCCATCTTGCCGGGTTATGTCTCCTATCTGGTTCTGGGCCATAGTTTAGTTTGCAGGGTCCTGACCATCTTACCATTCCCAAGGACATCATGGTTGGCCAATAAGGTGATAAGTTCATGCTGGGAGATACTAAATAAACAGGAACTAACAGTCCCCTCAGTGCCTTGATACACTACATACATGCCAGCAGGCAGGAAATGTTGCCATGAAAACATAGGGGCCTGACATTTCAGCAGAGTCTCTGGGGGAATAATCTAGGCAACGTCAAGAGACACACTCTGGAGAGAAGGACAGATAGCTCCTTGCACCCTCTACAATTTTAATACCTCTTTTTATATGATGGTACCAAAATAACACACCTGAATATGTTTTACAGGCCTATTTATCAGAATACATAAAGCTGACAACTTCAGGGTACTCTAGCCCCTACGATAATCACTTGGAAAGTTTGTTTACACAGATTTCTGGTTTAAACGTTTTTGATGCTCCCTACCCTAGAATTAATTCCTGATTCAGTAGCTCTGGAGAGTAGCTTAATAACTTGTATTTCTAGTTAGTTTTCATGTGATATTGATGCTGGTCCTGGGATCACTGTTTGGGAACCACTGTCCTAAAAGAAGAGAAAGCTCTTCAGGTTGTTCGGATCCTAACCTAAGAATCTTTGCTACTTACTTTTTTTAATGTTTATTTTTGAGCGAGAAATAGAGTATTAGCAGGGGAGGGGCAGAGAAAGGGAGACACAGAATCCGAAGCAGGCTCCAGGCTGTGAGCTGTCAGCACAGAGCCCCATGTGGGGCTCAAACCCACGAACTGTGAGGTCATGACCTGAGCCGAAGTCGGGCACTTAATGGACTGAGCCACCCAGATTCCCCGAATCTTTGCTACTTATGATCTAACAGATCAATGATGTTTAAAAAAAAAAGTATTTGCAGCAAGTTAAAATGCTGTATAGAACCTGTGGGCAAGCCACAATTGTAGAACCAAAAAGATGGTTCCAAGAGCTTAGAGATAAAACCATGCCCTCTTCAGCATTTAATAGTTCTACCATTGTGGGGCGCCTGGGTGGCTCAGTCAATTTAGTGTCCGACTTCAGCTCAGGTCATGATCTCATAGCTCATGAGTTCGATCCCTGTGTCAGGCTCGGTGCTGACAGCTCAGAGCCTGGAGCTTGCTTCAGATTCTGTGTCTCCCTCTCTCTCTCTGCCCCTAACCCACTCACATTCTGTCTCTGTCTCTCTCAAAAATAAATATTTTAAAAATTTTAATAAAAAAATAATAATAATTCTACCATTGCAAGGAAGCTCTTGGGTCCTGGTAATAACTGTACATTTGACCAAAGTCAGACAAGTAACCTCATTTAAGTTTATAAGAAACAGAGCACCAAGACTTGATCCCAAACCCACGCCCTCAGTCAGTACCATCTCCTGCCTCCCTAGGGTTTTTCATGCTGGGCTTCACTTACACTCAGGTTTGCAGCAAGAGAACTGGTTTATATGGATATACTTGGCCCTGAAATCTTTTAGATTTTGAATATTTGCAAAAGGCTTACACCCTTGAGGCCAGATAAAAGTTTCAGCTCTGGTTCATGTTTGGGCTTCACTTTCCTTACCTGTAAAACCACGTTACATTTAGTAATTGCACCTATGTCCTAGTCTAAATTTTTATGAGTCTATTTCTTCAACATTCACATATCCTACACCCTCCAACAAAAGTCTTGGATTCCCCATCAATATTTGCAATGCTTCTAAATGTTATGAAAGCACTTTACATTTAATTCTTGCTGTGCCATATTCAATAATAGTGACAAACTATAAAATGAAAAAAAGGCTATTTCCTGTAGTTTCCAATCGCATTAATTACTTTTCTCTAAAAGCTCCAGTGAGTTTTTATATATTTGATTTTAGGATAATTTATATTTTTCTTTTCCCACAGACTTCATATTTTAGAGCACTAAATCCATTACATTCTCTAGACTGTCACAAAAAACCTTCCCCACAAAATGAGCTAAACAATGGAACAATGACAAGCTTTATTCTGTGGGTTGTAAATAGTTGCTAAGTATTAACCAGAGCCTCAGATGTCTCGACTCAATAAAACTCAGACAAATTCAGATGGTGACATTTTCCTCTGTAATTCTTTTATTTCTGTACCCATTTAAGTGATTTCCAGAGCCTGTTAAATGTCATCTAAGTTACCTAAAGCTTGAGAAACTATTTTGAAGGGATTTTTTTAATGCAATTATACTTCTATTTGACAACACCATCTGCTACCAGCATCTCACTTCATCAGCTTCCGGTTCAGTTAACTCCTTCGTCACTGCAATTATCTGAATGCTGAGAGCTCTTTTTAACATGGGCCAACGGGATTACCAAGTAGTATGGGTATATATACACTTATGGAGTTAAAATTACCATGGAGCTTTATTATACCAACAATATTTGTTTCTAAATACAAATATAATAATTTAGAAATCCATTATTTATTAATTATGGCATGATTTTACTTCTGCAGGATCCTAGGTTGATATGTTGGTTTAAGAAGGCCTAAATTGAAATACTATTAATTTTTTCAATAGAACTACTAATAAAAAATTCTCGCACTTGAGTCTTTAATATTGAGAAGTATAGCGAACTACCATACCATCACCCTCACGATGAAGAAACTAAGTTCTCAATTCACAAAGGAGAGAGAATACCCAAGTCCTGTTTTCCCAAAAGCATCTCTTCAGGTCAAGAGATTTCTGGATCTTCACACAATCATAAGGGAGGGTGCCTGGGCTTAAAAAATCAGTGTTAAATATCACATACCTGTGATATGAAGGTACTGCCCTGAAGTAGCCCTAGTAAGTTCACGTCCCTTAAGTACAAATGACGAAAAACCATTATTTCTCATAGACAGTTTCAGGAATCAAGATTACATTGTACACAGAGTTTGAGACTATACACTGAGAGATGAGTATTTACCCATGACTTTAAGACTTGGTAGCAGGATTAATTCCAGAAGAAATTAACTTACATGCTTTGGAAAGTTGTAGGTAGGAACGTGGCTTTACCAGGGGAGTTTAAGCTGCTCTAAGATGGATGTCAAATACCAGGCCACTTGTGACTGGTGGTGTATGACCAAGGACTGCCTTGGCACAAATGATGGACAAAGTTTACATCGTTGAGAAGATAACACCTCTCTCATTTAAACAGAATAACTACAACAAGAACATCTGAGGATATGGTATGACTCAGAGAAATAGCTTAATTATTCATAATTTATAAAGTACTCTATAGGGCTCTCGAATCATGGAGAAATAAACAACTAGAATCCTATGGTTTAAAAATAAAATTCATCACAAAATGATGAAAGCCCCAAATTATCCAGTGTGACACCACTGATGAGTAAAACACAAACAGGTGTCTCCCAGGTAAAAAAAAAAATAGTGAAACCTCCTTCTCTAGAATTATAGGACACTAACCCACAGTGGCCATTTAAGGTCAAGATCCGGAGCCATCCTGGGATAAAGAACTGCAAAGGTCCCAAAGTACCCAAAACAAATGTTTGCATTTTCTTTGGGTCTTAAAAAGACTTAAGCTAACTGGGAATTCTCACCTATGTGTTTTGTTTTGTTTTATTTTAACCCTCTTCCTGTTTTGCTTCAACATGACTAAATTTCTACCCTATACCGTCTGAGGCAATGTAGATCACGGCCACCTAATTCTCTCTTGCCCAAAGCATCCCTAAAAGTATAACTCCCTAAGATGTGACATCCAGGTATAGTTAGCCACTCACTCTATTGTAATAACTAGAAATCTTATACAACACTATTAAGTAAACAAGGGCCTTGGCACTAGTCAGCCCTGAATTTAAAAGCAAGCCACAACACATGATTGTGTATGCGACCTCAATTTTTTGAGCCTATTTTCTCAACTATAATATTCAACAAGGGCACACAACCTGTAAGCCTTGATCATATTTTGTTTTGTTTTTCAAAGAAATCTATTAGACATTCTTAGGTGAGACAATTGGGGAAGTCTGAATATGGACTGGATATTAGAGAATGTTAAGATACTGTTAATTTTCTTAAGGTATGATAATAATATAGTTAGTTGGGGTAATGTTTCTATTTTTAGGACATTTACCATGTATATTTTGGGATAAGTATCATATGGTCTGAAATATATTTTTAAATGGTTCAGCAAAAGGATAAAAGGTAGGTGAGTGGAGAAGAGAGGGAAATGGGGGAAGGGGAGAGAATGATAAAATATTAACTACTGATGTTAACAACTGTTGAATCTATTCTAGTGGGGTACACAAGGTAACAATTATGAAAAACTGGACTGATACTTCCCAAGAAATATCATGACTTAAAATTTTGTTCAGTCCCATTTAGGCTAGGAAGCTACCACCCACATCCTGCACAGTGCACACTATTGATATTGTACCTCAAAATGTGTATCCTAAAGAAATATATGCATTCGCTAAGATTCAAAACCAAGGATGTTCAGATTTAATATGCAAAAGTGTTAAATACTGACTAAACCAGTAATTTTTCTCCATAGAGATTTAAAGATACTTGTTAAAATGCTGTATGACTCCATCCTTCCTAGCAACTTCTGGATATTAGATCTATTCAACAGCCTAACATCCAACTTATTTTTTTAATTATTTCAAAAACAGTGATCATTTACACTTAAGTAGATTTCTTGAAAATGTATAATCTGCTTCAGAACAGAAAGACAACTTAAAGGAAGACTGAAACTTGCATACATTATAGTCCCTTTAAGTAAACCACAATGTGTTCAACTTCAATAATACAATATAGGTATTTCATGAATGATGCATTCTTTGACCTTTTAGACTACTACATAATTGTGTATCTAGAAGATATTTTAATGTATCCTGATACACTGAACAAAATATTGTTCATGCTCGCTTGGTATTGGCCTGCCCCCCAAGAATGCTGACTGTATGCCAAGCTTAAGAAATGTATATTGGATTTAGCCCATATAGGATACTGAGACACTTCATCTTCCTTCAGGATGTCTAGATGCTTTCACAAAATGTCAACACCATCTTGAGTTGACATCCTTTTATTTGCCTTTAGGGATATTCAATCCTTCCTAAAATTTTCAGGGCATAACTACTGCTTTATTGTATATTTTTTCCAAGTTAATCACAACTGTAAGTAACTTATATATGTAAACTCAAGCACATCATTCATCCAAAGAATATAATGCAGTCTTCACACATTAACAGCCAATCTATGATGACCTCATTTGTAGTTTTCCTGTATATACAGTTATACCTTACCATTTGTATTTGTAGTTCATCATTTATACTTATAAAGTTGTGATAGTCATGTCACTCAAGTAAGGTAAAAAAAAATCTTACCCATCATGGTCCAGTGGTCTTCAGGTAAACTAGCACCAAACCAAAACGTATTTTTATTTTCAGTATTTGTCAATTTCTGGGGTGTACATATTTCCCATTTAAAGACATCAACAGTCTAACCACCAAATCATAGGCATGCCTTTCCTAAGCTGAAACAAGACAGCTCCAGTATCCAAGTGGCCTTGACTCTACTTCGTGTATGAATTTACCAGTGCAAAAATCAAACCATACAATTTTAAAACTACGGTAATTAAATAAACCATATTTTAAACATTTCTACAACACCTGGGAAGACCTAAGCACCTCAATTCATACTCATTCAATCATTTATTCATTCTTTTACACAAGTATTTAATGAGTCTTTGCATCCTAGTATTATTAGCATTAGTAACCAATACAAAATCCCTGTGAGTCATGGGAAAATCTGTCTTATATACACTGATTTTTTTTTCTTCCCTGTCAAGTTTCATACATCAAAGTTAAACATTTAAGTAGCCTCAACCTCAGTTTTACCTTATGTAAAATAAATTAGGAGTTGTCACAGAAGTGTATATATTTTCATAATATGGCCACAATATACCTCATTCAATATGCTCCTCTCTGATGTGATCTTTCCACTCAAGATCACATCATCAATATGTAAGGTCTTTGACCCCCTCCTTTTGATTCTAGAAGAATTGTGATCTTCTTGAATCAATACAATATGGTGTAAATGACGCTGTACAGTAGCCTCTAACTGGGTTTTTATTACTTCACTTTTCCTCACATTCATCATCATAGCTGTTTGAACATATAAAAGACTTAATGGTTATATTGATACATGGCCAAAAGATATAGAAATCCTTTCAACAATACTTCAAATGAATACCTGTTAAGTACTAAAATGAGTCCACTTTTAAGGCACTGTTTGACACCTGACCCTAAAAGATCATGAACCAAGTTTCAAAGTGCTAGTTCTTTGAGGTCTAGAGCTTCATGGGACAAGATGGTACACTCCATGTTCACCACTATGACCATAGGGTTTAGCATTATGTCTGGAAGTTAGCAGACACTTGGGAAATATTTGGTGAAAAGTGTAAATACATCCAGTCCAAGAAGCAGATTCCAATAGAACAGACCTATACTGCTCAAGATAGGAATAGTGCTTTGTTTCACTATATCTCACTCGCTGAGAGCTCTCCTTGGTGCTGAATCCTACACCTTGCCTGCAGTACTGACATAATTATTATCTTAGGAGTACATGGAAAATATGGGTTTCCCCGCCGCCCACCCCCCAGAGTCCTGAGTGGAAATGTGGAGTTTTTATTGCAAGGAGGTTTTTACACTATTGTAAATACACCAACCTAATGTAACTGTGCCCATGTAAGGGAGGGAGACTGAACAATGTGACTTTTATCCCCTCATTCTGAGACATAAAGAAGTAGTAAGCTGGGTGAAGGCAGTATATATTCAAGCATGAAAGATCAATGGCAAGAAAACAGAATCTTTCATTTCTGGTGTATACACACCACTGACCAGAAAAGTTTTGTGTGTGTCTAAATTTGAATTTTGTGGTTACCTTTTCCTTTCTTTGGAGAAAGCTATATACTCAGGGCTTTGAGTGACAGGCAACTAGCATTAAGATATTTCTCTTATGTTCTTTGGTAGTATTTCTTGTCATAAAAGGAGAAAATCCTTGACCCCTCACTAAAGAGTCAGGACTTTAGCCAACTCAATTTCTCTACCTGAGAAAAAGCAATGAGTTTCTTGTTGTTGATTAATACAAAAGAATTCAAACAACAAAAAAAGAATGTCATATAACTTATAGAGATGTGATTTTTTTTCTATTTATACTATTTAAACCACCTTAAGCTACAATCCTATGCGTGGATTTACACCTCCATTCCAAGCTCATAACTCCATCACCTTTCCCACAAGTCTTCCAAAATCTCAAATCAAGTGCTCACCTTTGTCATATTATGAAAATTTCTTAGACCTTTAAGGCCTTCATACAGTAAAGATTATATAGAACATCAAAAACACCAGTAGAGAAGGAGAACAAACACCAAAGAAAATACAACACAGACTCTATAAGACAATGGAATTAAGGGCACCAAGAGTAGTAAAAAGATCCATTTAATGAATATATATTTCATACCAGGTTCCTTGTCTTTTCTCATGTTATCTCATTTATCCCCACACCAAATCTGTAGACTTATAACTATTTTTAAATAAAGTGAGGTACAGAGAGATTAAATGATGTGTTCTTTTATCATCTATCTAGTGAAAAGGGAGCTAGGCAATCTGATTCTAAATTCTATGTGCTTCATCAGCCTAGCCCTAAATAATCAATACAAATTTCAAATTTTCAATATAGATAAATTTTCCACACTTTTCCTTCTTTGATTCACCCAAGCAGTATTTAATTCCAAAATTAATGAGTTTCCTGTTTTATACATGTGTTGTTTTTTTCTCTATAAAGATCAATTGGTTTGAAAACAGATCCAGGATTGTTCTGTACCCATACTAGTATCTAGAATCATATATGGCCCCTGATGAGGGCTCGATAAGTATTCAGTTAAATTCTTAACCAGCTTTGAGTTTTAAAAAAAATGTTTTTCCATTCTAATTTTTAGACCTAGGACTCACTCATAATTTTAAATTCCACATTTCAGATCAGGAAAAAAAGCTGAGAGAATAGCTAGTTATTGAAAGAAGACATGACTTGTTCAAGGTCACACAGCCAGGCAGTGGCAGAGCTAGGAAAAAAATCAATGGGGGATCCAACCACTTTTTGGCAGGAGGTGAACAAAAATTTTCCCTCCTGCAGATAAGGAAAGGAGAGTTGAGACAGAGTCAGAATGAAGAAGAAAATAAGCGGTTACAACTGGGAGCACCGAGGAGAGACAAAATGGGGACCTGGAGGAAATGTTTGATAGCTGGCATGTCCCTGTCATGGAAGCAGTAAAGTAGCACAAGAAAATGACAAGCTAATGGGAGCCCTGGTGGGAAGCAGCTGGCACATGTTTTTCCTAAACTGTAGCTTAAATTATCATTGGCATTCTTGTCAGAATGGTCTGGTATATTCAGACAACAGCAGTCACCAGATTTCTAGTGTCCTGGGTGGGAGAAGAGTTATGTCCTAAGCAAAGTTTAACCAATAAAGACAGCTGAGTGAGGAATCTTGGCGGGACAGAATAGATTTCAACATGGGTTCCAGAGAGGGGGGGAAACCACTGTATGGATGTCACAGGAAAGCAGATATCAGCTTACCCCAGATAAGAATGTTCTAGCAACTAAAATATTCATCACCAGAAGGGATTGCTTTAAAGGAGAGCTGAATGACTTTCCTAGCCACATGGAACATTCAAGCAGAAAATGAATGTCAGGAATATACTGAAACAAATTTAAATATCAAGTAAGTTGCCATATTGTATTACTTTTAAGTTGTTTTCACATCCACAGATTCTAATACTTGAAATTAGCTCATACTATAAAGTGTATTCCAAAGCTGTCCAGAGGAATGTCATCAACTCTTGAGTTTAAGGCAAAGTTCTCATCTTGACTTACCTTAGACCACAGACTAGAGGTAGTAACACATCCCACATTTGTCTGTAGTACTTGATAGGTGATACAGCACTTCACTTTTAGGATCTCATGTGACCCCCTACTCCCAGAACCCTAAGGAAAGCAAGGCAGAGTACTGCATTTCCTATTAGATACAAGAAAATGGGGGGGGGGGGGGAGGTAAGTCATTCAATTAGATCATGAGTTATGGAGTTCCCATTTCAGAGTGGGCACTTTCACAGGCACTAGGGACACAGAGGTGGAAAAACAGGCCTAGACTAAAACAATCCTCATGAAGACCATATTCTCGTGGAGAGAGACAGGAAATGAAAAAATACATATTATGTCCTGAGGGGATAAATGCCATAGATAACAATGATTCCAGGTAATGGAGATGAGCACTAACAGTATGAGGGGCATGATTTTGTAAAGGGTGGTGAAGGAAAATCTGAGACCTTTAGGAAATGACATAGCAAGACTTGAGTCTGCCTCCCCATGCACCACCAAAAAAAAAAAAAAAAAAGAAAAATCGTAGGTAAAGGAAGGAAGCTAGGAAACACAAAGGCCCCAAGAAGAGGAGATTTTTGGCATTTTCAAAGAACAAAAAGATCAGTGTGGCTGGACTAAACAAGGAGTAGAAAAGTAGGAGAGTAGATCAGACTATGTAAGGCATTGGGAACCATGTAAAAGACCTTGGCTTTTGCTCTGGGTGAGGTGAAAAGCCACTGAAGCCTCTGAGCATAGAAACCAATGACCTAATAGTTTAAAAAGAGCATTCAAACGCTATATAGAGATCAGAGGATTAACAGAAATATAAAAATGAGAAGAACCAGGAGGAATCTGCAAAACGCAGGCAAAAAGAATGAGGTTTTGGAACAGGCCAGTGGTAGTGGAGATGATGGGAAGGGATTGGGCTCGGGATTTATTTTGAAGGCAAGACACTAGAATGAATGCTGGATAAATGAACATCATAATACCAGTCTTTCCATCCTAATATTACTTGCATAAAGCAACCCCTGACCTTGGGCAAGTCATTTAACTATGCATCATCTTCATCAATTCTAAATCGAGACAATGGTAACACTAGCAAAAAAAAAAAAAAAAAAAATTGCAGTACTTTTTCAGTTTAACGCATGTTCCAACTTTGGAGGCTCTTCTTATGGACTATGAGAATGAGGGCATTGGAATTATATTGGTACACCATGCCTGCTTCTTAAAGATTTACAAATCTCTGCCTGTTTAGAAAGATAACCCCTCCCATCACCACACACATATGCACTTAGAGGCACACCATTATACACAGAGTTCTCTACACATTCTTGGCATTGAGGTTGCTTGCTTTTGTCTAAATGTGTGTCTTTACTACTCACAGGATCCCTAGGAGGTAAATTGGCTCATGGAGAGACTGAGGCAATGAGACATGAAAGACTGGCCTACGGTCACTGATATCTCGGTGGGAAATAGTTATAGTCTCATGTTCAGTATTATCCTCTCTTAGTCATTCAGCAGTGCTTTTCCTAAAATGCTCCAAAATATATTCATGAGGAGGGCCAGATGGATTCTACAAAATTGACATTTTTGGGTTTCAAAGTAACTGAGAGACAATTTACACATTCCATAAAATGAGGGGGTGTTGGACTTGACGACTGTGAAATACTTTGCTGGTGGCAGTTTGCTTTCTATGCAATTAGAAATTGTTTTTATTGTTGCAAGTGAGATTTACAATCTGTACTTCTGAATACTGTTTCAAAAAATTATGCAGGCCCCAGTGCAATTTAGAGCTCATGTTAGCAAACTGGTAGGTGGAGATCTTCACTGGGTGGTTAACTGCCTTTTCTGTCCCCTTCTGTGAAAGCTTCTCAAGAGACTACACTCTCAGCAAAACCTTTATGCACACTACAAATTAAAATTTGTGTTCAATTCCTTCCCTCCCATCTGGCCTTTCCATGTCTTATCTTTACTTCCTGCCTTCTCCCGGGACTTCTGGGTTCCAGTGTCCAGAACAAACAACCCCAAAACAAGTCTTTCCTCAGAGAATCTGACTGTTATAAGAGGAGTCTGGACTGAGCAATTCTAAATTCACAGGAATAAACTTTAAGTGGCGAGTGTAGTATCCCATAACCTTATTTAGAAATAGGGTTTTTGCAGATGTAATTAGTTACAGATCATGAGACAAAATCATTGTAGATTTAGGGTGGGCCTTAAATCCAATGACGTGTGTCCTCTGAAGGAGAGAGGGCACAGAGAAGGTGGCCATGTGAGCATGGAGGCAGAGGTGGAGTTACGCCTCTAAAAGTCAAAGACACCAGGGGCCATGAGAAGGTAGAAGAGGCAAGGAAGTCTCTAGAGCCTCTAGAGGAAAGATGGCTCTGTTAATATCTTGACTTTAGACTTCTATTATCCAGAACTAGAAGAGAATAAATGTGTTCTTTTAAGCCACAAAGATTGTGGTTTTTCATTATGGGAACTCTAAGAAACCAATAAAATGGTATTTGAGCCATCATGACACTTGCAAAAAGGAGAACATTATGAGCAGGTGACCTTCAATGAGCCCATCAAATCACACCACTGTGTAGAGAACTACCTATATGCCTACATTCAGGGACCCTCAAATTTCTACTTAATAGTGTAACTTCTGTTGTCCAACTACTTGGAAGGAATACCCTCCCACCACTTCCTGAGTATGGGGCTTTGGGCAAATAACACCTATACTCGCTCACTTCTCCATTTATACAACGAGGTTAATACTTTATGATTCTCAAAAAGCCACTGTGTAGATTAAACGAAAGATTGCATATCAAACTCTTAAAACAGTGATTAGCACATAGTAAGTACTCAATAAAGAGATAAGTTTTACTAGAAGAGGCTACTTTCAACTACTACTGTGCCTTCAGGAGTCACCTTATTTGAAGTGAAATATTGTTAAAAAATGAAATCTTTCTTTCTTAGAGAAGTGGAATCCTCCTTTTTAAAGAATGGCTACCAAAGGACAACAAAGGAGAGGCTCCCTGAGAGCACAATCAAGAACCTGCAGATAAACTTAAAAAACAAAAACAAAAACAAAAAAAAAAAACAAAAAAAAACCAGGCCTCTTGTTTTCCAGCCAGAAGGCAAAGGGCCTCTCTGCTATCCCCTATAAATTACAGGTTAGTTTCCAAGGCAAGCTGTAGTTCAAAATTTAGGTACATGGAATGTTTGGTCTCTTTTTTTAAGATAACTGAAGCAAATATGGGAAGTAATATTTGATGGCACATATGTCTATTCTATGTTCCTGTCAGGAATATTTTTACCTTTATTATTTGAAATAATGATCTAAGCAAAAATTTAGGGAAAACAATGAAACCACGGGAGTCAACAT
Source organism: Herpailurus yagouaroundi (assembly GCF_014898765.1). Lineage (NCBI taxonomy): Eukaryota > Metazoa > Chordata > Mammalia > Carnivora > Felidae > Herpailurus > Herpailurus yagouaroundi. The sequence continues at coordinate 23,603,257 of NW_024412397.1, forward strand.
GAATCAGGTTACAAATACTAAGAGTCAAGGCAAACTTTGTGGTCAAAGTTTCAGTTGGGCAGTAAACAAACACAAACTAGTAAAGAAAAATGGACAAAGGCAGAGCCTATGTTAATGCCCAGACTACCTTAGGTTGTCTCGTGAGGAAATTCTCTCAAAATATAGCCTTTTGAAAGTTCCAGCAGGGAAACAATGAAACAGACTCCTGTTTTCAGAGAACATACCCTACCTACACATCATACCAGTACAGTTCTTAGGATATAGTTGGTCCTAAATAAATGTTTCCCAAATTGAAAGGAGTTCCTATGAGACATCAAAGTCAGACATGCAGTATGGCACCTAAATATGGTGACTCTAACCAATGCCTTACTGCTTCACTCAAAAAGAACATCTCATTCCCCCTTGCTCTGGAGTGAGGCTAGGCTGGCTGCTATGGGAGTTCTGTAGTATGATGGCAGATAGTCACATTGGTCATTCACTGGTCTGTAAAACAATATTCTGCTTCTAGTCCCATAGAACTAGATGGATCACACAGAGCCACTGTTTGGGTTCCTGCAGTAACTTCTCACAGCAAGAGCTCTGCAAAAATGTGTGTAGTCAGAGGCATGGCCTTAGGGTGTGGTGCCTGACTGCAACCAGGGCTCCGACTGGCAGAAGCCCTTTCTTGCCATATCCTATTAAGCATAACTTATAAGTGATGCTGTTGTAACTGCTCCAGAGGCCAGATGGGATGTCTGTAGCCAGCAAAAACCTCTATCCCCAGGACTCAGCTAACTGGGGGACTGCTCTGGGCCTGGGTAGCTAACTGGGTAGCTCTTTACTCAGTGAGCTCACCCATGTGAAGCCAATGCATATGCTGACTATCAGCTTCTCTCTACTTTCTGATGCAGAAAGAGAAGTGTCTCTCCTCTCTTGCCTATCCTTTGACTTTTTTCCTATGTAGAACTTACCCTGATAACCCCTGGGTCTAATTTCACTGTGCAAAGGGACAGGCTAAGAAACACATGGTAAGAGGCCTTTCACCCTACGCCACACAATGCCATCCAAGGCACTTGGAGCAGTCCCCATTTGAGAATCTATAAGAAGTTAGCCATCATCAGGACCTCACACACCTTTAGTGTGGTATGTAACAGGGCCTGGGAAGCTGATTATCCTCCAGAGCCCCAGTGGGCCATGCAGAGCACAGGCATGCTGCTCCCAGAGCTAGAACATAAGTAGTAGTAGTTCCCCTAACACGGTAGAAAGTAACTGATAACCACTGGCACAAAGGCTTCAGTGACCTATCTTAGCTTGCCTTTTTCTGTTCAAAAGCTTGTTACAGCTTGATTTTGTCTCTAGATTGCTGGTGCTTTTAGAATTCAGGGAAACGTATGGGACTAGACCCACCCATGAGTCAGATGACTTGAGCAAACTTTCCCTGAGTGATAGGGGATTCACTGGCACTTTTGCCCAGACCACTACTGAGGCTGGGAGAACTGCAGCCACAGAAGTCATCCTTGTAAGCAGAGTGGTGTATGCTTTGTAATCAGACTTGCAACCAGCTCAGAGCATCATTGGACAGAACTCCTCACAGCCATCTACTTTCTGCATGACGAGCAAATCCAGTTATACACATTTGCCTACCGCTTTGCTATACCTGGGGCCAACTACCACACTTCTCTCCCTCTTGAAAACCTCTTTTACTGAGAATAGCCTCCAGCCACCCAAATCCTACCCCTTCAGTTAAAAGGTGCTAAACCTGGAGTACCTGATTGGCTCAGTTGGCTAAGCATCAGACCCTTGATTTCAGGTCAGGTCATGCTCTCATGGTTTGTGAGTTTGAGCCCCGTGTCAGCCTAGGCACAGACAGTGCAGAGCCTGCTTGAGATCCCCTCAAAGATAAACATTTTTTAAGTGCTAAGCCCATACTTAGCAGAGGGTGGCTTGTCAAGACCCCAGGATTTACATTCCTGTGAAATACAGTATACCTAGATAAACTAGTATCCTTCCTAAATCCTCCTTCCAGATGCAAAAACTTTCAGCAGAACTTGAATGTGACACACAATATTTCAAATGTGCTTTCTACCACTGTTCCCTGCCCCCTAATCAGAGGGGAATCTTGCCTGAGATGTTTAGGTATAGATTCACATTTGGGCGTCCACTGGACTACATATGAGCTTCCCCTTATGCTGCACTCTACGTGAGACCACGGACAGTTTACTTGGTTTACTTATGCTGTACCTTGAACATCTGTGGACTCAAATATGTGATGGATAGAGCAACTGCATTAATGAATAAAGCAATAGCCTAATAATTCTAGGTTAAAATATAAAGTTAGGTTTTGGCTATTTTTTTTCTTGTCTATTTTGTTTTTAGATTTCTTGTGGTTTCACTAGGTGATCCCAGGGCAAAACTGTATTGTAATGGAAGTTCAAGTTTGGGAGGAAAGAAAGCTACAGAATTGAAGCCCACCTGACTACGGCCAGAGTTTGCCTGCCAGAAGCAGAAGCCATGCGTCCTTCTGCCCGAGAATCCAGCTAAAAATAGTTATTCAACAAAGGTCCTACAGAGCCCCAAATGCCCTTGCTTGGATGCTCTTCATCCAGACACCATGAGTAGCTGTGATTCCTTTACCTAAGGATAGTTTCTTTATCCCTTCTTCAAATGCCAGGGGAGTATATTCTAACTTAAACTTCAATTCTCCACCAATATTTATGTGGTCTAAAGCCAAAGGTGAATAGCACCGTCCCCAAAATAGCTTTTTTAGACTCTGGCATTTTTTGATCACTTTGGTCAGAAGATGCTCTGATAACAGAAACCATGCATGGGTCAAGCATGGTAAAACGAAGTTCAGACACATGGTCACTGTTGCAGCATCCAGGCAAATCAGGCCTGAGACAGCTAGCTCATGGCCCCAGTTCATCTGCTGGGATTAGAGGAGGGCAGTGAACAGGAGACAGAGAGAGGAGACATGACTCCTGAGCCCAGGGTGGCACGTTGATCACATTATGCCCCCTGCCCAGTGGCACACAGCTCTGTCCCAGCACATGTGCAAGGAGACAGGTGTACACTCATCTGAGGTTTGCTTAGAAGGCCCTCCAGGCAACGTGAACTAGAAAGGACTGATGGAGAAGGAACACAAGACAGAGGTCAGGACAAGCAAGCAGAAAAGGGGGAGGTAAGAGGAAGAGGAGAGAATAAAAGGAATTCAACACTGACCAATCTCCTTGTCTAGTTCCTCCCCAACCCATGCTTTAGACTCTAGAGGCACACCCCATCTAAAACCTGATATGGGGAAAACTACCACCATGTCACAATAAGGCTTGCTGTATTAACTCTCCTACTCAGTGTCCACAGGTCAACCCATTGGGAGTCTTGCCCTCTTGCCAACATTCATCAGAGTAGATACTCTGGTATCTAGGTTATTCTTCACACTTAGTGCTTTCACACATTATTTTATCATACCCCATTAACAACCTTGCAGGTCACATGGCGGGGGGGGGGGGGGGGGTCTCTCTTAAAGAGAAGGAAACCCAGTCAGAGACAGAAGTTCTCACCCAAGACCACACAGCTGTGGCAGAGCAAGGAATAAAACCCAGGTTTCCTGGCTCCAGCCATCGTGTTCTTTATAGAGAGCCAGGGGAACACACAATCTATGCATGAGTCAAGATGCAGTCCTCTGTCACGGTCATTTGTCTCAATTTTTGGCTTAGACCATGAAGGTAGCTGCTATGTCACTTGTCACTGTGAAAAGGGGTGGACAAAGCAGAGCAGCCACGCCTTCTCTAGCCCTCACCTTTTGACACTGGTTATTAGAATGGTTATACTGTCACCCGAGATGGTTCAAAGAGAAATACACTTCTTTACAAAGGTCTTGGATAAAGGCAGTACGGAGGTATATGCAAAGGGAGTACACTGGGACTACACCGAAGATAAAAGATCCCAAAGATGGGCAGTTAGGGAAAGACCCTGTTTTGAGGAGGGAAAGAGATGATAAATGCCACAGCAGAACCTCAGTGTTCTGCCTCTAATTTGGGGGCAGCCATGTTGGGGAAAGGACCAGAACACATACAAGTCCTTCCCCCTCCCCTGTTTCCAGGGCCATGAGCATGAGTTCTCTACATACTAAGTTTTTACACTTAACTCAGCACATTCACTACTGCAGATAAATAATATTAAACACAAAAGTCCTTATCATGTTGTTTATATTAGTATACTATGTAGTGTATTATTATACTACGAGGATATTGCAGGGTCTTTTATGCCAAGGTCTAGATCACATGCATGTGTCCTATGTGGCCTTGGGAGTTAGACAAAGATGACGTCTCAGTGGAGGTGGAATAATTGGACTCCAATTAGTTGTGTATCCATGGGCCAAGCACAATCTGCCTGTGGACCTCAGCTTCATCATCTCTAAAATTAATTAGACTCAGTTTGCAGGACCTCCTCCAGCAAAAGATTCAATGATTCCCTTATACCTTGCCCCTCCACTCCAACCAATGTGCAGAGCACAAGAAATAAGCCCCCTTGCTATGGACAACCCCACCCATAGTGCCTCAGTAGACCAGAAGTTTGATTCTGGGAAATGTAGGCCCTGCCTCCCCATCCTGCTCTGTCTCCCTCTCTAATTTTCCCATCCACACCTGTCTCCAGGCCTCAGCTTCCTGGTCACAGTGGGGAAACTCCCACCTACCAGCTGGGATGGTTTTATTTTTGAGAAAAGAGAACAGCTGGGTGATTTTAAAGATGGAACTTAAGACCCACTTAACTAGTCAACTCCAGTTGTCAGGCCCAGAAGCTGCATTTAAGGACAGGAGTTGTGGATGTGACATGAAAGCAAAGAGGCCCAGATGCTTTGTTCCCCCACCCCTCAGCAGGAGAGACTGCATACTTTATGAGATTTTTCCAAAGAGCTTCTGTTGGATTGCTTTGGTCTTATTCTTTTCTTTATAAAAGGTATTCACTACTGTCTGGTCTTTTGAGCACTTTGGCTTTAGGAAAAAAAGAGGGTCAAGCAAGTTAACAAATTAGTCATGTTCCACCTGGCCAACCCATCAAAAGCTAATTTTACTCAGTCTTGTCCTAACCCATCTGTAGATCCTGATATGTATCTAAATGATGGAAAGCTCTGTTCAAATTCATAAAATATTTTACAGAGGAGTAAAACAGATCTTATAGACCCATTTCTCACTAAAAAGGTCAATGCTGGGAACATCTGATGCTATATAACTGTCTGATTCAATTTAGCAGGTCAAGCCTGACTAATCCTATCTTCTGATTGGGGTGAATTCATTTCCCCTGAAAATAATTTTCCCACAAGCTGCCGGATTATGTACTCTAAACCTATATTTTTACAAGACATTACTAGAATGTTGATCAAACCTAACTCATCCATTAAACAAAATGGAGGTAAAAAAAATCTACAAATGAACACTCAGAAGCCATAAGCAATGAATTCTAAACCCCATTAGAAATTGGATAGTGTCCTCATCCAAAGAGCACAATCTGAAAGAACAGTTGGAAGCAAATCTGTTCAAAGTTCACATATTCTGAGTCCACAGCTGTTATAGCTGGAAAATAGGAGAACCTACTTTTTCAAACTGTCCTGAGAATCAATAAATTAACACAAATAATACTACACAACACAAAGACCAGTGAATCAGAATCGGGTTCTATTCCAGTTCTGCCTCTGTGTGACATGGGGGGGGGGGGGGGGGCAGGAATCTTTCCTCTTTCATCCCTAATTACTTGAGATTTCAAAGTTATCTTTTTTATTGCATCCAATAGTATTCTTTGATTCTCAATTTAAACATTAATTATGTAGACAAACTTCTAATGCTCTCAAGATTTAGGTCTCTATCTCAAGGTCACACGCACACTCCCTTAGTTAACCCTAAAGTCATCTTCAAGGATGCATCATGATCCCTCACTTTAAACTGCTGCTTTCAGAAACGTGTATCTTTATCCTTCCAACTATTATTTATGCATAACTCAGTGTTCTGAGTGAAATTTTATAATAACCAAAATAGGATATCTAGAGTAGTCCCCAAATATCACCATTTCTCTTTCTAGGCAGAGAGAGGCTTACATGTCTCTGCCCCCTTGAATTAGGCATGATCTTACAATATGCTTTAGCCAATGAAATATGACAAGTGACAACAGAACTGGCTCAAAATTTCCTACATTATTTCCCCCTCTGCCACAGCTATCAGCAATATGGTAGCCAGTGGCTGCTTCATCACCCTGGGTCCAGGAGCAGACAAAGCAGAGCCCCAAGCAAACAATCAACATGGACCATGAGTATGTAGTGAACATTTGTTTGGTTAAGCCATTAAGATTTAACAGAAAACTCCACTACAAAAAGACCATCACTTGGGTGGGCTCTTAGAGGTAGTAGAGTAGGCGATAGGCAAGAATGCATATTCTAGTTATTTGAACCAGAAATACTGTGTTAAGGAATTATGTTATTGCTTTGCAAGCATTTACCCAAGAGCAAAAAGGATGAAGTCTTTGGATGTTGCAAAATCAAGTACCTGAGACAGATCAGGATGGAGTTCAGAAAGGCCAACAATTAAGGACAGACTAAATAGTAAAACCAAAGCAGCTGAGTCACAAAAGTAGGTTTAAGTACAAAAGAACTGATTCTAAGATGCTCAAGAGGCAAATTACAAAGGGAGGCCCAGACTGAACACAGAGAACAAAGAGATACCACCCTGGGTTTGTTTCACCATTACATTCTGCCTGGTTTGAAGCTTTGCCATGCCTCACTAATGTGGTCACAATTTTTGGTTCCTTTCTGTCAGCTGTAACCCACTGACCAGTTTTGGGAAGCAGCCATGCATTTAGCCATGCAGCTAAAAGGAGGCAAGTCAAACTTATCAGAAGATATTTTCTTGATTACTAACCTAAATATTTCTTATCCTTACTTTGTGTTTCATAATAATCCAACAGCATTTCCCCCACCAACGTAAACACCATTAATTGATGTAAGTTAGGCAAAGAAACACCATTAATTCCTAAAGTCAAAACACGGGAGCAATAAAATGTAAAGGCACTACTTTCCTTACCAAAGTCAGCACCAAGGACAAGACAATGAAGGAGGTGTGAGCTGCTTCTGTCAGCAACTTCCTAGCTGCCATCCTTTAGCATCTGTGGCCAACTTCATATTTACCAACCTATGGATCTGTGAGAACTATAATCAGGGTTATGATACAGTTTGTGAAAGGAAAAATCTTAGGGCAGATGTATAACTGATATTTCTGCGTCAGACAAATGTAGTTAGTACTAAGTTCCAAGGCCTACAAAATGAGGTCATATTATCTGAATTGCAGATTTTCCCACCTGCTTCCCATGCAGCCTGGAAGGTGTAACTTTCCATTATTGCCATGGATTTTCAGTTCCTAAACAATTGTTCTGTGAACCAAAAAATAAGGCCACTGATAGGGCTGCCTACTGGAATCATCCGCAGAGCTTTTGAAACGCTTACCACCCAGCCACACCCCAGACCAATTGCTTTAGCATTGAGGAGAGTGTGACCCGGGCATCAATATTGTTTATATTGTGTTTATAAGCCTTCCCATACCAGGTGATCTTTTACAATCCAATTTTTGGTACTTTCAAAAATCATCATCATCATCATCATCATCAATCTGATCTAATTGGTGTAGGGAGCAGTCTGTGTATCAGGGTTTTCTGAAAGGTCCCACAGATGATTCTAGTGTGCAATCACACTTGAAGAACATTCCTATAGAGGACATATATAGCAGTTGGAAATATTACCTGTATAAACCTTGCTTCTGAAGATGAGGGATAAAGGCCCTTAAGATGGTTATAAAAACAAAGTGTTTTGGATTCATTTATTCATTCCAAACATTTACCAGCATATAAGCATGGTTCAAACACTAGTCCTAAAGCATGCAAAATGCTAAAAACCAAAATCCAGGAGCTCGGAATCAAGCTCAAGAACTATAATATAAGTGTGATACAAGGAGTAAAAAATAGGTATTCCAATTAAATACTGCCTCTTTCTGAGAGGAGAGTCAGGATAACTTAAACCCAAACAGAAGATGCCTCAGTGTCTAGAAGAATCAGTACCAGCAAACCAATTAGAGTATGGCTTTCCAAGCCATAGGAACAGGATGTACAAAAGCAATGCAGCATATCTTGCCCAAGGCAGTTTTGATTTCAAGTACAAAAACTGATTCAGAACTATCTCAAGCAAAAAAGGAAATATACTGGGAAAGAAAAAAGTAGGAATAAATCATGAATCCCAAAGTAAGTAACTATTAAGTTTAATAATCTCCTCTCTTTCTATCTGAACCAGAGTGTTTTCTCTAATTTTTACACTGGTTGAACTTGGCTATATCCAAATGGTAGTCTGCTCCTGAGTAGTCACGTCCTCACTTCTAGCTATCAGTACAAAGTAACTGGTATCTTTGAATCTCAAGTCCAAATTCCAGGGAAAGAGAATACTATTTGTCCAGCATAGGTCAGGTGTCTACTCTTGATCCAATCAGTTACAGCCAGGGTCATAATACAAACATGGCTGTCAGGGCCTTACCCCTCTTGAGAGAGAGGAGGACAGCTCTCAGTTCCTGATTGAGAGTTATAAGTAAGTACTCCAAAATCTGTTTCACACCTATGTAAGACTGTAAGCCCAGGTTAGAGTCCTAAAAGATGGGAGAAAGGCTTGAGCACAGACTGCACGATGGAAAATGAAATTAAAGAAAAATTGACCTCAATGAAATATTACTAAATCAAATCCAGGAATATATAAAAGAATAATACATCATGACCAAGAGGGGTCCAACCTGGGAATGGAAGACTGGTTTTAATTTTTTTAATCAATAAATATAATTTTTCATATCAGACTGAAGAAAATCATGTGAGTGTTTTAGTAGATGGAGAAATATTTTGAAAAAATTCAATATCCATTCATGTTTTTAAAAATCCCAGCAAACTAGGGATTAAAGGGAATTTAATCAACTTTATAAAAGTAATCTACAAAAAGTCTACTGATAAAATAACTAATGATGAAAGCCTGAATATTTTTCCCCTCAAATGGGATACAAGACAATCATGTCTGCCTTAAACTCCTATTGAAGATCATACAGGAGGCTCTATACAGTGCACTAAAAGTTAAGAAAAAGAAAGGTATACAGAATAGAAAAGATGAAGTAAAGCTATCTCTTACTACATGACAATTACCGATACAGAAAATCACAAGGAATCTCCAAAATAAGCTACTAGAATCAAAAGCAAATTAAGCAATGCTGCAGATCAATACATAAAATTCAATTGTATTTCCACTGGCAATAATTAGAAACTTAAGTTTTAAAACAACACCATTTACAAAAGTATCAAATAACATGAAATGCTTAAGGATAAATCTAACAAAAAATTGCAAGGATTATCCTATCCAAAACGCTGATGAAAGAAAAAAGAAGAGTTAAATAAATGGATATACTATGTTCATGAATTAGAATGTGTAGTATCATTATTAATGTCAGTTATTCCCAAATTGATCTATAACCTCAAAGTAATCCCAATCAAAATTCTAGCAGGCATTGTTGTAGAAAGTAACCAATTAATTCTGAAAGGCGTACAGAAAAGCAAAGGAACTAGAACAGCCAAAATTATTTTGAGAAAGAAGTCAAAGAACATCCATTTGTATTATTTATATTTACCATAATCAAAATAGTGTGGTATTGATAAAAGGATAAATACTTAGACCAATAGAGCAGAAGAGTCTACAAACAGAAGGGGGGGGGGGGGGGGGCGAGGGAGAGAAAGAGCAATTTTTGACAAAGGCCCAAGACAATTCAATGAAAATGAGTGGCCTCTGTAACAAATGTTGCTGGAATAAATGAAGTTTATATATAAAAAATAAAACTCAATACATGCATTGTACTTTGTACAAATGTTAGCTCAAAATGGATCATCGACCTGAAAGTAAAACTTTCAAACTATAAAATTTCTAGAAGAAAGCAGAAAATATTTGTGTCTTGTATCTTTGGATTAGCCAAAGAATTCCTAGGTATGATACCAAAAGCATGATCTGTAAAAGGATATTACGCTCAATTTCAAAATTAAAAATTTGTCATCTGAAAAGGCACGGTTAAGAAAATGAAAAGTCAACCTACAAACTGAAAGACAATATTTGTAAAACACATCTGTTAGAAAATTATATCCATTATAAAGAATTGTCACAACTCAATAATGTCAAAACAGTTTTTTAAATGGGTAAACAATTTAAATAGGTGAACAGAGAATGGATGAGGGAAAAAAGCACAGGAAAAACATTCACATTCACTATCGCTAGAGAAGTGAACACTGAAACCACAGGGAGATAGGACTACACACCTATATTCAAATGGCTAAAAGCTTACATATCAGATAATTCTAACTGCTGATGTGAATGTGGAGCAGCTGGCATTTTCATACACTGCTGGTGTGTAAAATGGTACAGCCACTTCATAGAAGTTTACCTTAACATACCAACAGTTGACATACCATGGCAAATAGTTAAACTTACCTTACCACTCAACAACGCCACTCTTATTTACCCAAAAGATATAAAAATATAGGTCAATACCCATACTAGTATGTGAATGTTTATATCAGCTTTGTTTGCACTGGAAATAACCAGCATATATTAGTTTCTGTTGCTGTGCCACACGTATAACAAGTTAATGTAAATCAAGTGGCTTTATTTTAAGATGCGTGTATTATTTCCTTGTTTCTGTGGATCCAGAGTGTAGCCTGGTTTAGCTGCATAGGTTCACAAGGCTGTACTCAAGGTTTTGGCTGGACTACAATTTCACTTGAAGGGCTGACTGACTGGGGAAGAATTCACTTTCCAACTCACTCTGATGGTTAGCAAAATTCATTTCCTTGCTTCAGTAGGACTGAAAGCCCCAGCTTTTTGCTGCCTATTAGTGAAAGGCAGGTGTTTGCTCCTAGAAGCTACCCTCAGTTCTTCTTCCTTTGGACTTTCTCAATAGAACTGCTTACTTTCCCAAGCCATAAAGTCAGTCTCAAAAAGGATTTTTCTATTAAGACAGTCTTATATAATAGTCAAGAGAGTGGCACTGCATTACCTTTACAATATTTCATTGGTTAGAAACAACTCACAGAAGGGAGATGAATCAAAGGCAAACACAAAAGGTGGGGATCAGAGGAGCCACCTTAGAGTCTGGCCACCATACCATATGTCCATCAAGTAGGAAATGGGTAAGCACACTGTGGTATATGCACATATGCACCAGTGAAGTGTGAAATGTACATAAACTACTCGGCAATAGAAAAGAGCTAACATCTGCAAAGCATGCGTAGTTCTCAAATGCATCATGCTAAGGTGAAAACGGCCAAAGTCAAAGGTTACAGGCTGAATTATCCCGTTTATATTATTCTAAAGAGAAGGCATCATATAAGGACAAATACATCAGGTGTTGTCATGGGCTCATGGTGTTGGGAGGGGATTGACTGCAAAGAGGCATGAGGGAACTTTTCTGAGTAATGGAAATGTTCATCTTGATTATAGTAGGTAGTTACACAAATGTACACAGCTTTCAAAACTCATGAGGCTGTAGGTCTAAAGGGTAAATTTTACTACATATAAATTATACCTCAATAAACCTGACTTTAAAAACTAGTAACAGAAGCTGGAAGCAAATAGGAAGCCTGCTCTTGATCTGGTTCCTGGGGCATGCCCTAGTGGGAACCCCTGGAGAAATTTAGGAAGGCCAATGATATAAGCTATATGTACTATTCTAATATTTACTAATAGGAGAATTGCTTATTTTTGGTGAGTTTTCAATGTCCACAGTTTTTTCTTTTTTTTCTTTTTCCTTTTTTTTTTTTTTTTTTTTTTTTTTGCTTCAAGAAAAACACAGAAGTACTAAGTAAAAATGGAGACCATAAAAAAATGCTGCCCATATCCAAGTAAAGACAGAAATTACACCAAGTGGGAAAAGGTAGAACACTCCAATAAGACAACAAAAGTCTTCAAAGGAGAGCCACAGCACAGGTTGGGGAGAATGGTGCTAAAGAGGTAGTCATGCCCTTGCCTGGTGGCTGAGGTAACACTCCAGTACCTAAAACCTGGAAGTAATCTAAATCTCCTGATGTTGATTACAGTTCACTATTGGTTGTTTCTACTTGTCTTGCAAGATGGCAGGGAGTGCTTACAGGTAGGGACACTGCCCATGTACTGGTAAGGAAAATGACAGGCTGTTCAATTTTCCAGCTGGTCTTAGCACACTGTACTAGAAAGGGGCTTCTGTCAACCATCTAGTTCATCCCTTTTGTCTCCTAGTGCAACACAAACAGGTAGCCTGAGGAACTGGCTGCTGAGTGTTGCCTGATGGGTAAAGCTCTGACCTGGTGACCTTGAGGAGTCCTGGGTGGTCACCAGAAATCTTTCACCAGCTGGGTGAGCTTGAACAAGCCACTGACCTCTGGCCTCAAACTCCACATGCATAAAAAAGAAGCTTGGCTGCTGTTGATAATTACAAGGAGCTCTTCCGGATCTAAAATGTAATCACTTGAATTATTTCTTAGTGGTCTACCTTCTTTGGTCTTTAATATGTCCATCCTTAAGGCAACTGAAACAGAAAATCTAAGATCCCATTCAATATTTATATATTATACCAAAAAGCTTAGGGGTGTGGGTGGGGAGAAGTTCAGGATCTCTAAGCAAATACACCAGGGTGGAATTAAAAAGTTGGAAGTAGTGATCCATACAAATATTATAATTAGAACAGCCAGTAAAATTTTACATTACCAGTGATTCATCAAGGCAAATGGTTCACAGCTAGGCCAATTTGGAGTATTCTTATTAATTATGCATATTATATCCACTAACCATACTGCTGCAGGTATGGGACACTCCATTAATCCAGTAACCACACATATTAACAGTTCTCCATGAATCAAAGTAACACCAGACTAAACAAAACTACCAGGAGAATTCAGAAGTAGATTAGGATTCTGATTCGTCATTCTTTTTCCACTTGAAAGGCTTTCGTCAATATTTGAGTGGTCATTACACACATATCTTTATGTATATTACAGGATTTCAATTTTCTAATTTCTTTGGACTTGCAAACACATTTTAATATATTTTGACTTTTTAATTGGGACCATTCCTGTGTCTACTATGGAAGTTAGATTTTGCTCTATTATCAGGAAGTACCGTGAGAAGCAAGCAGGCATCCCCTTATGTTCTGGTACTCTTTGATAATGCATTAGACATTTTTATCCAAAATAGTAAGTTCCTACTTCAAAAGAAGCCTTCATGGGATGGCGCGCCTGGGTGGCTCAGTGAGTTAAGCGTCTGACTCAGGTCATGATCTTATGTTTCACAGTTCTCGAGATCAAGCCCCACACCCACTGTCAGCGTGGAGCCTGCTTGGTACCCCTCCCCCCACTTGCATGCTCTCTCAAACATTAAAAAAAAAAAAAAAAGCAGCAGCCTTTATTTAAAAAATGTTTTCTTTATAACTAAGACAAAAACCATCACTTCTAATTTCCCCTTGGATACCTCCTCCTTAAGCTAACAGTTTGTACTTGTGCTTCCTTTTGGGTTGGCTTCATTCCTCCGGGCTGTGCTGACATTTGCTTTTCATGCAGTGGAAAGTCTCACTCACTCACAGCCTGGTTTCCTTGCCTCCCACACCAAAGCCCTGCAGGCTAATGCCCATAAAAGTTACAACAGCAGTTAAGTAACTAGACAGATGCCACTTCCCAGGCTCCTGGTACCACCCCAGGGACAGGCTACTTAGCACTGCCTGAACTTCCTGAAATGTCTGAAGGTGGCTGCTTTGCCTGGCCTTGCTGGTGACTCCCCAGGTAAAAGGCAGCACTGTCAGTGTCATGGAGACCGTGATCTCTGGGAGGCATCCACTTCACCCCGGCCTCTCTAAGGCTATGGAAGCTTTCAGCAGCCTCTTCCACACCAAGGCTGCACCTCCCCTCCCACCAGAAGGCCATTTAGTGCTTGGAAAAGTATCTGGGGAGTGAGTGATGGAAGTCCCCCTAAAATGCTGTACAAAATTCTAAACTGTTCCTTTCACAATGTTTGAATCCTTAGTACATACCTGAACAAACACCAGCATGGCTACTTCAAAAATTAAATAAAAATAAAAAGCCTTCCCTTCAAAGGATCACTGCTCTTTCCCTATGCAATTCCTTAAGACTCTCAAAATCTGTGGTCTTTAAAACCTGTTTCTTGGCATTTAAATGATTACAGGTATACTTTGGGGGAAAGTATAAATGATAGAACTAATTTTAGAAGAGACTTGCTAATAAATGATGTCCTAGAAGGAACGTTAAGGCTTGTGCTAAAAAGACCCAGGTTTGATTCCCATCCATACTTCTCGCCAAGTGTACATATTGGGGAAGCCCGTGTCATCTCTCTGGGACTTGGTAAAATGCAGGACAGGACTGCTTTGAAGATTAACATAATCCCAGAAACACAGGAACACCTGACAGATATGCCAAGTCTGAAAGCACATGTACTGACCAGCCTGGTTTTGAAGGGACCTGCCTAGCCCTGGTTCCATGCCATTCTCTGCCCCTCCCTCTCATCTGCAAAACTCACAGATGCCTCGCCTCATAAGATGAGACACTGCTTTATGTGTGTATGTTTCTCTTCCTTTACTGCACTGTGATCCATTTTATTTTTATAGTTGTTGTTGTTGATTTCCCATAGCACCAAGTGCAATCCTTGCACCCAGAAGGCTTCAATAACACTAATTGGTTCATTGATTAAACTTGAATTTTACCACCATCTCAGCACCTTCCTGAAACAGAGAAACCCTTATGCAAACACTAAAGTCATTTACCTAGCAAACAGAAGTTTTTAAGAGATCTTTGCTTCTGCACAAAGAGCACTGACCCTAGAATGAGAACATGTGGGTTCATGCTGTGGCTTTGTCACCTACTGAATGACTTTGCACAAGTTCCTCAGATTGAGCTTTAGTTTCCTCATCTTAAATGGAGGCAGTACCACCTAGCTCACAAAATTGTTGTGATAATTAAATAGAGGGGCTTATTAAAAAGTGTCTGGTACATTGACGCTAAGAAGTTTAAAATCCTACCAAAAATAACATGTACTAAACTGAAAACATACATAAAATATGTAAATACTGAAAGAAATTGCTTCTAATCCCTCATTGACAGGACAATTTTAATTACAGTAAGATCTTTTATTCGTATCCACACATTGATGTTTCCCCCATTTAAACAAGGTTGTGCTAGATAATTTGGTCAGCAGCTTTATAAAGGAAGCCTAGAATTATGAGATACCCCCAACCTGCTGATACATGTAAGCAAGCCATCAGAAGTATCTAGAGCTGTCAATAAATACTGAAGGCAGGTAGTCCAGTTTCATTGGATAAAGACAAATACATGAACTAGCAAAAATACTAACCAGCTGTCAACAAATGCTTCATATTGGAAATAATCTTAGGAACATCCATAATGACAAGGGAAGCAAGACTCAACGCCAACAAAGCCATCTAACACTGGAGAATCCGAAAAGAATATTTTAGTTGAAAAGGGAAGAAAACGGAGCATTTATAGGATAGCTGTTCCCTGCTGATCATTGTACTTGAAACATAAAGTTCTAAGTCCTTAGTTGATATCTTGTATCGCAGGTAGAAGATCTAGAGAGTTATTAAGACTTGCCTGATATCAACCATGACAGTAAGGGTTAATACCAGGGCTAGGATTAGAACCTGAAGACTAGTGGGGCACCTGGGTGGCTCAGTTGGTTAAGTTTCTGACTTCAGGTCATGATCTTGTGGTTCCTGGGTTCAAGACCCGTGGCTGGCTCTGTGCTGGCAGCTCAAAGCCTGGAGCCTGCTTTGAATTCTGTGTCCCCCTCTCTCTCAACTCATGCTCTCTCTCTCAAAAATAAACATTAAAAAAAAGTTAAAAAGAACCTGAAGAATAGTAATGAAGCCTTGAGCCCTCATCCTTTGCACAGCAATCTCCCATCCATCAGGCTGGAAAAGCCTTGCTGTGCTCCTATGGAAAAAAGATGGCTCTTTCCTTCCTCAATATAATTAAAGGATCCTGGAAGCATGGTAACTCCCACTCATACCCCCACCTCCAAGCTCTATAAAAGATACTACACAGTACCCGATGCAATTTAAACACACAGAAGCCAATGGAAAAAAAAAAATCATAAGGAATGAAGAGAAAAGCTAACCCTTGCCCTCATTTAATACTGGAAGACATTTTGAGGACCTCCTTTGTAGAACTGATACTAATTTCAGGGCTTTAACTCTTTAGCACCAAAGTTCCCTTTTCCAATCTGTTGCAAAGAGGCATGTAAGTTCTAATCAGACTTTCTTGGGATTGCAAATGTGGAAAGAAATATCCTTGGTTATGTGCAGTAATGGTATAGACTCTTGCTAGGCAACTTTTGACATAACCTGTGCAAGTAATGGCAGGGCCTTGGAGGCAGGGGAGCCCCTTAATTTTATCTATTCCATATTCCTTCAGAGCACCCACTGGCAACCTGTTAGAACAGGACTTCCCAACCCTTTCCATACCAGGTCATACCTGGAAAAGAATGTTCGTACAACACTGTGGGGTAACTATAGGTGCTACATGGCCAAAAATAACCTGCACAGGTGTTCTGGCCACCCCACACTCTCTGGGTACCTGGTTGCCCACATGGCTAAACGCATGAATGTTTTCTTCCACCTGTACTGATTCATGGCACATGGTTGCTAAACTGTTATACAACCACAGCAAACAGGGCAGTCGAAGCTTTGGATACTAAGATTACCTTAAACATAAGAGGTCCACCAATATTACTGACTCCTTTATTAATGATAGCAATGGATTCCCCACTATCAAAAGTAATTAAAATACAAAAATATTAAGGGAAAAAAAGACATTCAAAGGGTGAACATCTTTGCTAAGTAGTAACTAAAGACAATAGAACTTGGTATTCCTTCCTAGTTCTTAAATTCTATATCTAATCTTAGGGCATGGTCTTTTTTAATTATTTGAGAATAGTTTTATTTGATTCATTTTTTAGGTCGCCAAACCCCCATGATGTTGATTTCACCAAATTTAAGAAAACATTCCATGTTAGATGGGCCATCGTAGTACATATCCCCAAGAAATAATTCTGCCCATAAAAAATATGGACTGATATTTTATCTAAAAGCAGAATTTTAAGTTTATAAAACGATGTCTTTTAAACTCATTTAGACTTATCCAGTTTCCATATATCACTCTATGCATCCATCAAGAAGAAATACAGCTTATCCCTTAACTACTTCATATTCTGTATCTGACATTTATCAATCACTTCGTGACTACTCCACAGCACAGGCCCTTTTCCACTCCATGCCATGCCTTAGTTCATCACTAATGATGCCACTTCTTTAAAAACTTGATACACTATTATCCCTTCTAGAATTTTCTTCCATTCACTAATATTCCTTCATTCCACAAGTTTTGATGCCCATGCTCCAAAATAACCACTATAAACCCAGTACACCACTGGTCTATTGTGACTGCAAGATGTACACTGATTTCATCAATGGAAAAGTATTTAGAGTTGATGAAGTATTGAAATTCCATTTAATACTGCTGAGAGCTCAGAGAAGCAATGCACCCAAGTTTAAGAACCACACTTTTTAAAAAAAAATTTTTTTTAACATTTATTTATTTTTGAGACAGAGAGAGACAGAGCATGAATGGGGGAGGGGCAGAGAGAGAGGGAGACACAGAATCGGAAGCAGGCTCCAGGCTCTGAGCCATCAGCCCAGAGCCTGACGCGGGGCTCGAGCTCACGGACCGCGAGATCGTGACCTGAGCCGAAGTCAGACGCTCAACCGACTGAGCCACCCAGGCGCCCCAAGAACCACACTTTTATTTATGTAAGGGTGCCCTTTCTCAGTGTAACTGAACCCCCTCATGAAATTAAAATCTCTAGGCTTTTTTTTTTTTAGTATTTTGAAAGAAGCTTGCCTTTTGAGTTTCTGAACTGAAGCCAACGCCATCCTGAAATCCTGAGCTACTCTTATCAATTCCTGCCTCTGGGATAGTCTGTGCCACAACTGATTCTAATCAATTGCTTTGGAAGCACAGAGGACTCAGCAAACCAAGCCTTTTAAAGGTATCCGACTTATTTTTTTAAATATCATATAGTATTTGTGTGTCAAACTCTTTTCCCACAGTATAAACTAAGCGTGGCCCAGGCTGGCGTAAAACCACTGCATCCCAGCTTATTTCCAACAGGATTCCTGGCTGAGAGCCAGGCTGGACCTCTCATCTAGGGAAGCAGACTTTCCCAGGTAAAATGACAATCCAGGCTAGTGCCCTAAAACCATTTTTCATCCAGATAAGTTCCACAAATATCTTGCTTATGAAGTCCTTTCCATACTCCCAGAACTCTTTTTAATAAAGTTTTATTGAAACACAGCCCCATCCCTCAGTTTACTATCATCATCTACGCCTTCTTTTCACATTACAACAGCAGAGTGGAGTAGTAGCCAGAGACCTTATGGCCCAGAAGCTAAAAGGTCTAGATCTGGCCTTTTAAAAGAAAGTTTGTTTCAGAAGGATTGGGGGGCGCCTGGGTGGCACAGTCGGTTAAGCGTCCGACTTCAGCCAGGTCACGATCTCGCGGTCCGTGAGTTCGAGCCCCGCGTCGGGCTCTGGGCTGATGGCTCAGAGCCTGGAGCCTGTTTCCATTTCTGTGTCTCCCTCTCTCTCTGCCCCTCGCCCGTTCATGCTCTGTCTCTCTCTGTCCCAAAAATAAATAAACGTTGAAAAAAAAATTTTAAAAAAAAAAAAAAAGAAGGATTGGGAGGCTTATGGATTACCTGTGGCACGTCAGTAAACTTTTTGTGAAATGTGTGGTTTGAACAAAGCAATTCCTCACAGACCTCCTGACCTGGTGCGAAAAAGTTTTCAGAACTATCAACTAGATGATCTCTTCCCAGTACTTACCAAGCTCTGTGATCTTGGAACAGGTACTCATCTCTGTCATTTTTAATAAAGTTTGTTTATTTTGACAGGGAGAGCAGGGAAGGATCAGAAAGAGAGGGAGAGAGAGAGAATCCCAAAGAAGGCTCTGCTCTATCAGAGCAGAGGCCAACATGGGGCTTGAACTCATGAACCATGAGATCATGACCTAAGTTGAACTCAAGAGTGGGTCACTTAACCAACTGAACCACCCAGGCACCCCTCTGTCATTCTTTTTCATTCTTATCTACCATAAATGAATATTTGAAAAATGCATTATCAAAATGAAGAGCTCTTATCCCAGTAACTGCCATCCAGTTGGTGCTTAATAAACATTGGGGGTAGGTAGAGTTCCACAGTACTGCACCACAGACACATGAAATATTACAACTGGAAGGAATACCTTATTTTCCATGCCTCTTTTTATAAAGAGGTATAGAAAGAATAATAGCATATTTTCTATATCTCTTTTTGTAAATATAGAGTACACTCTTTTTTTAGCACTCTTGGGAGTGAGGGTTATAGATTCTTACCAACAGGTAGTCCTCCCCTCAAGGAGATGATACTTTGGCTGAGGGAATAAAGCTTAAACACGTAAAATAAGAAAAATACAAGATCCAGATTCATCTCAAATCTCCATCCAAATGTCACGAAGTTGTACAAATGCTGAGCAATAAACACGGTATTTACTGTGAGGGTAGCAGTGACTAGAGTTCTCACAGGAAACACTCGGGCACAGCCAGGTCCTGAAGGGCACATGGAATTCAATTACAGGCAGGACATTTCAAAGTAAACATGAACAAAATGCAAACAGGATGACCCTGAACAGACATGTACAGAGGAGTTTGATGGATACACGTGGATAATCAGGCTCATACATGCTACCATAAGCCCAACAAGTATAGGGGTGTAAATGTGACACGGACATTATTCCACATCCCTGAGAACCTTTGTCATCCTGCCTAGAGTAGTTGGCAAGGCTACGAAGCAAAGTCTACAAAACAGGTGCCACACGAACACAATAGTCCTTGGATACTTTCTCTTCCTTCCAGGTATGGAGGAGACACATGCGACGTAAATACAATCAACTAACGTCTACCCAGAGGTGGCTGTGACATTCATACTCCGAGCACATTCTCCACATAAACTGACTTTAGCCCCTGAACAGGGGGCTTAAAGATTAGAAATGTATTCCCCAGACAAAAATACAATCCGAAGGTTTTAAATAAAGTCAGCCATCACTTATCATAAAATAAATACAGATTTCTGTTAAGTATCCCCAATATCACAGCATCAGCCTGGTGATTCTCAACTAGGAAGATTTTTGCCCCTCAGGGGACCGTTGGGAACATCTGGAGACTTTACTGGTTGTCACAGCTGGGTAGGGTTGCAAATAGCATCTAGCGGCTAGAGACCAGAGATGCTGCTAAATTTATCTTACAATGCACAGGACAGCCTCCCACGACAAAGAACTATCTGGCCCAAATTTCAATAGCACTAAGGTTGAGAAATCCCGTTTAAGGAAGCTTTACCAGATTACATATCAGAAGAACCACCAGCCTCAAAAATGCAATCCCCTCGGCTTGCCCTACCCAGATATTTTAATAAGTCTCAGGAAAGTGTAAAGTGTTTCTTTTCCCAGCCAGATGTCTTTAAGCGTCAGATTTCCTGACAAAATATAGCTTTAAAGACACGAGTAAGTCAGCTCCTACAGGAAGACACCTACAGAGGGCTTGAGTCGGGCGCTGACCCTGCCACCAGGGCCTGGGCCCCCGCTGCCCAAGGCCACCGTGGAGTACCCAGCTGCAGCCGCTCACCCTTCGCCTGTCCCGCACAGGCCCCCGGAAATCGTGGACCTCACGAAGACACAGGACACCGCGCCCTTCTCACACTCACCTCTTCCCAGTGAGGCCTGGCGGCGGTCAAGCCGGAGCGCCGCTTCCCAGGGTCCCTGGCAGCCGAGGACCAGACAGGGCCCCGCAGCAGAGCGGAAAGCAGCACTGCCCAGCAGCGCAGGGTGACGCCGAGCTGTGCATCCGGGCTCTAGCGCAGAACGTGACCTGCGGGAGGCTTGGGAGGAGGGGCCGCCGCCCAGCCCCCAGGCCTGCATGGGGTTGCCATGCGCAAGTCTGGCAGGGGGCTGAGCAGCTCCAGCCAGACGACAGACGCCCAGGGAGGGCAGCCCGGGTTGGGAGCCTGGCAGAGGAGAGTGAATCACCAAGGTCACACATGTACCCCTGGGTGGTGCCCAGACTTGCAGAGGACCTGGATGTCCCTAAGACCCTCGGAGTCGTCTTTAGTCTCTCATGGTCTCTCAGCTACGTGGTCCTTGAAGTCTATAGTCAGATAAGCCCAAGGTTGCTTGATTCAGAAGCTCAGGTAGCATTAGACTTCCAGGTAAGCTTCTGATGGGATGGGTGGAGTCTTCCTCCAGTTAGGTGGCAAACTGAAAATGCCCCCCCCCCCAACAGTCACACCCTAATCCTTGGAACCTGTGAATATTACTTTATATGATAATAAAGGGTCTTTGTGGATAGGACTAAATTATGTATCTTGATATGGGGAGATTAACCTCCATCGTCTGGAGCCCAAGGAGGGGCAGTGTTTCCTGAGTGCATCATGAACTTGCTTAAAACAAAAATCTGTGGTCAAGGGAGAAGGGTCTATAGCTGTTAGGTAGGCAACTAGCAGCATCTGTCCCCTTGGTGGTCCCCGCATGCCCCAGCGTCTTCACCCTGCTGGCTGGACGTGGCCGTATCAATTGCGGCAATGCTGGGACCTTGACGGCCAATGCAAGGCCCGTTGTGTTTACAGAGGCTCCCTGCCACCACCAATGTGGGAGGGCCTGCAAGATGTCCACATTCTGCCCTCAGCCCCTCCATCCCAACCACAGGAGAGGGTCCCCCCATCCCCACTTTCACACAAGGGATGAGACCACAGTTAGACTTTATTTCTCCACTATGAAGTCCCCCTCATCATGAGGAAGCTGGGATTTTAGAGGAGGAGGATTTATCACCAGAAGAGAGGTGAGCGGGGAAATAAGATCAATACCTTATTTGGATTCACTTTTACTTATATCTGTTTTCTACAAATCTAGGTTTTCACCAAAATTATCTTAGCAGCAGCAGCAGCCTCTCAATCTACAGCAAACTGCTTTGGACTGTTTCCAAAGCTCCTCGTGTCCAGCCAGCGTTGAAGTTTGCGCCTCTCTCTCTCTCTCCTTCAAGCCTATTCATCAGCCTCCGAGTTCTCACCCACAGCAACAGAATAGCATTAATAAAAGCTTAACATAGAGGGTTCTCACTTCTTGGCTTTTGTCTTGGAGGGTGATCAGATCTCTAGGCTAGAGGCTGGTGCAGTGAAAGTCTGTCCCACACTGTTCCCCCTGTTGCACTAGGAGGGCATCTGGGCTGAAGGGTGCTGGGAAGAAGACAGTACCACCAAAGGTAAAGTGCCCATCAGATTGCAAAAACGACCTGCCTTTTTAAGGTTACTATGACTGGGCCATAGTGAAGTGATAAGAAGAAGAGAGAGACTTGTTTACAAAGTGATGGATTTGGGCCAAGAGACTAAGACCTTGTCAACATCTGTAGTGTACCCATTTATTAATGTCCATCATAATACTATGGACCTTGACATGTGTTAATAGTCTTGAAAACAGACCTCCTGTGCTTAGGAATCTTTCTAGCATCACTAGAATAATTAACATCTCTTGACAGATTTGTCATTTTCTGAACATATTCTGAGCATCTCCTATATTCAAGGTGCTATGGGCAGGCACTGAACTATGGATAGTCTCCAGGCAGGGCCTGAAGAATTTTCTAGGAATTCAAAATCCAGCGCAGTTCTTCCTGGATTTTTGTGTTTAAATTTTCTTTTACGTTTATTTATTATTGACAGACAGAGAGACAGAGCATGAGCAGGGGAGGGGCAGAGAGAGGAGGAGACACAGAATCTGAAGCAGGCTCCAGGCTCCAAGCTGTCAGCACAGAGCCCGGGCTGTGACTCACAAACCTCGAGATCGTGACCTGAGCGGAAGTTGGCCGGCCGCTCAACCGACTGAGCCACCCAGACGCCCCCCTGGATTTTTGTCTTTAAATTCACACATGCTCCATGCTTTGGTAGTGGTTTCTTTGCAGATCCCCAAGTATATAATGTCAAGGGATAATGTCAGTAATTTGTTTTAGAAAAACAACAGGACTATTGAATTTTTTTTTAATGTTTTTCCAAGCTTCAACCTCCCCATCCTCAGTGATTGTGCTGAGCACTCTCTGGGTGAACTGGGCATAGTTCTGGAGAATCTGTAGTCCAAAGGAGTACATTAAGGCTGTGGTGCAAAGAAGTAATTTTCCCCAAGTTACCATGGTTGTTAGTCTCTGGAGCATGGAGAATCCGGCAAGATACTCTGTCTGTGAGCTTATGAGGAGCAATGTGCTTCTGGAGACCCACCATTCTGATTACTCAACACTAGGCTTTCTAATCACTTTGTATTCAGAGATCCAGGATGTCCAAACTCAGCTACCCAAATGCACACAGCTCAGTAAAAGCAGTCTTAACAGATACCTTCAGTAAGTTCTTAGGAATTTTCCAGTCCTCCCAAACTGGAAAAGCATGTGCTACAGCAGAAATAGCAAAACCTCTGCAACAGACAGTCTGACAGTAGTATCCTGGGTCTGTCACTTGACTGGCTGGGTCTGCTTAGATAAGTTAGTATTTGAGATTCATTTCCATCTTTTGCTTCACAAAAATGGGAATTCTCCTATCAGCTACAGTTAAACCCACTGGTCAAAGGCCATTTGCAGATCACAGTTAATCTCAAGTTTGAAAGATCAGTGAAGATAGTGTATGTACGGGTTTCTGGTTGGCTTTTTTTTTTTTTCTTGAGCCACTTGCCCACAGTCCAGTTGCCGCCTAGATTTTTCTCACAAGGTGCAATCTAGACCCCACGCACTTAATTCCGTGTGCATGCCACTATAGCAAGTTTGGCATCCTTTTTTATTTAGCTGCTTTGATACAAGAATAAGAATTCTAGCCTAATCCTTTTCTTCCTCCTCCTACCTCCTGTGTAATCAAGGCTTTCCAGCATGTAACAGAGCATGAGCTTTTATTTAGGTAACTCCTTTAAGTTTACAAAACCATTATATACAACTGTGATTCTCACATGTTTGCATCTTTCACAATCACCCGGAAGACTGTGAAAGCACAGATCATTGACCTTATCCCCCAGAGTGTCTAATTTAGTGGGTCTAGGGTGGGTCCTGAGAATTTGCATTTCTAACAGGATTCCAGGAGGTGCTGATGGTTTGGAGATCATGCTTTGAAAACCCCTGAAATATCATCACCAGACTGTCTTAAGGAAGCAGGCAACTACCTACTAGCAATTACAGGATGCCATGAATGACTGCCCCCCCCACCCCCACCCACGCATCATGTTCTTTACCTGAAGTCATTCCTTTGGGTTTAAACAGGAAGAGTCCTACCAAAATGAAAATAGGCTATCTGTGACAGATAGCTGTCCAACCACCACTGTCATTTTAGCCAAGATGGTTTTCCTTTAGGCTAGCTGGGGATCAGCAGGATTTTTCTTAAAAAGCCAGATAGTAAATATTTTTGGCTCTGTTACATCTACTCTGGCTCTGCCTTTGCAGACCAAAAATAGCCACGGACATTGGGCAAATGGATGGGTTTGGCTGTACATATGAACCTTTAGGCTGGCAGGCCATAGTCTGTCAACCCCTGGGTCAACTCACTCACACTCAGGGGCCTTACAGAAGACATAACAAGGAGAACTGAATCCCTTTTTAAATAGAAGGGGCTTAAATGGGACCTAGAAGGGGAGGTGGTCCCTGGGCCACCAGTAAGCTTGGAAAGAGGAGAAGAGAGTCCTTCAAGGGAGGGGTTGTGGAGAAGGAGGTAGGATACCAAAAGGAAGCATCCTTCTCTGACTTTAATTCCAGTGACCCTCAAAAGCTCACATTCACAGGAGGACACTGCATGCTTCTGCTTCAGATCTGTTTAAGTACAAGTCAAAAGGGAAAGGAAGCCACAAGTCCAGGTGCAGTATATAGTCCCAGATAATAGGAAGGAGGAGGTCACTCTGGATAAGATAACTCAATCACTCAATCATGTGGCCACTAGGGCTGCAGGAGAAAGAGGAGCCTAAATCAGAATAATTAGCAGTATTCTGGTATCACTCCACTCCAACATGGGCACTTACAAGCAAAGAACAGATAAGAAAATAAGCAGAACAAATACCTCTTTGAAATACTAAAGGGCCCTAAAGGATGTTTTACTTGGATAGATAAAGAAACAAACAAAAGAAAGCAATTATTCAAGAACAGAAAACTGCACAGAGAATCATCTCAGCTTTTTGTGGAGAAAGTATTCCAGGCCTAAAAATGGTACAGAGAAGCAGAGCCCATGGAGGACCACAGAGGGCCTGAGCTTCCAGCACCACAAGTAAGCATCCTCCCCATGGCTTCTCCATCAGTGAAGGAAGTCTACCACCACCCCCCAAGGAAACCCATGCTGGGCCACAGCCTACTAGATTTAGATCTGGACTTCCACATGTCTCATCATAACCTTCACCTGGTTGAGGGTCCAACGTCCTGATGGATTCAGGTGAAAGACACTGACTCACAAAAGTCATGACATAGGGCCACTCAGCTTTATTCATCTCAGGCCACATTCTCACTCGAGTCTGTCCTGCCTCCAAAGCCTTCACAGCCCTGCTGCCATCCCACATTGCCTAGGGATGGAGGCACACATTGTAATACTTAATACAATGTTTTAGCTGCATTTTAGATTTCCATTTTTTACTCAGTTAACTGACCTGAAGAGAATTATAATATTTGTAATATAATCTAAACTGTCATTTATTGAGTGTGCCACAGAGAGAATTTCAATTTTCTTTCAGATTAGTATTTGCCCACTGAATATTTAATGGAAAAGAGAAATTATTTTCTCCTCACTTGATTACAAAAAGTTCAAATGGTGCTGTGAGAAATTCAAAAAGGCATTTGTATTGTTAAAATGTCCTCAACCTGCCAAAATACTTCGATGGATATTAACCCAAAGCCAAAAACAAGTTCTTGACACCCTAATGTTTGTTTTCTTAGGATGGAAAAACACATTTCAGGTGTATGACATTCTAAGTAGGGGTTTGGGAGTGAATCCCTTAGGTAAAGAAATTCAGAGAATTGAATGCTAAGCGTGAAGAGAAAACATTGGTCAGGCTCACTCAGATCTTAGATTTAGACTTCTCTAAAATGAGGGACCCTCTGTTTGCAACTTTTAGATGTTTTATTTAGAATTACCTGTTCTAAACATAGCTGAGGTTAACAATGACACCAATGACCTCAATTAAAGTTTAATTGACCTAAGTCCAATTTTTATGCATACACACTTATACATTAGAGATATTTATAAAGAGATAAAGAGATAAAAAGAGATATGCATATAAGCTAGTTATATGTAAGCTACATATGTGATACTTAGTTTATATAAATACAAACAGCACAATGTGGTATAATCTCCAGATGTTATATACACCTAACTTAAAAATTCTTTTGAGACATTCAGGATAAACAAAATGTGCAACAAATTCTTATTTCTCATCTTTCCCTCAATTGTTTAACCACAAATCATGTGCTATTTGAAACAATATTCATGACATGACATTTGCACCCTGTACTGTATACGTAACTAGGTCCCTGAGAATTAGTGATAAGGAGGAAAACTGAAGTTTGCTTTAAGCTACCCTAAAGTAATTTAAAAAGTCCTGTGATGATCTGATGTAGAAAGAGTGGGAACTGGAGGAAGAAGGACCTAACTGTTCCCCAGCTTGTCAGGTTCAAAAGGTTTAGAAGGTGAAGCAAAAGTATTTTTTATTTACTAGAAGATCATTTTATCTTTCTGAAAACAAAAATAATTCATTTTATTTCCTAGATGCGATGCCTAGAGGTTGTATTGGACCTTAGCAGTCCAAAAGTCTGGGACCTCTGGGTGCAGGTATGGATTTAATGAACTCGTCTGATGTATATGTTTCATAGAGTGACAAGTACCCCCTTGCCCCATTTCTGATAAGCATGAGGAGAAAGGCCTTTACTCCACATAATTCCGCTGGTCTGAGGGGCTGCCTGCCTATAAACGCACCTCTGAGCAAACCAGCTCTCAGACCTCATAATTTTGGAGTTATCCCAGCTTTATTGAAGTATAATTGACAAAGTTGTATATCTTTAAGGTGTACATCATGATGATTTGATATACATGTTGTGAAATGATTACCACAATCAAGTTAACAACTCCATCTCACACAGTTACCATCTGGGGGTGTGTGGGTGTGTTGTGTGTGTGTGGGTGTGTTGTGTGTGTGTGTGCGCGCGCCAAAAGATCAACTTTAAAGAAGCCCTATTTTACATGGTACAAAATTTCAAAATATTATATGGACTAGCAGTCTGTGCTCAGGTCACAACAGGAAAATTGTTGCTAGGGAAAGAATGATCTATAGGATGCCATGCTGGCGCGCGCGCGCGCGCACACACACACACACACACACACCCCGATTCTTTGATTTAGGTGATTTCATGCAGGTTCAGAGAAACAAATATACAAGTCAGATGGAGGATGAGTGGCTTGACAGAAGTTCACAGGAAAAAACTTGTTTTTGTTTACTATGGATTCTCTATGAGCCAAAAACAAATTTGACTTTTTTTCCCTTAAAGCAAATACCATTTCAAATACAGTCAGGAAAAGTATGTTCTCCAGTTTGAGGGGAACAAGAACTATAACTTGTCTCCATTCCCTCCTCGCTCAAGTATACCATCCCTCAAAATCCAGCTCCTAGTTTTCCCCAGTAGTGGACCATAGATTATTATTTAGTTAAATACTCATTTGAATATATATTAAAGTAAGTCTAGAAGAATGGGAGTGGGGGTCAAAACCTGGAAACCAGGTCATAGAATGACTAAATCTACTAGCAAAGCTCACCTTATAAAACCCTAAATGAGATGGGATGAATGCCTTTCAGTAACTCAGAGGCCACAATGCAGACAAAACAGATTTGCTCCACTATGGAGAGTAGGATGAGGGTCCATGTGGAGGGAATTTTGGTTTAAATCAGAATGACTAGAGTCACCTAGTCATAAAATAAGACTATTTTATAATGTAGTGAGCATCATTTCACTAGAAATATTCCAAGACAGTTTGGATAACCATTAGTCATTTATGTTGTAGAAAAGATCAAAACAGAACTCAAGACTCAAAAGAGTTCACTGTAGTTCATCTTTACTTCTTATCCTTAAATCTTCTCCATAAATCCCTGCCAGGTGGTCACTCAGATGCTAAAGGTACACAGCCACTGACAGAAAGCACCATTCTTTAGGAGAAAGACAGAGCCAGCATTTCTCACAGTATTGTTTCAGGTTGTCCTCTTCAGAGTATGTGATATCATTGTCAAAACAAAAAAACAAAAAAACAAAAAAAAACCTAAACACG
The DNA here is from genome assembly GCF_014898765.1 of Herpailurus yagouaroundi. Lineage (NCBI taxonomy): Eukaryota > Metazoa > Chordata > Mammalia > Carnivora > Felidae > Herpailurus > Herpailurus yagouaroundi. The sequence continues at coordinate 23,631,727 of NW_024412397.1, forward strand.
CGTGCGCCCCCCCCCCCCACATTCCTTGCTGCCTTTCATCACCAACCACTTGCACCAGGATGTCTGGGATGGCACAAGGAGTCTACATCCATGAATTACTCAGATTATTCTGATGCACATTGAAGTCCAAGAAACATTGAACCAGATGAACATGAAAGTCTTTCTGATGCCAAGAGGCTATGACAAAGGACAGCAGTATAGATTCCCAGTTTCCTCACAAGGATTAATTCAAGTTAGTGCCAAAAAGATATTTTAAGTGAATAAACACCTGCAAGCTTTATGGGCATAACATAATCAAGGTTTGCTTCTTTAATACAGAACAGTCTACTTTTTGCAACATCCATTCCCTTGACATGATTTCCAGGCATTGTGATAAGCTAGGACACTCTCACCTCACATGAACACATTCCCAATCCCATTTCAAACAAAATGCACCAAGTATCACCATTATTAGAAAATGTTGATTTGCTTTCTTGGACCTAGCAAACAGTTTAAAAGCGAAAAATCTTGGGGCAGCTGGGTAGCTCAGTCAGTTAAGCAACCAGCTTTGGCTCAGGTCATGATCTCACAGTTCGTGGGTTCGAGCCCCATGTCAGGCTCTGCGCTGACAGCTCAGAACCTGGAGCCTGCTTCAGATTCTGTCTCCCTCTCTCTCTCTCTCTCCCCCTCCCCACTCGCACTCTCTCTGCTCTCAAAAATAAACATTAAATTTTTTTTTAATTTTTTAATAAAAAATCTTGAGCACTATTTTATAGACCTTTGGAGAAACACCTGGTTAAATACATGAGAAGGATCAGGCCCATCCTGAGTTATGGGATCTTTTCTGTCAGGGTATGTAAGGTCCTCAAGAATCCAAACCTGACATCCCCTTCACCCCCTCACCTCTCATTTCCTTGATCACAAATCTTATACATAGAATGACTTAATAGATATAAGAAGCCACACACCATGTGCCATGAATGTTGAGGTCCCCTTACACAATTACAATGGGATTATGGAGTTCAGATGCTAAGGGCACTAAAGCAAGTTAGCAAGGGTTTACTGGGTACACACTTTGTATGTCTGATATTATAATTTTAGAGTTCAAAGGAAAAAATATCCAACTTCAGAGGGAAAAAAAGGAAATCTCCCTGTAGTTCGCACTGTTGGGAGACCTCCCCCCCCCCACCAAGAAGTAATGTCCATGCCTTACAAATTCTTCCTTATAAAGTTATGTTTTCAAAAGTCTCCCCTTTATCATCCACAGGAAAAATAGATACCCTAATACTCAAGTCTGCCCAGAACAGCAGCCAGTGTTCCAGAAACAATCCCTGCCCTACCTTAAATATGGGATTCAAATATGTGGGTATCACCATGGATTTACTGAAAGTGTGCTGGGGTTGCCACTGTTGGATCCAGGCCAGGTTTTTTCCATCCAAGATGAGTCAACTTAAAGTATTATTCAATGACTTTAAATTCAGACCACGAGAATAGCTTTTAGTCTCTCTGTGGAGGCAAAGATGAGAGATGTAGAACACCAGAGGTACTGGCCATGTGTCCAGCCCTGTGGAGGAAGATATTTTGCATCAATAAAGAGAAGCAGAAAACAAGTGCTGTTTTCTACACCTCGTATCCAGTTGTGCTAAGGCACAACTCTACATTCATCCTTCTAATACTGTGGTTGGGAAAAGAAATCCAGTAGGTTCCTTTCAGTGCCCCAGTCTAAGCTGGTTTTTCTTTCTTTAAACCAAAGGAGTTACACTAACCAGAAGAAGATATAAACATATCTAGTAACTCAAGTCCTGTTGAACACAGAGCCTGATTCCCCCAACCCCCTATGCATTTGGTTGTCCTCTGAAGGTTGATGGAGAATCCATGTAAGCTCAGAAACTAAGTCCTGTCACTAAGGGAATATTCTTAGTGAAAATCATTAGCTCTTGAATAATGCTTGTTGTTTTTAAATGTAGATCAGAATAAAGGATTTTTAGAAATAGTCTGAAAATAAGAAGAGGTTAAGAACTAGTAAAATCCCAATTCTCTCTTAGTCTCTGTGCCCACGTTAAAATCCACATCCTATTAAGATGTTTTCCTCACTAGGGGAAGAATATCTTTAATCTTAAAAAACAATACCTAGGAAATTCACAACAGAAATGGAACATACTATCAGTATATGGCCATAGACAAAATAACAGTGTATTCATTTTTATATGAGGTGGCCATCAAGGGATGGTCAAGGGGAGGTAAAGACAACACAAGGCTAGGAAGGATAAGAGCAAGAGAGGAGAAGAAATTGGAAAACTTTAAGAATGCAAATTAATGGTTAGAAGATACTTTATAGCTACCTGATGTTTATTGACACCCTGGAGGCTTATTTAATGCAAGATCTTTCTGATCTGGATTTAAATAAGCACCAAACTAAATTAGCAGAAGAAAAACTATGAATGGCTTGAAGGTGTATAGCAATAGAATGGAATATAAACCTAAAACTAATATTAACCAAATAGATGAAGGGTGTTGGTCTCAAGAAAAAATAAAAGTCAAATAGGAAGATTCAAGTTTCTTTCTTTTTGTCATCCGTCCATCTATCCACCTCTCTCTCAGTATTGAACACCGATCATGCTTCAGACACTGGGCTCACAAAGAGAATAGAGACACTGATCAGACAGCCCCTGACTAACAAACCACCCCCTAGAAGGAAAAGGACAATGAGCAAAAATGACTCACTATCCAAAAGAGTTTGAGTTTCATGAGTGACCTAGAGCATTCTCAAAATTCAGAGCAGGGAGAAACCATTTCCTTCATAGTGAAGGTAGCATAGGAATGGGACACCTTACATGATGAACTCACTTTCAAAGCCACTCATCCAAAATTAGGGGACTCCAGAGGATAAAACAAAAGCTGTCTGTATAGTCTCAATGGCTCCCAATACTCTCAAAGTGCCATAATTAACTTGTTTCCCTTCCATTTCCAGCTCTGAAGTCACAGAGGTTTCAAAGGTTTTTTGCCTGGCTTCTTTTCCAACCCTCTCTCTACTTTATTCAGAAAATGGATTACAAAATGCGATTTTTTTTTTTTAAGGTTTATTTTTGGGACAGAGAGAGACAGAGCATGAACGGGGGGAGGGGCAGAGAGAGAAGACGACACAGAATCGGAAGCAGGCTCCAGGCTCTGAGCCATCAGCCCAGAGCCTGACGCGGGGCTCAAACTCACGGACCGCGAGATCGTGACCTGAGCTGAAGTCGGACACTTAACCGACTGAGCGACCCAGGCGCCCCAAAAAGTGCTTTGAAAATTTGATAGAGAAGAGGAATCACTTCTGTACTACATGGAGTCTCAGACACTACATCCAGGATCCAAACTTCCTGAATAATTTTCCCAGGTGCCACATTCTCATGAAAACACTATCCAGATGGCATTCTGACCCAAAAGAGGCTCGTGACCACAACAGAGTTCCTCATGTTCTTCAGAACAGTCAGAATGTGGTCAGTGGGAAAACACCCTTCCTGCCACACCCCACTCATGTCTGTTTCCTCTCAGAAGGGACTCCAGAGCAGCTGACATGCAGAGCAGAGGCCGAGAACCCTCAAAAAATGCCAAATGGATTTTTTTAAATGAATAAAGAGACAATTCCTTAAACTCAGTCCAAAGTATTTTTTTGAAAAATGCATACTTGCCCTTAGGCTGAAGAAGAGGCATTTCTTTCCATCCCTTGATACTTGGGTCTCTCCACCACAAAATTAAATCCTTTGTAGGAGCAGTAAAGAGAAAACATAAATAGAAAAGTAATATGTACTTATTATTTTAAGAAATACAACAAGGACAAGAGAAAAATTGTAGGAACACAAAGCTACAAGGAATCAAAGTTGACATCAGTCTGGTCATATGCAACCCTAGAAGCTTGAGGCCCATGGGAGGAAAGGACTCATGGCAGAAAGAAACAGGAACTCAAGATTTCTATACCTACCCAGGTTACTATTCACCTATCAGACTAAAATGAATTTAAGGATAAGCAGAAACTCCGAAGTATTTTAACCAAGTGTTCCTCATCAGGAAAGTACTCGGGGTAGGAAGAGAGGACTGAAATAACAAATGGTCCAGAAAAGATTTCAAGGTTGAGAAAAGATGAACAGTAGAGGATACACTGTAAAGAATACTGTAATAGATGGATAAGTAAGCCTTATAGCTCTCTAGGATGTTAGTATGCCTCTCAAGGGAAACGCTCTAGAATGTTTTAGTATAAGTTCACAACTCTGAGTTCAGAATGTGCTTGTACCAACAGGCCTTGACTGGGAAAACAGTGAAAAATGAGAACCATGTTAGTGACTGAATGGACATTACAGTACTGTTCTCTTTGGTCAAGTCCATATTGTACAAAAGTAATGTTGAAGAGGTACATCCAAGAGGACTAATTCATCCTGATTTTCACCAAGACTTTACTGATTTGAGCACTGAAATGTGACAAATTGTCCCAGATGGACATATCCTTCATGTCTCAGGAATCCACTCAGTCCAGAAGGTTGGTCACCCTAAGTGCATAAACTCGGATGAAATTGTCCTCAAATATCCAGAACAACTAATATGCAGATTTACTGTGTCTGGAGTAAGACAATGGAAGTACTTAAAGGTCTAAAGCAGATCTCAACTGGGGCAGGTGGTGGTAGACATACTCCTACCACCGAAGACATTTGTCAACAACTGGAGACTTTTTTGTTGTCACAACTAGAGCATCAATGCTACCGGCATCTAGTAGCTAGAAGCCAGATATTCTGCTAGACATCCTACGATGCACAAGGACAGCCTTCACAACCAAGAATTATCTGGCCCAAAATACTGATAATGTCCAAGTTCAGAAACGTAGGTCTGAAACACAAAAACCAAGCATAAAAGTTAAATTTAAATGGAGATATATTCAATGATCTTATTTTTAAAAGCTGTCAGATTGGATTAAAAGCGGATCCTAACTATAGGCTCTTTGGAAGTAACATAAAATAAAGTGACAAAGCGTTTGATAAGAAATGGGCAAAGGGATATCAGTCCAGTGCAAACAGTATAATGGCAAAAAAAAAAAAAAAAAAAAAGAAATAGCAAACAACTTGGTTCCAATGACCAAAAACACTGAACAAGATAAAGTCAATATAAGTAATAAAAGGCACAGCTTTAAAGCAAAATGGTCTTAAATAAACTGTATAAGTAATATTGGTTAAATACAGAAGCAAAATAACTAGAAAATCGGGAAAAATTTGATAAAGTGTACAATTGTAGTGAGAAACTTAAATAGAAGTAAAAATATAGAGAAATTAAATACAAAGAGACATATCTTCGAGAATTTTTAAGTTCTCATAAGGTTTATAAGAAGTAATCAAGTAGTTGTCCACAAAGAAAACATTAAAATTTATAGATCTTTTTATGCCATATTCCCTGATCATAAGGCAATAAAACTGAGGAAAAGGAGCACCTGGGTGACTCAGTGGGTTAAGCATTGGACTCTGGGTTTCATCTCAGGTCATGATCTCACAGTCATGGGATGAAGCACCTTGTCAGACTCTACACTGGGCATGAAGGCTGCTTAAGATTCTCCGCCTCCCCTCCCCCCAACTGCCCACCCCATCCCTCCCTCCCACTCACGTCTCTCTCAGAAAAGGAAAAAGTGAGGAAAAAATTTTAAGTGACAAAAATATCGTAGCTGCTGCTTCTAGGGAAAAAAAAAAATGTTAGATACCCATATAGCTCTGGCTAAAATTAAAAGACATCATACTCTTTCTATAAATTAATTAATTCAAAATAAACCTTGTAGACTACAATGAAAACTATGAGGATAAAACGTGTAATCTTGAAATTCTTCATAATTAAAGAAAAACAAACTGGAACTAAGTCTATCTTAAGAAATTTAGGGAGAGAGGGAATAGTGGACTCAAAAAGAAAAATTAAGTAAAAGCTGAAATTTATGAAATATGAAACAAAATTAGATAGACCCAAACCTGAATCTTTAAAGACCTATTAGAAAAAAGCCTTTTGTATTCCTAATCATGGAAAAAGGAGCAAAAATAAAGACATGTAGACTCAACAGTAAGGTTTCAAGCAGAGATACAGAGGAAAGAAATTCTACTTGAAACCCTGGTGGTGTGTAAGTAACGAATCACTAAATTCTACACATGAAAATAAGAGTGCACTGTATGTTAACTAGCTGAAATTTAAATAAAAACTTGTTGAAAAAAACCTCTGAGGCAGCAAACTTGGGAGTCCTAGAGAAAGCGGGTTATTTCTTGGTCAAACTACTGAAATTTAGTAAGAACAAAAAAAGTGAGAACCTGTCAATAATCATAGAAAAGATTAGGAAATTAGGAATCTTATCTTTAGAAAATCAGAAACTGTTCTACATAGAAAAAAAATGGAAGCCTCTCTAATTCAGTTTTGAAATCAGAAAAACTTGATTATCAGAAGTCAAAAAGCTAGCATAACTATGCAGCAGTCTTATGAATATAATAAATATTCTAAACACAACTTTATAAAACAGTCTGACAATACATGAAACACAGTACATTATGAAGAAGCTGAATTTATTCCAGGGATGCATAGTGATTCAATATTAGGAAGTGTATTAACATAGGCCACATCAAAAATAAAAGTGGAAAAAATTAGTTATATCTATGGATTCTGAAAAAACATTTTATAAAATTCAGGCATGCCTAATAAAAATTAAGTAGACTGTGATTACAAATGACATAATTCATTAAAAACCAACCAAAAATGGCACACACAACAACAAAAAAAGTTATTTCAGATAAAATTAACTAGAAAGAAATCCACAATCACTATTGTTACTCAAAATTTACTTGGCGGTTTCAGTAAATGCAATAGGGGGAGAAAATTAAATAACATATGGACATTGAAAGATAAAAGATAAAGTCTATATGATTTTTACAGATGGAAAACTCATGAGATGCTAGTGAAAAAAAAATTAAACCTCATCATGCAAAAAAAGTTTGGTAGGATGGATGGATGCCAGATAAGTACAAAAAACAAAAAAAAAAAAAAAACAAAAATCAGTAGCTTTATTCTAGGAATAAGTAACCAGAAAGGTAAAAGTATTTCTAATAAAAACAAAGCCAATAAACACTTAGGAACAGATTTTAAAAGAAAGGCATAGAAACTGCAGGAGTAAAACTGAAGAACATGAAGAATATTAAAATAAATAAGACATGGCATAATGTGCTTATATATGGAAGTTTCAATCTATTAGAAATATAATTTCTCCCCAAATCAGTATGCAGTGAAATTCAATTCCAATCAGGAGAAGAATTAATATGGAAGGAGGAATATGTGTAAATAGACAAGGTACAAAAAAATAAGCATTGAAGGCTAACTTGCTTTGCCAGATTAAGAAATTTAAACAATTAGATATTCAAACAGAACAGAGAAGCTTTTTTCATTCAGCAAAAGAAAAAAATGGACTTCCATCTTAAATTTAAAATTTTATGTGGATTAAAGTCTTAAGTTTAAGAACTACATAACAAATACTGTAAAAGAAAAATAAAGGCTATTAATTGTACAATAGACGGTTGAGGGAGACTAAGAATTAAATCACAGAAACTGGTATTTTAAAATACTGAAGAATTTTTGGAAAATTCAAAGTTAAAGTGTATGCATCCGGAAAGATATGAAAAACCAGTATCCTATATGTGGGGGAAATGGAACACAGATGTAAGACAGAGGCATAGTTCCCTTAATATACCTAGAATTCTTACAAAATGCCAAGAAAATAGAGAATTCAAGAGGAAAAAGCCACAAAGGATGTAAGTGGGCAATTTGTAGAAAAAAGAAAAGGCTGACACATACAACAAATAAAGGGGACAAAATAGGATTATGCTTACAAACCTATGCATGTGAAAATAACTACATTGAAAGCCAAATTTCAGTAACTTGTTTAAGTGAACTCCTGCTACCTTCTCCCACTAAGACAGCTAATAAGCCAGCAGTACAGAAGGACTCTACTCAACAAATGATGAGGAAGGTTACCCTAGATCAGACAAAAATCCATTTCATCATGATGAATCTTGACAGTGACAAAGTCTTTGGCTTTTTCAAATGTCAATCTCAAGAATTGGATATATCCCTCTTAACAGATAACCTAGTCCTGGACAATATCTAGTTCCATCTTCTCATTTATCAGATGAGGAAATTAAGGTCCAAGGAGGTTTTAAGTACTTTTCCCTAGTTCCAAAACTCAACAGTGCAGAAATGGACTTAGAAGCTGCTCCCTCCTCCAGAGTTTCCTCCAATGCTCAGCCTTGTTCCCTGTTATTCTACAAGGTACCTGCCATCCAGGATTTGGAAGAGTTCTTTCAGGACCATATCAACATGGAGGGAAAAAAAATGGAAATAAGAAAGTAGAAAGACCTTGCCTCCTAAATGGAGGTATTTTCTTGTTAAGAAAATTGTATCATTCTATGGAGAATTGCTGTACAAGATACAATGGATCATAGGGTCTATTAGAGCTCCATTGATATATACAAGTCATGTCCCAGCCTAGTCTTTACCTATCCATCCACCTGGTAGCCTTGCACATGAACTTTTGTTCAAATGTTCATGCCCCAATCCCAAAGCCAATTAATCCTCTCAGAGTCCGCATTATGCATGCAATCCAGCAATTGTTTATTATTCCTACACAAGTAAGGAAAAGCTGAAATAAAAATATTTAAAGTCACTCTCTCACCCCTTGATAAAGTACAGACATGTACCGGTTGACATGAGTTAACTAGTTTACCTAATGATTATTATTAATGAAGACCTGTCACAAATCCAAGCCCTGGAACCAAGGGTCACAGTTTTATTTTGTTTTCCCCTGAAATCAGACACTAAAATTTCAACCTTCGTTAGTTATCTGCGTGCCTTCTTTACCAAAAATATCAGGCAGGAGACTACAGGTCTCTTGTTGCCAAGCCAGTATATCTCATAGAGAAACAAAGGCGGTGTGCCAAAGACATCACGTGTCTATTTTCAGATACAAAATAGACAAGCATGGCTAACATCCCTATCACCCAAACCTGGCAGCTCCCTCTAATTCCATCAACAAGTATGGACCCCTTATGCCAAGTAGAGGTACTGGAGAGTGGCCTTATGAGTACTACAACTCTGCCCCTTGGCAAAGTTATTTAACTTCCCCAGGACTTCTGTTTCCTCACCTATAAAATAGGTCGGTTGTGTTCTAATGAAACGAGGTTTGCAAAGAGGTTAGCGTAGTGCCTGGTGTATACAACCACTTCAACTACTAGCATTTATGGAAAGTCTTTATGTTGTTCAACCTTGATAAGCACTGCAGAGCTCAAATAAAAGTGAAACAAAAATCGCACATGAAAATGGACTTGATTGCTGAACTTATGTGGTGCACACTCTGGGTTCTCTTGAACACTAGAAGGGAGGGAGATGAAGCACTAGGGTGACCGGTTTCTTAGATCCTGTTGAGATGGGTTATAATTTTTAAAAAATGTAATGCTTATTTTTGAGACAGAGAGACACGGGATAGCGGGGAGGGGTAGAAAGCGAAGGAGACACAGAATCCAAAGCAGGCTCCAGGCTTCAAGCTGTCAGCACAGAGCCCATGATGATCTTACTATTTTAAGTGTAGGTCAAGTTTACGAACAAGAAGAACGGGAACTATTTTTCCTCAGAAATGTCAAGAAAATAATTTTCACAGATGAATTGATTGGAGCAGTGGTCTTAAACTAAGTGAGAATCATGTCAGTAGCTTGTTAAAACACAGATCGCCCAGCCCTTCTCCCACTTGCAGACTCATGAGGTCTGGGATGAGGCCCAAGGACTTGAATTTCTAACAAGTTCTCAGGTGCTACTGCTACTGGTCTCGATTATTTGCCTCCATTTCCCAATTTGCTTTGCTAATAAGGACCTGAGTTGGGGATAACTGATACTGAGTAGAGAGAGCCCAAAGCACAGAGCATTTTCACAGGCCTCTTCAAACTTTGCCATCATCATTTACCATACTCTGTGGCCTTCAAAGTTAAGTCAACAGGCAGATTTTTAAGACAAAAACACTCTCTTGTAAAGGTAGTAAGGGAGACAAATGTGATTAATCTCCTTTTATTTGGGGCTTTGCAGAAAAATGACTCTGGTGCCTTGCTATAGATTTTGACATGTAGCCAGAGTGTGGCTCTGAAAGTGTGAGCGGCATCCCAGCTCCAGAAGACATCGGAGGCAGCAATTAACATTCAGACAGGCCCACTCAGACTCCACCAGTAGCCCAGATTCTTGTCCCCCCAGGAATATTGATCTGAAGAATCAATTTTGCTTATAAATTAAAGAGGGTGAAAAGATCATTAAAGCATAGGAGATTTGGTTTAAGTGCAGAACAATTATGCTATGTGAAGAGATTATGATAGTTTGAAGATCAATCATTTAGAAGTTTTTTTATTTGGACTTGGGGAAACCTTCGTAACCAAGAGGTGATATATCTTAAGAGATCATGCAAGCTTTTCCAAATATGGGCTGCATGTTCAGGAAATGTAATAAATGATAGAATATGGATTCTTTGTAATACTTAAGTGACCGAACATCCATTGGTTTAAAAGCCAACACCCTGTTGAGAAAAAAGCATTCCACATAAAAGGTCACCAGGTGCTTTAGAACTATATACTTCTTTTCCACCCTTGCTTCATTTTTCTACTCCTGTTGTGGCTCCCACTTGTCCACATTGGCTGCTTGCTACAAAACTCCAGGAGATGAGGAGCTATCATCACTGACAATAATAAAAAGGCCAATGTCCAGATAGGTAATGTCTCTAGAAGCCTCCAAATTCCAGCCTTTAGGGCTTCAAGTGCTACAGGCATCAGGAATTACGGCTTTCCTCTCTATGCCTCATTCATACCTACTTTGCCGATCCAAGAGCATCATAGCAACTCTCTTCAATAGCAAATTAGTTTGCTCAGGTTGCTATAACCAAATACCATGAACTGGGCTTCAACAATAGAAATTTATTTTCCCAGTTCTGGAGGCTAGGAGTGCAAGATTAAAGTATTAACAGGTTTTCTTCTCACGCTTCTATCCTTTGCTTGTAGACGGTGTGCTTCTCAATGTATACACACTTGGTCTTCTATGTAGGTGTACCCCTGCTGCCTCTTCCACTTCTTGTAAGAATACCAGCAATATTGGCTTAGAATCTCATGCTGATGGCCTCATTTTAACTTAGTTGTTCCTTTAAAGGCTTACTATAGTTACATTTTGAGGTACCGAAGGTTGGAACATCAGCCTAAGAATTAAGGAGGGCAGGGAGACATAATTCAGCCCATAAGAAGTATCAACAGCTTTCTTCTTTAATGCTTTATTCCATGGGAGGTCAAAGCCTGTCTGAGAGACCCAGTCCCTATTCCTTTAATCTGCCTTTCCTTCCACCAAAACTCTTGCCCTGTCACAAAAACGAAACTCCCATGAAAGCGAACGTGGAAAAGAAATAGATGGTGGTATAGGCATGTTCTGGGGATAGGGACATTATCTGTATCAACCAAGAATGAATCGTTATGCTGACTTAAGTTAGATACTAGCATCTGGAAAAAAGTCTCCCTATCAGGCCCTCTAATCCGGACCTCTTTTACAAAGAAAAAAAGTCCAGATTGATTGACTTTCTCAAGACCTTAGTGAGGTCAGATTTATCACTGTTTTCTACCAAATTCCTAATTCTCTTCTTCCCTACAACACACTGTTCCTTTCTAGAAGATTCCTGGAGTACTTGTTCATGGAGAAACCCACCTTCTCTACTTGCAGTCCTCAGTGCCATCACAGAACTCAAAGTATGGGGTCTCTCAGGAGACCTCTCATCAACAAATCTGCCATGTTCCTCGTACAAAATGCATCAATGGGGCCAAGCTTTCAGAAAACTGAAAGGAATCCCTAATATACTCCTATAGGTTCCAAGTACCTGGATTATACAGACAAGACTTGTGCAGTGCATTCTAAAACCAAGTAACAGTGGCTCACAAGGTTTCCGGTTAGAACTTAGTTAATTCTTCATCTTGTGGGCAACCTTGTCCATTATTCACTTTATGTAGTCAGAAAAAAAAAATGTTTTCATCTAAAAGGTCTAAAATCTGAGGCAGAGAAATTATTTTTAACCCAAAGACTCAGCTAATTGCCTCAATTGTCCAATTATGTCAATCTTTTTTTAAAAGACCTTAAAGTCTCAGACATCCCCAAATTGGCGCCCATTAGCTCTGTGTCATACAGCCATTCCCGTCTGCAGCAATAGCCCCCAACCCCACTCCTGTCAATCAACTCCCCTTTCCTTTCCTCAGACTGACACTGTGTATAGAATGACTAAGTGATTCAAGCTACTCATTCAAGAATTGGAAGACTCAGAACAATAATGAAATTGTTAGTTTAGTATTAGGCTGCTAACACCATATTCCTCAGATGTAGAGCCTCTCTAACCCAAATTATGCACTCATTATAGGCCATATAGGTATCGAGACAAGTTTTCTAAATTAATGAATCAGGGAGGACAAGATTAGTCTTACATAGGCTGCTGCCCAGAAACTATCAAAATGTTCTATCAACTAATCAAAACCATTTCAAAGATGCCTACTAGCACAGAGCTATGTACATTGAGTAACTTTGAAATCCTTGTTAAGGATATTAGACACATGGTTTGGCTTATAATTGCCCCTCTCTCCACCAATTAGCAACGTCTTCTTCTCCTCCTCTCCTTCACCCAAGAGCTATTATTCTTCTGTGTTAATTCATTTATTCATCTTCCATTATACACCAGTTACATTTCTAATCAGTTAGGACACGGCGTCCTTCATTACCTCAAAATACCCAATTCTGACACATCTTAGGACCCTGCCAGGCCTGCAGCCTCAAGCTGAGGGAGATTTATGTATATGTGGTTGTGGTTTATACCATAGAACCTCACCACCTTGCCTACTAGCTAATTAAACCAAAGGAATCTCTGCAGTTGTCTGGTATCCCACAGGGATACTCAATATTTGACAGTAATACTCAAACCCAATAAAAAGGGACTTTTAATGTAAGAGACACATGTATTCAATGAATGGAAGTAAAATTAGAGACCTACACCATGAAAATATATGAATCAGAAGCCACGAGACATTGGAAACCACAACCTAATGTAAGCTTGGACTAAGCCAAAGCCATGATATCGAGTTGCTAGCAGACTAAAGAAGAGACGGGTAAGAAAGAAAAACAAAGAGCTGTAGCTGAGTCACAAACAAGGCAGTCCAAAAAAATTAATTCACAACAGCAGCTACTGAACATTGAGTTATTGTAACCTAAATGCTAAAGGACATTCTAGTTCTCCAGCAAACCTGTAGACACAATCTTTTTGTCCTCCATTATTCCCTTGGTATTTTTGTAATTCTAAGGAAATCTGGGTGTGCCTCTTATACTCTTTACTAGAGGAGGCAGAACCTGTCTGGTGGTCAATAGGAGAAAGAGATGAACATACCAAAAATTCTAGTACGGGACATAAGTGGGTGCTATAGGAGCCTAGAGGAGAAACTTAAACCAGGGATTATTTTGTGGGCTAAGTTTTTTTAAGTTCATTTGAGAGACAGATGGAGGGCAGGAGCAGAGAGAGAGGGAGAGAGAATTCCAAGCAGGCTCTGTGCTGTCAGCACAGAGCCAGATGCAGGGCTTGAACCCATGAACCATGAGATCATGACCTGAGCCAAAACCAAGAGTCAGACGCTTAACCAACTGAGCCTCTGGCTAGTTTTGAAGTAGGAACTAGAGACATGGAAAAGGGACATTTGAGACAAAAATTATTGGGTGTGAAGTTACTGCAGGATGAGAGAGTCCACTGGGTTCAGGAAACTACAAGTGCTTTGATCTAGCTGGAGTAAATGCTGAACACGTGGGTATGCCCAGAGATGAGGCTGGGGATAGTCAGGGGCTGATAAACACTCAAATGATCAAGAGAAAGTTCTTGTTGTTATCCAAAACCCTGTGGGAAGCTATTGAAGGACTTAAATGAAGGAGAGTTACCATCAGGTTTGCATTTTAGAAAGTTCCTTCTGGCTGGGTTCTGAAAATGAACTCAAGTGTGGCCAGAATGGAAAGAGGCCATCTACTTAGAAGATAAACACTGATCTGGTGAGTTGCTTCACCACGCGGGGAAATAGAGAGGATAAATAACGGGAAAATACATTAAAGAGGAAGTAGGATTTGCAAAATTTGGTGATATAGTGAATACATGCAGGGAAGAACCCAAATGTGACTTCTGTAGTTCCAGCTTGACCTCTGAAAGGATAGTTGTACAAATCAGAGACTCCTAGGAGAACAAAATGAGTGCATATAAGCAAGGATGAGGAGCAGCTCAGGCTTGAAGACAGTAACTTCAATCTATCTGTGGGACAGTTAGGCAGAATACTCAAATAGACCTACATGGGTCAGGAGCTCAGCAAAAAGATGTAGGCTTGTGGAATCATCATATAAAAAGTAACCAATGGTAGGCATCTCAGTGTAATGATTGGGAGATTGGATATGAAATGGGAGGAGCCAACTACAGAGGATGGGGCTGAGGTAACACCATGCTCTAGAGGACAAACAGAACCTATGACAGAGCAAAGTGGGGTCAACCTGAACTCCCCTGCAATTCTTCCTTTATTATTGCAAGCCACATAGTCCTTCTAAATCGCCATAGTGGTGACCTTCTTACCTTATTTCATACAATCATCTGTGTATTCTTCTCCCATTGTTTCATGTATGAAAGTCTCAGGTCTGCCCTATGCAGATACTGTTTCATACTTCCTTTAGGTGATCTTTTTACATATGGCACAGAGAGTGACAGTAAATGAAAGTCCTCTACTCAAAGCCTAGAACACTGAATGTTCCTCCAATTCTGCCTGACAAGATATGCAACCTTGAGAAAAATGTCAAGGTTGGCTATCATTTAGTTGAACCTATTCTAGGAGTCAAGCACAAGGCAACGCACTTTATGTACCTCTTAATATTTTTGACAGATCTCTGAGTTAGGGCTAAGTCTTCTTGCTATGGTGATTATAGTAAAGTGAGGTCCAAAGAGGTTAAGTAATTTGCCACAAGTTAGCAATGGAAGACACTTTTAAACCAAAATTTGTTTTAAACCATAGGTCCTGCTCCTTCTGGTGTTTAGGATTTCTTTTTGGGCAGATGACTATACCTCCTCTACCCTTATTGGTATCCTCACCAGTAAAATAGAGCTAAAAGTGCCTACTTTATCTTTTTGAAAGGGTTGTAAAGGTTGAACAAGCTATTTTATATGGTGATACACAGACTATTACAAAGTGTTATGGCAGAGAACTAATGCACAAATAGCCTTTTGCTTCTCTCCATTTCCCAGCCCCTATTCAATTAGGTAGGAAAAAGTAAGTACTTGTGGAAAGTATGAGAAGTGACAGGCATCACTTCTGAGCAGAGGAAGTGAAAATCTCATGTGATATTCTCGGTGTCTTACTCTGCTGCAGAGGCGGAGGAAGCTGCATGTTCAGAAGGTGAAGATACAAGATGGTAGACACTCCATCAGCCTGGCTCTTCAGAGATCACGTGAGGAATTTTCTGCCATGTGGAAAGTGGTATCACTGTAGAAATAACCCTCTGTTGTGTTAAACAACAAAGATCTGAGAGTGATCTGTTGTTGCAGCATCCACCTGGTTTATCTTGACTGACATAAATGCCATAAGTTATGGAAAATTATTGGTACAGGTCAGTATTCAGTATACAGGGAGTGAGATAAGGCACTGTAATTAAGACTATGGGATGTGGAGCTAGAATACATGGATTCCAATTCAAGTCCTGCCATTCATTAGCTTTGTGACCTTGTCAAGTAACTTCATGTCTTTGTGCCTCAGGTTCCTCATCTGTCAAATCAGTACAATATAACTTCATAGGGGCTTGAGGGGAAGTTAGTTAACACACGTATAACATTTAGAACAAGGCATATGGAAACATTCAGAGACTGTTAGCTGTTTTTAGTCCATACTGAATTGACCCCAATTACAATTCAACTGTTTTTGGTTGACCTTCTAGGCTAAAGAGATCATTCTCACATGTACGTCCTCCAACAAAAATCATGAAGGAACCCTTCCTATCCTGTTAGGGAAATGAAAGGCAATGAGCAATTCAGAGAGCAAAGGGAAAGTGTTCTTTACCTCCGGACAATTGTTTTCTCTCTTTTCTCAGCCCCAGGAAGTGTCTCAAATGAAGAGCCTTTTACTACACCGAAGGAAACACTATAGATCTATCTCCCTAATGGAGGCCCAGGGCCCAGTTTTGTACCACCCACAAGCAAAAAAATTTTAGTTCCTCAAGGACTGTTAAAATACAAAACACAACACCATGAAACCTAATTTTAATCCTATTTATCCTAAGTAATTATCCTATAGCGCTTTATACAAAATTTGCTGATCCCACTGTATTGTGAAAACCCCAAGCCCTACTTCCCAACTCACTCATCCTAACGGAACTAAGGAGATCGCTGTTGGCAGGCACTCTATCACCTCTCCAGTTCACAATCATCGTCTCTCCCCATTATCTGCCATACTAATGAAATCCACAAGCATGAAAGAAAAATCTTCCTGAAGGTCTGCCTAAGAGTAAAGCAGAAGAAGCAGTCTCGTGTTTTTTTTTTTTTTTAATAGGGAGAATAACAAGATGTTTACTGAACTTTATATACATGAAGACTATCTTTTTCAGTACTAATTAGCTAATCCACCTCTTTCTTCCCATCTGTTTATAAAGTCGGGGTGCCCTGAAGGCAAGTACCCAAATTAGCAGACCCTGGCAATAGCCCTGCCTCCATTTTTCTGACTCTCTTCAGTTTATTCTTTATTAAGCTGGGGCTTTAAACTACTGGAATTAGTGTCTTTTCCCCAGGAATAGATTGTCAAAAGCAGTGGACAATGAACAGGGTTTCAATCACATCTGGTTCACGGTAGTGACAGAAAAGAGAACTAAGGCAAGATTCCCTTCCTCTCCTCACTGCCTTGACATTTAAGAAACATAATGAAGGACAACCTTATTAAAAATAAATAGCAGGTCATCAAGATTTTAACAAAGGCAATAATTAAACCACATTGACCCTTGGATTAAACATTGCCTGACAGTTAAAGGCCATCTGGAAAGGCAGAGAAAAGCTAAATTATTAGCTACCCCAGTTGGAGTCACCCCACCCCCATTTCTTTCCCACCAAGAAAATCTGTTTCCATAGCCCTGGACCTCATCCCAATCATTCTCCCCTTGTTTACACCTTTCCTTCTGCAAGAAATGGCTTGTTTCCTTCACTCTGTTGAACCCTTCCTTTCTTCACTGCTTTATTAATACTCAGTTAAGACTTTCCAGCCTGGATCTGAATGATAGTTCCCAATTAAGTATCTTCACTCTTTGAGAGATACCATATCAGTTGTTATTGACACTGACCTAACTCTGGAAACCTTCCAATGACCCTCAGCAAGCTACCTAAAATGAGACCTATTGAGCAGGGTTTTAAAACTACCATTTCTGAGATTACATCACTTCTTGGATTCTTGGGGTGCTCTTACTTTGAATTGTCCTCTCTCCCAGACTATCTTTTCTTCTCATACACTTTGTTCAAGGCTCAGCTTAAAACTCCCTTCCTCTGTGGAGCCTTGCCTGACAACTTGAGAAGGAAAGTTCTCTTGTTCCTATAAGCCCTGTAAGTCATACCAATTATGTTCTACAATAGATCTTTTATTGTCACCTTGTATTATTTGGCATTAATCATTTGTATTTTGTCTCCTGCATCAAAAAGAAATTCCAAGAGCCATGTCTTAGGTCATCCATATTCCCTACAGCCATGTAGACTGCCTCATACAAAACAGGTGCTAAGTAAATGTTTGCAAACATGATTGCTTAATGAGAACACAAGCTAGCAAAGTTAGAGCACATAAGTTAGAGTTTTTTTCATTGCATTAGCTGCGATTCTCAAAAGTTAGTGAATATTAAAATCACTTGAGAAACCTTTAAAAAATTCATTTGAGAATGAATTACCCAACACCAGTCAACTCAAAACGACTGGGAATGGGAGCCAGACAGAAGTATTTTTTAAAGATCCCAGGAAATTTTAACGTGCAGCAAAGAGAGGTTTATGCTGAGTGAAGTAAGTCAGAGAAAGACCAACACCGTAGGATTTCACTCATATGTGCAATAGAAGAAACAAAACAAAGGAGCAAAGGGGAAAAAACAAAAGAGGAAAACCAAGACAGAGTCTTAACTATAGAGGAGAAAGGATGGCTATCAGAGGGGAGGGGCAGCAGGGGGTAGGTGAAATAGGTGATAGGGATTAAGAAGTACACTTGTTGTGATGAGCGCTGGGAGCTGAACAGAAGTCTGAAATCACTATTGTATACCTGAAATTAATACAACACTGTATGTTAACTTAACTGGAATTTAAATAAGAATTTAAGAAATAAAAAGTTTGGGAACAAGATGATTAACTTCAACAACCAAAGCCATGGAGCGAGCCCACATGCTAGACATTGCATTCAGTGGTACACCCACGGTGGTAAACAAAGACATGGCCCCCCGCACTCATGGAACGTATGGTCTGGGGAGGGTCTAATAAACCTGCTGCCCCTTCCACTAGGATTTCTTTAGCGTGTCAGGGTCACAATCGACTATTTTAGGATGTGCATCATTTGCATTTACTGAGAATTTTTAGATCCGTGATAATGTACTTTCCCCTTTTGTTATAAATGCTCTCTGGCCAAGTACGAGCTCTGATTTTCTTTGCAACAACCTCAAAGAACACAAACGGCATTGTAACACACTAAAAAATAATGAAATAGAGGACAATGATGATTATGATTATGGCTGTGATGGTGGTATAAGTGGCAATTAAGAAATAAAAAGCCACTAAATAGAAAAATTCTTTGAATTTTAGTGTCTAATTGGATCTGGGTAAAGGAGGGAAAGACCTAGCCAAAAGGTTGTGAATGCCTTTTCAATTCCCCATAGAAATAGATTCTCAGAGTTTGTATTGAACCGTGAATTAAAGCAATCAGTATAATTTTATAAGCCTTATTTATTGTCCTTAAGGGGAAATGAAATAGATGGATAAATGCTGAATTGGGGTGTTGAAATGTTTTGTGCCTTATTCACGCTATGATGCAAGCATATTAATTGGAAGGCTGTTCTGCAGTGAATCTATTGGAAGGTAAATCTAAATTATATTAGCCCAAATTATCAGATTTTTCTGATCTTGGGCCCTCACCAGATTCTTTGACTAATTCACCCTCTTTCCGCTCATTTTTAAACTTCCGATTACTTTCCAAGACAATGTTCTTGAAGCCCATTTTAAATGCTCTTCACTCCAGAAGGGAGGCTGCAAGAACCGGAGGAAGAATCTGGTGCCAGATCATTTTGCTAATGGAAGATAATTATTGTGATTATCTCATCCTTGCTTAAAAGCATTAATGGTAGCAAAGCAGCCTCTCTGACAGGGTGAAGTTTCAACCAAAATATGTTGACTCTCTCTGTGGAAAAACTTGTCATATTCCTCTGAGGAAAGACTCTAGCTAATTCCTAGGAGAAGACTACCTAGAATCACAGACAGAGGACTTGGCTGGATTAGCATCATCTCTGGTTTTGAACTCTGGTTTGACTACCAGGATGCTATAAACTTCATCAAGTTTTGAAAGCTGCATGGGTTCTAGTTTCCTCCCTCCATGAGAAGGGACACTGAGAAGGAAAAAAGATGGCATTATGGGCATTGTTTGAAAAACGCCTTTTATAACTGAATAGTGATTATGCATAAAATTAAGTTAGCCATGAAAAAAAATTATAAATTCAAGGGATGATTATCCAGTGTCTTATTCTGGAGCAAATATTCCAGTCTCTACTTCTCTAATCAAGATAAGTGGGTAAAAGTCATAGCCCTAGTCTTTGACATGGGCAACCTTGAGTAGTTACTGAATTTCTTGTAGCTGCTTCAGCGTTGTCATCTTTTTTTTTTTTAATTTTTTTTTCAACGTTTATTTATTTTTGGGACAGAGAGAGACAGAGCATGAACGGGGGAGGGGCAGAGAGAGAGGGAGACACAGAATCGAAAACAGGCTCCAGGCTCTGAGCCATCAGCCCAGAGCCCGACGCGTGGCTCGAACTCACAGATCGCGAGATCGTGACCTGGCTGAAGTCGGACGCTTAACCGACTATGCCACCCAGGCGCCCCAGCGTTGTCATCTTTAAAGTGGGGAAAACATTGGAATTCTTTTTGTGAAGTTACCATAAGATCAATTCTAACATCTGACGAATACAACTCCTGTGCTTTCAAACAAAACGCCTCCCAAAACAAAAGCAAAACCCGACAGAAGAAAAACCTAAATGCAATAAAAGAAAAATGCCTACTTTTACATATGATTACTAATGCATAGCAGGAATTAAAATATTAATTCTAAAGACCATCACAAGTGTAAAACACAGTGACCATTTTTTGATTAAAATGTGATACAAGCCATAAAAAACACACACAAGAAGAAGGTATGAATGAGTGGGACTAATTTTATCCAATAAAAGCTTTTTAAAGTTAAAAAGAATTTAGTACTGACTCAAAGATAAGAATATAAAACATAGTTTCGGTATTAGGAGTTCAAAAATTGTCCAAAATATGTAATATATAAAGATTTAGGATATCATAACAGCAATTTTTAAGTCTGGGAAAAAGACTAAATGCATAATGTTACAAAACTTACTTAGTTTTCAATGGGAGTGGAAATTAGAAGAATTGCAATTGGATTCAAACTTTATTCCTTGTATAAAAACACCTAAAAGTTACTTCAAATAAATCAGAGATGCAAACATAAAAAGTAACAAAAATACAAAATCTTGTTTGGAATTTTCTTACAGTTTTGGTCAAGGGAATACTTTTTTTAAAATCATTAAACACTGTTTAGGACATCTGTTTAAAAGTATTTCAAAAATGCACGAAAGGTGGAACAAATCTGAAAACATTTCTAACACATGACAGCAAAGAGCTTAATGTTCCACGTAGGAAGAGCTTACATGAATCAGGAAAATAGAGATGAATAACAATAGAAACAAAACAGTATACCAGGGAGGTATTTCACGAAAACTCATTTGGCCTTATATCTACAAAAGAATGTTCACCAAAAATTTTAAAGATTAAAATAAGATACATTTTCTACCTGTGTGGATGATCTAGATTTAAAGGTTTACTGACCCCCAGTATTGACCAGATTGCAAGACAGAAGCCACAGAGGGAAATAGGATTGTCAAGAAGGATTTCTAGTGTCAGTAGAAATGTAATTAGTACAACCTTTTAGGAGAATGCTCTGGCCCCATTTATCAGCACTAACAGTCTGTATATTCTTCATCCAGCAATTTTAGCCATGTACATTCACAGTACTGGGAAGCACATGTAGGAAACCCTACGTTAGCTCTTAGGTGTTAGTCTGGAGATGGAGAAGAGTTGGGGCAGTTTTACTTCGAAACTTATAATTCTCTGTGTCATTTGGCTATTGTTCTTATGTCCATTGTGTGCAAATGTAACGGTTCTTTAAAAAAAAATCATGGAGACAATAGCATCTGCCTTAAAGAGCTGTTATAAAGATTAGTGATAATATATGTAATCTGCCCAGAACATTGCATAGCACATAGTAAATGTTCAAAAAACAAAGACTTCATGGAACCACAAAAGGCCCCGAATAGCCAAAGTAATTTTGAAGAAGACCAAAGCAGGAGGCATCACAATCCCAGACTTCAGCCTCTACTACAAAGCTGTCATCATCAAGACAGCATGGTATTGGCACAAAAACAGACACATAGAAACCCCAGAACTAGACCCACAAACATATGGCCAACTCATTTTTGACAAAGCAGGAAAGAACATCCAATGGAAAAAAGACAGTCTCTTTAACAAATGGTGCTGGGAGAACTGGACAGCAACATGCAGAAGGTTGAAACTAGACCACTTTCTCACACCATTCACAAAAATAAACTCAAAATGGATCAAGGACCTGAATGTGAGACAGGAAACCATCAAAACCTTAGAGGAGAAAGCAGGAAAAGACCTCTCTGACCTCAGCCGGAGCAATCTCTTACTCGACACATCCCCAAAGGCAAGGGAATTAAAAGCAAAAGTGAATTACTGGGACCTTATGAAGATAAAAAGCTTCTGCACAGCAAAGGAAACAACCAACAAAACGAAAAGGCAACCAACGGAATGGGAAAAGATATTTGCAAATGACATATCGGACAAAGGGCTAGTCTCCAAAATCTATAAAGAGCTCACCAAACTCCACACCCGAAAAGCAAATAACCCAGTGAAGAAATGGGCAGAAAACATGAATAGACACTTCTCTAAAGAAGACATCCGGATGGCCAACAGGCACATGAAAAGATGTTCAGCGTCGCTCCTTATCAGGGAAATACAAATCAAAACCACACTCAGGTATCACCTCACGCCAGTCAGAGTGGCCAAAATGAACAAATCAGGAGACTATAGATGCTGGAGAGGATGTGGAGAAACGGGAACCCTCTTGCACTGTTGGTGGGAATGCAAATTGGTGCAGCCGCTCTGGAAAGCAGTGTGGAGGTTCCTCAGAAAATTAAAAATAGACCTACCCTATGACCCAGCAATAGCACTGCTAGGAATTTATCCAAGGGACACAGGAGTACTGATGCATAGGGGCACTTGTACCCCAGTGTTCATAGCAGCACTCTCAACAATAGACAAATTATGGAAAGAGCCTAAATGTCCATCCACTGATGAATGGATAAAGAAATTGTGGTTTATATACACTATGGAATACTACATGGCAATGAGAAAAAATGAAATATGGCCTTTTGTAGCAACGTGGATGGAACTGGAGAGTGTGATGCTAAGTGAAATAAGCCACACAGAGAAAGACAGATACCATATGGTTTCACTCTTATGTGGATCCTGAGAAACTTAACAGGAACCCATAGGGGAGGGGAAGGAAAAAAAAAAAAAAAAGAGGTTAGAGTGGGAGAGAGCCAAAGCATGAGTCTGTTGAGAACTGAGAGCAAACTGAGGGTTGATGGGGGGTGGGAGGGAGGAGAGGGTGGGTGATGGGTATTGAGGAGGGCACCTTTTGGGATGAGCACTGGGTGTTGTATGGAAACCAATTTGACAATAAATTTCATATATAAATAAAAAAAAAAAACCAAAAAAACAAAGACTTCTCATTAGTATAGATTTTATGAGAAACATTCTAGCTCTTTTCTGCCACTCTTCCTTACTAGCTTTCTTAGGTGACCTTTTAGCAAAATCATTAGATGTCCTCATTTCCTTTGTCTAAACAATAGGATCCCCTACAATCTGGGAAATGAATAGAATTGGGGGTGGGGGGAGACCATAATCAAGGCAATAAATTTTAAAAAGAGTTATTAAATAGATAATACCATTACTAGAAGAAATTCAGAATAACCTAGTTCAACTTTTTTGTTCTATTAATAGATAAATAGAACGGTTTAAAATCAAACCGCTCCCCAAGGAGAGGGAAGTTACTTGCTCAAGGACCCAGGTTTTCAAGGCTATGTAGAACCAGAACATACACCGATTAAATGGTCTGTTACAGGTGGGGGGGGGGGGAGGGTGCAGGGGATGTGGCTAAGAGATTTGGAAAAGATTCTTGAAAACAGAGGACTAACTCATTGTGGGGTAGCAGACACAGAAGGAACATATAGCCTCTATAACCTGTACACAGGTTCTGAAAAATGGTAATGGCCAAGAGGAAGATCTGGGGAGCCCAAGCGAAGTGCCTGTTGTGATGGGTCAATAAATAACAATTGTGACTGATACTTCACAGGTTTGTGTCTGCTGCTTCTGCCTTTCTTTAGAATTCTCACAAGAAGGGTAAAGGGTACTGACATAAGAACCCAAGGACCTAAGACCTAGCTCTTCCTCAACTCCCCATTGACTCTAGAATTTCTAAGCCACTTAACCAGAAAAGAGCTGACCTTTCTACCTCAGTCCTGTCTTGAGGATCAAATAGTTTGCAAGTGCTTTCCAACATCCAAGGAGGATTCAAAGTTAAGATACTGTCATTGGTAAGCTTTCGTTTCCAGTTAGGTGCTGCCTTTACTAGGAAACCTTATTTAAATAGTACAGCAAGATAGGGGCACCTGGGTGGCTCAGTCTGTTAAGCATCTGACTTCGGCTCAGGTCATGATCTCATGGTTTCGGAGTTTGAGCCCCGTGTTGGAGTCTGTGCTGACAGCTCAGAGCCTGGAGCCTGCTTCAGATTCTGTGTCTCTTTCTCTCCCTGCCCCTCCCCAACTTGTGCTCTGTCTAGGTCTCTCAAAAAAATAAATGTAAAAAGACAATATTTAGATAGTACAGAAGGATGCACCATGAATGTTTTCATAAAAAGTAGATATACACAACACACAAAAATCAAGTGAAGACTGTTTACCTGTGGTGCTGAGGATAACACCCCAAAGAAAGCAGACTAGGAAGTGAGCTCAGTAAATGCTCTGACCTTGTAGATCAAGTCTGGATGTACCCAGTGGCTGGCCAGCTATGTGACTTCCCAAGTTTGAACAGCCTACAGTTTTCAGCCCAAGTTTTTACTGTCCCTCTGAGAAGGATATGCAAAGATGCTCTCTCACATACAACATGGTCTCTCTTGATGCCCCCAAATAGAGGCAAAAACTCTATTGCGATAAAGTCATCTCCACTAATCTTTGCTTGCACCTGAGCAAACTACCTAACTGAAATGGCCTAGAAATAACCAGCTCTAGCTTGGATTTTCATTTATTGGGCATTTTGTAGAATGCATTTATTTTGTGCTTGCCACATATATCCTACTAGTGATAGTATGATCATACTAGTAGCTTCCTAATTAAGCAAGTTTGAGAAGTTGTGGGTTTTTTAACTTCTTAAAGATCTAGAGATATAGAAGCCTACTTCTTCAGGCCTCAAGTGCATAGAAGAGTTCAATTCTGACTTCTGACACTCTGTAGGCCATTACTTTTGTGGAGTTCTTACATTTGTAGTTTTTTTTAATCCCCTGAAAGTTTTAGGCTTTTAGCATAATACCCTATGTTTATGCAATTATGATAGGTCTTATTTTCATCTAATTTTGCTCAGTATTTGGTAAATGCTCCTTACATATGGAAACTTCATTTCCTCTGCTCTGGAAAATTTTAAACCACTTGAAAATTTTCTTCCAATTTCCCTCTTCTCCCTGAATCCTAGTAGTTATAGGGTAGATCTGAATGTTCCTAGACTATTCTCACCATTTATGTCCTCCTTAAATACCTTTGTTAGCATCATTGTTAGTGTTGTTCTGTTTCATAAAGAGATATTCCACCTGATCTTACATATCTATTTGTCATTGCTGCTACAATTTTCAAGTTTTTTCCCCTTGAAAGGTAACTTTTTCATGGCATCTTATCTGGAGTACATAGATGGTGTAGCTCTTTGAAAAATGCTCACACAATTTTGTTTTCCTGTGCTTGCTTTAGGTGTGTCCATCATCTGCCATGTGTAACGTTGGCTTTGCTAAAAACAGAATTGATGATCCTTAGCTATCCTTTCAGAGGAAATAATCGGTCACTTCACCTTATTATATATTCATTTATTATTTTCTCTTATAGGAAGAATATTTCAATTTCTGCATGAAGGGGATAAGCCCTGCTGCAGTGAGGGGAGGGATTTGAGAATTTCAGGGTAACACTACCCTCTACATCATCTTCTATTCATCAACATGCTACCCCACCCTCACAGATGAGGTGTTCCTAGCAGAGTTTCGGTGTCCACTGTGAGAGCAAACCTCTGCACTTTTAGCTCAGGTTGAGGAAGGAAGTCCCGAAATGAGAAGGGTAATGGATGGGACTTAGGGACCTGAAGTTATCCTTCAGACTTGCAGACCATCCTATTTTCAACCTTGCTTTCAGATACACCTGATGGCACCAACAGCTGTGTGTCTCTTAGGGATCTACAGGACAAATAGGTCTTCTCAGCTTTTCCCACTGCTGTGTACACTCCTTTTAGACCTTCTAAGTCATTTACCACATGCCCACATACACTCTGCTTCCAATAGTTTGATGCTTTTGTCCTTTTCCTTGTTCTTTGTCCTTTAGGATTTCAATTGGTTCTTTTTTATCCTTTAGTTGTTTTAGTAAGATTCTCAGAAGGCCTAGAGCTAAATGCTTGTGCATGATCCATCATATTTAATCAGGACTGGAGAAATCTTGAAGGCAGTAAAAGGGTGAGCCGAAGATTAAACCTCCAGGGAATCACAATCTCTAAACATCTGATAGAATGCTCATTAAGCAATCACCTTTTTACGATACCTCAAAACATTGCACAGATTATTTTGCCATACCCATGCAAAAAAATTAAAGAAGCCAAATTCTAGGTTTAAAGCACCAGCACCTTGAAGGAGATCATAATCAAATGAAGGTCATAAATAATGCCTTGTTGAGTTTTCCAGATCCTCTGAGAGGAAGTTAAAGAAAACAGTGCCCCTTAGCTAATAAATATTTAAAAGGTACTGTTAAAATGACTAAGTTTAAAATGCCATAAGAAATTACATCAAGATATAAATAATTTCTCCCGAATGGCTGGACAGTGTGCTTTGAATGGTCTTCATTGGGTTTTAAATTAAGGGATGACAAAAAACGTACGAAGTACAAATCTTCAAAACTGGGTCTTTCATAATCTTACCTTCTTACCTTTAACATCAACAGGCAGCACTGGACCTTTTCATTTTTGTTGAAGAATTCAACTTTCGTCCCTATTCACCCCGAGATGGAAATGTCAGAAGCATAAGGCTGTGCAGAAAGCCATTCTCATAGGAGACCCCAAATTTATGAGATACCCCTTTCAATACGGCATACTCTGGATCCTATGGGACGTTTCAATAAATTAAGTTAAAACCATTGACTTCAGGAAATGACATTTTAGTAAACAACATTAAACAGCCTTGACAGACACAAGGGAATTATTAGTGTTGTTGTTTCTCCCTAGCTTTTCCCTGTCAAAAGCTTGGCATGCACCTTCTCCATTAGTAAGAGATGAGAAAACATGGTATATACAGAGAGATTCTGATCTTATTAAATTGCAAGGGTATTAGTCATTTTGCCAAGGATTCAGGTCCTAAATCCTGAGGCTGTCCAAAGACCTAAGCACAGCTCCTACCAATCGATGTCCACACACAATCCGTCTTTCAGCTCCCACACAACACATTAAAACATAAATGATGCCATCTCCTCAAGCATTGCATCTAGAACTCCAATAAATAAAACCTGTCAATGAAAGTAGCCCTTAAAGGGCCATCACACTCTCTGGCTACCCATTATCAAAGCTGGAAGGAGTAGGGCCTTATCTGGTCAGGCTTCAGATCATTACTCCACAAAGTATACTTTGTGCTATTGTTCTGTGATCCCTCCATGGATGTGGGGGGAGTTGCAAAGGAATCTGCTTTGAAAGGATGACGCCGATTGTCCCAAAAGTAAAATATTTTTATTATGACAGCTAATTTGAAGAACAGCTGAATATTCCTAGAATAGACAGCTAAAAATCATTAGAATATTTTTATCCTGTTCCTCCTTATGAAGGGAGTTCTATTTAAGAGGGAAAATTTTAGACTTCTCTAAAGTCATTATTTCTAAAAGAGAAGACCTGCTTAATAAATTAGCTCAGAAACGGCTGCTGCTTGCTCATAGAGCTATTCAATCCTCCCCACACACACCAGTTTCTCACGCACGTATAACATGAGCAGAGACATTTATGAAACTCCAAAGGCTTGTATTTTTTAAACTTGATTATGGTATAGCGCAAGGAGACGTTCACAAATAGCTACAGTTACCATTTTCCCTGTTTTTAGTGTTACGGAGGTATAGTTGACAATTCAAAATTGTATGTATTTGAGGTGTAGGACCTGAAAATTTAGTGTATGTATACATTGCAAAATAATCACAATCATGCTGATTAATGATCCATTGCCTCACATGTGATCATCTTTTTTTTGTGAGGGGATGGGGTGGGGGGCAGTGTGGGAACTCTTAATATTGCATATTTGAAATTTGCTAACTATATGCAGTGTTATACATTAGATCTCCAGAACGTACTCATTTTATAAAACTGAAGCTTTATACCCTTTAACCAACATCTTCCCATTTTCCCCTCTCCCCAGGTCCTCACAACCACCATTCTACTCTACGACAAGTTTGGCTATCTTAAGTTCCATACACAAGTGAGATCATGAAGAATTGGTCTTTCTGCATCTGGCACTTCCCACTTAGAATGAGGTCTTTTAGGTTCATCCATGCTGTTGAAAAGACAGGATTTTCTTGAGACTGAATATATATTTCATATGTGTATTCTGTGTTATATATAAATTATATATATTCCTCACGTGTACGTGTATATAGAGGTCTTTGGAAAGCCTCAAGGATTTAGGGCCTGAATCTTTGGCAAAATGAACAGTCATATGTAATAAATACATACACCCTCTATAGGCCCTCATATACCCCTTATAGACCTACATTATATGTACATGCACACATTTTCTTTGTCCATCTGTCAGTGGACACTTAAGGTTGTTTCAGATCTTGACTCTCCTGAATAATGCTGTAATGAGCATGGGGGTGCAGAGGTCTCTTCAAGATCCTGTTTCATTTCTGTCAGGTACAAACCCAGAAGTAGAGTTCTTGGATCATATAGGAATTCTGTTTTTAATTGGAGGAATCTTCACACTGTTTTTCATCACAGCTGTACCAATTTACATTCTCATCAACAGTACATAAAGGTTCCCTCTTCTCCACATCTTGCCAACATTTGTTATCTTTTGTCTTTCTGGTAATAGCCATTCTAATAGGTATAAAGGTGCTGTCTCACTGTGGTTTTGATTTCCATTTCCCCAATTATTAGTGAAGTTGAGTACTTTTAGTATGCTTCTTAGCCATTTGCAGGTCTTTTAAGAAAGGTCTGTTCTGGTGCTCTACCCATTGGGTAGTTGGGTTATTTGGTTTCTTGCTATTGAGTTGGGAGGAGTTTCTTCCCTATTTTGGATATTAGCCCCTTATCAAATATGATTTTCAAATATTTTCTCCCATTCCATAGGTTGTCTTTCCACTCTGTTGATGGTTTCCTTTGCTGTACAGAAGCTATTTAGTTTAATGCAATCTATTTTTGCTTTCATTGTCTGTGGTTTTGGTGTCCTATTCAGACCAGTTCCAAGGAAGTTACTCTTTAATTATCACTTATCATCTAGTATTTCCCTACATTTTCACTGCTTTTCTCAAATTTTTCCCACTCTATTCCACATTACATATTTACAAACAATATCATTAGATTTCATGTAAGATACTGGGGGAAAATGGGATGTTTGATTACTCCAAAAAGGCAAGTACAAATACATAGAATAGCACCAAAGAATCACAATGAAAATCTAAAGAATAATCATCTTCCCTTAGGACTAACACAGATTTAAAAACACTGAATGACGGTCTTGAGACCAATGAAAGTGAAAACATACTAAGACTTATGGGATGCAGAAAAAGCAGTTCTAAGAGGGAAGTTTATGGCAATAAATGCTTACATTAAGAAACAGGAAACATCACAAATGACCTAACTTTACATCTCAAGAAACTAGAAAAAGAACAAATTAAACCCAAAGTTACAAGGAAGGAAACAAAGATCAGAGTGGAAATAGAAACTAAAGAGACAAAAAAGATGAATAAAACTAATAGCGGAGTTTTTAAAGAGAAACAAATTTAGCAAGGCTTTAAGTTACAGTCACCAAGAAAAAGAAAACTCAAAATTAGAAATAAAAGTGGGGAGGTCACGACTGATACTGCAGAAACACAAAGCATTATAAAAAACTACTTTGAACAAGCATTCCTCCACAAGTTGGACAATCTAGGAAAAAATGGCTACATTCTTAGAAACATACAACCTACCAAAATGGAATCATCAAAAAATAGAAAATTAGAATTGACAAATTTTTACTGAGGACATTGAATCAGCAATCAAAACATCCCAACAAAGGTCTAAAACCACATGGCTTCCTTGGTGAATAGTACTAAACATTTAAAGAATAATTAATATCCATCCTTCTCAAACTCTCTCATTCTCCCCCAAAAAAAGAAGATAGGGAGGGAGAGGAATACTCCCCAAACTCGTTTTATGAGCCCAGCATTACCTTGATACCAGAGGCACTACAAGAAAATTACAAGTCAATACCCCTGCTAAATATGGAAACAAAACTCCTGAACAAAACATTAGCAAGTGAATTCAACAGTTCATTAAAAAATAGACCCTATGATCAAGTTGAATTTATCCTAGGAATACAAGGATGGTTTAATATCCACAAAAATCAATGTGATATATCACATTAACAAAATGAAGATAAAAATCCTACGGTCTTAATAGATGCAAAAATTTTTAAGCTTTTGATCAAATTCAACATCCATTCATGATAAAAGCGCTCAACAAAGTGAGTATGGAAGAAACATACCTCAACATAATTAAAGCCATATAGGACAAGCCCACAGCTAACATACTCAATGGTGAAAAAGTTTTTTCTGTAAAATCAGTAACAAAAACAATGTCAACACTCACCACTTTTACTCAACATACTACTGGACTACTGGAAGTCTTAGCCAGAGCAAGTAGACAGAAAAGGTAAAAGTAGAATTTTCACTATTTGCAAATACTGTATACTAAAAACCGTTAAGACATTGATGAAAGATAAAAGATATTCTTTCATCAATTCAGAGTATTAAAATGTTCATACTCCAAAAAGAAATCTACAGATCTAATGTAATCCCTATCAAAATTCTCAGGACATTTTTCACAGAAATATTACTATGGTAATCATTTCACAATATATAAAATCACTGTTGTATACCTACTACTAACACAGTATTGTAGGTCAATTGTATCTCAATTTTAAAATCTAGTGGCTGGAGGCGCCTGGGTGGCTCAGTTGGTTAAGTGCCCAACTATCAATTTTGGCTCAGATGTTGATCTCATGCTTCATGAGTTTGAGCCTTGCAGTTTGAGAAAGGACAGTGCTGAGCCTGCTTGGGATTCTCGGTCTCTCCCTCTCTCTCTGCCTCTCCTGTGTGTGAGCTCTCTTCCCTCAAAATAAAATAAACTTGAATTATTAAGATCTAGTGACTGGATGAAAGAATCCAAAAGCAAATATTCCAACAATTGGGTAGTTGGGTCTTAAAATTTAGGTTTTATTTGATGCTTTGGAGGAAGACACAGAATCAAGGAGACTGAGATAATGGACTCAGAGTTAAAAGCAATTTAGAGAGGGTCTATTCTAAGCAACTCAACTTGCAAGGAAAGATGATAAATCTCAGAAGAAATGATTTGATTGAGGTATAGAATCCAATTTTTAATCTCTGAAAGTCCATCAATGGTAGAAAAAATTAGAAACATATGGTGCTGGCTTCAGATTCATAAACGATTCCAATATAGGTTTGTGAGGCTATTTTTACATTAAGTCATTAATTTCAACATAGATATAGGTCTATGGAGGTGAAAACAAACACTTCTTTAAATTCATGTTCACTCATATCGCCTAGAATATTCTATTAAATCTCAATCTTCTAGTCATGTTGAAATTTGAACCTTATTCTATATTTTAAATGATAAAACAGTGTGGTAAGTTATAAATAACACTCACCACAGTTTTTTTAATTAATTTTAACAATATTTTTCAAGATGAAGAAATGTCAATCTCAGAAGTGAAAAGGTTGGGTTTTTCTTAATCCCTGAAAGGTCCAGAGCCTCTGATTATACTCTTCTCTTTAGTGACAATCTTGATGCCCCAGGAGAGAGGAAGGTGGTAAGAAAATAAATAAATAAAATAATCAGGCAGTTTGAGGCAAAGTATTCAGAGACAACTTCTAAAAAGAGCTCAGTCACATGGCGTGGGAATTGTGCTTTCTTAGAACCTGGAAACTCATCTGCAGCCCAGCAGCAGCATCTCCCAAGAGTTATTAGAAATGCAGACTCTTGGGCCCCATTGTGCAGACTTATTAAATCAGACTCTGCATTTAAGTAATATCCACAGGGGATTCATATGCATGTTAAAAATTGAGAAGCATGACTTTAGAAAAAGATGTAGTCCAAAAACTTCCTTTTCCAGAGGAGAGAGCAGGTTTGGAGATGGTAACTGCTATAGAGAAGGACTCCATGGTAGGAGAGTCAAGATTAATCCCAATCTAGTCTCCTCAACCTACTATTCTTTGGTTATTAAAGTTCCCAGAACTGTAAGTACAAAGTAAAGAACTATACCAACATGACCAGCCCAAGGACTAGGAAATTAAGGGTATAGTCAGTAAATATAGATAGATTTAGGATGTCCTTTTTAGGAAATTCCTCTCTAAACTAGGCTTCAAGTAATTAAGTAATTGATAGTTGGGTTCATTGTTTCACGCACACATTCTCTCCAGAGATATTTTTAGTGTCTACTTTTTACCAGGAATTTACCATTTAAAAGAAAATTTTCATCAGATATTGCTAAGAAGTACTGGTAAGAGTCTTGGTACTTTATAGTAGTGCTAGAGTTTTTAAGAAACTGAATATATAATGCAGAAGGATCTATAGAACATTTGCAAATGCCTTATTAAGTGTGATTGAAATAGAAAATCCAAAGTAACCGTTGTTTAAAAACAAGTAGCATTTTTTTCCCCTCTCATATAAATGTTGACAGTGTAGGGCTAAGCACTGGGGACAGGATTCTCTCTCTCATTGCCCCACCATACTTACCAACATGGTCTCCACATACACTAAGCCAAGAAGGAAGAAGTAGAAGGTCCTCTTTAAGGACTCTTCCCAGAAGTGTGCTGATCTCTGCCATTTACTTTCACTGACCACAACTTAATTACATATCTACACCCAACTCCCAAGGAGCCTGGAAATCTAGGCTTTATCCCAAGTGGTCATAAGCCCACTTTAACAAGCCACATGGGGTTTTTCCTTCTAATTAGAGATCTACTATGTGGTGATTAATGATGTGTGCTTGTTGGCATATAGGACTTCAGTATCTTCTTTTCCCTTTAACAGTTTGTCCAGCCTCTACGCTAACAACAAGATGACTTGAGAAGGAAATTCATGAAATTCTGCTGCTGTGAGTTCTAAAGTCCTCATTAATGCAGAATTAACCTCCAGAAATCTCTCCATGAGGTCTGACCCTCTTAGGACTTCTGTTCCTGAATTTCCATGCAATGTCTCTAAATACAGGTGTCCTTACATCTGTAACTAAAATGGATTAAGGCAGACTGGCAATTCATTAAAACTTCCCATTTTTTATACTTTACACACTGATGGTCTCAGAACGTGGCTTTTGACCTTGGAAACCTGGCTCTGGTTATAGAAAGACAGACAGACAGAAAGACAGACAGACAGAAAGACAGACAGACAGAAAGACAGAAAGACACACAGACAGAAAGACACACAGACAGACAGACACACAGACAGACAGACACACAGACAGACAGACACACAGACACACAGACA
>NW_024412397.1:23665205-23807135 GCF_014898765.1 Herpailurus yagouaroundi
ACACACAGACACACAGACACACAGACACACAGACACACAGACACACAGACAGACAGACAGACAGAAAGACAGAAAGAAAGACAGAAAGAAAGACAGAAAGAAAGACAGAAAGAAAGACAGACAGACAGACAGACAGACAGAAAGAAAAACCTCGGTTCCAGATCTATGTCTTTATAGCACATGCAAGCAATCCGTTTTGATACACTAAAGCTGAGCATTGATACCTTGGTTTGTTTCTCAGAAATCCTTTCTCTGAAGCCATCAGAGGGTCCCAGAGCTGCAAGTGCACTCAAAGAGGGTTGTGAAGGGGGAACAGATTGGCTAAGATGTTCATGTGTATTATTTGGCTTCCTCAATGAACCAGAGCATCTGGCATTTATCTGAAAGTGAATGGAGAACTTTGTGAAAAGGACTTGGAAGTACTTTATTTACATCCTAGGTCATGGTTCCTTTTCCCTGCAATGCCAGCATATCTACACTGGGAGAGGATGAATAATACAAGCCAAGACTCCCTTATGATGTGTATACTATAGATTTGGGATTCCCCTCCCCCACCAAAAAAAGAATTTAATAGTTTCCTTGAGGCAATAAATTTACTGCAACCTGTACCCAAAGTCTTCTAACCTTTTTTGATGTAGTTGTCCAGTATTCTCGCACCGGCCATAAGGAAACCACGCCTATTATTGGCACCAACCCTCATTTCTAATAAGCAAACAAATATTCCTGGATGGGGACATGGGAAGAAGGCCTTAGGAGCATTTGAACAACTGAAGATCCATACCCCGAGTGGAAAGCAAGAAGAAATGTACATAGCATCTTGACATTGTTTCATGTTAGACTTGATTTAAAGTAGGGGAATCTGGAACCTTTCTGACCAGTCTTTGTCTTGGTGTCCTGAGATTTATATCCATTGCAGTTCAAATAATGGAAATAAAATCTGATCCAGAAAGGGAGTTTTCCCTAACTTTGGCAGATCTGAAGATAGCTACTAAATGTTTTGATCAAGGAATTGGCATGATCAAAACAATGCTTTATAAAGATTCATCTCTCCTAGATGAGAAAAAGCCAGTAGTGTTAACATTCCTATTACAACCTAAGATTTTAAAATAGGTGTCAGGGGGCGCCTGGGTGGCTCGGTCGGTTAAGCGTCTGACTTCGGCTCAGGTCATGATCTCACGGTCCGTGGGTTCGAGCCCCGCGTCGGGCTCTGTGCTGACAGCTCAGAGCCTGGAGCCTGTTTCAGATTCTGTGTCTCCCTCTCTCTGTGACCCTCCCCCGTTCATGCTCTGTCTCTCTCTGTCTCAAAAATAAATAAACGTTTAAAAAAATTAAAAAATAAAATAAAATAAAATAAAATAAAATAAAATAGGTGTCAGTAAGGCATCTTTCATGTGTAATTCAACTCAAACTCATTCAAAACCCATCTTTCAAGCATTTATCAAGGTAATTTAAAGCATCTGTCTCCTGGGTGTAATTTTTATTTATTTAATGACATTGGTCTTCTTAATGGATTCTGGAGTACACTTGAATAGGTAACTCTTAGAATCTACCTTTCCAGCTGCCTATCGGTGCCCTTGATATTTTTCCCTGTACCTGTAGAGAACTAACCTTATCATTTGTCATGAAGAACACCATCTTGCCCTCTTAATGTCTATTAATAGAGATAGTCAATCAGCTCAGTGTGATCTCGGACTCTGCTCTCCCCTTTCTAGCTGCCTACATTTAACAAGTCCATCTTGCTTTCAAGAGGTCTCTCACATTGATCCTTCTCTATTCACAGCTCTAATTCAGTCTTTGGTACTTGTCAAAATTCCTTCTACCTCTTTCTTCTTTTAACTAGTTGTGTTCATGTACAGATCTTCTGAGGGATAGCCTTGAAAATGTTCCTCTTCAAAACCTTCACTGATTCTAGGTTACTCACAAAGTCTCTAGGGTTAAGTGATTGCTAGATCTACACATCTGGATATGTATGTATTAATAGTACATTATTTCATTAAAGTCAAGTCATAGAAGACAGACTATAGAAACAACCACCACCACCACCCAGAGGGCTCCTAATGAAGTCAGGAAAAAAAAAATGGCATGAACTCTTCCTAATCAGACTTCTAGTAGAAGTTCCCTCCCCTCAACAAACCATTCAGGAAAACCCTGAATCAGGTCTATGAAACCTATTTTGAAAACCACTGGGCTTCTATAATATTTCCTGGCTTTAATATTTTAGAATTTTATTAATGCATATAATCTCTAACAAGAGAATCCTAATTCCTAAATCTTCAAGACTCAAGTACAATGTCCCCACTGCTGAACCTTCTAATGTGCTTTAATCTCTCACCAATTTTTCATTTAACTTCCCAGACCAGCTAGAACTTATCTCATGGTGGTTTTCACCTTCTATCCTGGGACAAATTGAGAAGTTCCTTAAACCCAAGAACTTTGCTAATCCATCTGGTAGGGAAGAGCCTTCAAGCTAATAAGTGATTTTTTTTTTTTTAACTGAACTGGGCAGAATGTAACCTTTGGGCATAGCCAAGAATGCATCAGAGATCAAGGAGGACCTGCCCTCCTCCTCTACAATTTGGAAAACATTTCAATTAAATGATTATGAGGGGACTCCAGCAGCAGCAAATAGGCTGCTAAATAAAAAGGTGACTTTGACCAAAAACACAATGGTGCAAAGTTAGAGAGAGAGAGAGTCTACAAACCCACCTTCACTTCTGACACCAATTCTAAGTTCAGAGGCCCCTAAGACCACAATGGAATTCAGCAATATTCTGAAAGACCCAGAGCTCACTGAAAGCTTTTATACTTGGTGTTATGGTTTATTATAGAAGGATATAGATATCAGCCATAGAAAGAGACACATGGGGCAAAGTTCCAAGATGAAGCTACAAATTGTCATCTCCCAGTGGGGTCACAGATAGCACTACTTTTCCCAGCAATTATGGGAAATACACCTCCCAGTGACGGCATTCATGGTGTGCTACCAATCAGGGAAGCTCACTGAGCCTTGGTATTCAGAGTTTTTATTGGGGCTCTAGTATATAGTCACAGTAGACTGCAAAAGTTCCTGACCTCGGTTTACAGACTCTCTGGGAACCAAGCTGATATCATGGAGACTTTGGCTCATGCAAGAAGTCACAGTGTTAGATTATCTAGTGTGACCTAAGGTCTTCATGCAAACAAAGATATTCCAAGAGTTTGAAGATTATCTTCTAGACTCCAAAGCAAGTGTCTGAGCAAGGTTAAATTCTTAACTACACAAATGGAAATTGGATAACTGGAAAATACAAAGGAGGAAATTCCTCACCCAGAAGCAACCTTCTTCACAACTCAGATTCAGCTACTTAGAATAAGAGAGATGGTGTGAGTGGGAAATCCTGGACTGAAGCTGTGGTTAGAAAAATACTAATGTGAAAGAGTGCACCATCCCCCCAAAAGCGGTCATCTGGTTCCTTCCTTGGTCAATGTGAAACATTCTTTCTGGTTTTAGTCCCCCGAGAATGTTGGGATAACACAGGATTAAAGTAAAGTTGGAATTGCTGATTCTAACCCAAGTATGACACTCATGGAATACCACCTCCTTTTTAAGGTAAAGCACCCTTTCTGAGACACACTGCCTTGGCAGAAGTTTCATAACCTAAGATCTAAATAGTAGAGAAGACATTACAGTGTTTTGCAGAAAACAAAATTTCCTCCCTAGAACGTATTTCCAAGACATCTCTCCTTCTGCTTTGTCTATTGACCATACTACTGGCTGGGGAAGTATAGATAGGGCACCTTTTTTATGAGGGCAAATAGTAAGCACAACTGGCAACATCTGATTCCCTCCCCACCCCCCAGAAAAATATATCACACAGCACTCAGTCTCTATCCTTAAGAGACTCATTTCCCAGCCCTAAGAGGGCAACCGTACCTTAGAGCTCCTCCCCTTCCTTACCTTATCTCTCCCAATGCTTGGGTACTACTCCTCTTTGTTAACAGGTGTATAGCCCAAAAATTCTCTTATGATCAATCCAATATCCCAGGGAAATAAGCATAATACTTGTTTTCAAACAATGAAACATTGTTTGATTATCAGTTTTAAATAGCAAACATTTTATTAAAACATTGGAATTTTATTTTTTTTTTAATTTTTTTTTTTAACGTTTATTTTTTTGGGACAGAGAGAGACAGAGCATGAACGGGGGAGGGGCAGAGAGAGAGAGGGAGACACAGAATCAGAAACAGGCTCCAGGCTCTGAGCCATCAGCCCAGAGCCCGACGCGGGGCTCGAACTGACGGACCGCGAGATCGTGACCTGGCTGAAGTCGGACGCTTAACCGACTGCGCCACCCAGGCGCCCCTAAAACATTAGAATTTTAAAAGCACAACCAGAGATTCTGGCTCAGTGATTTTAGGGTAATACCAGAGCGTATTTTTTTAAAGCCCTCTAAATCATCTGATCCAGACTTCTAGCTTAGAAACCCTAACTCATACTAGTAAAACAACTTGTATACTAAAAACCAAGTCAGGGGTCCCTGAATGGCTCAGTGGGTTAAGCATCCAACTTTGGTTCAGGTCATCTCGCAGTTTGTGGGTTCAAGCCCCTTGTTGGGCTCAGTGCTGACAGCTCAGAACCTATATAGAACCTGCTTCAGATTCTGTGTCTCCCTCTCTCTGTGCCCCTCCCCCCGCTCTTGTGCTCTTGCTCTCAAAAATAAACATTAAAAAAAAAGTCAGGAGTAAGAGCTCTACTAGATGAGAACATTGCCGCAGTTCTGCTTAGGCTACTTCATCTTAAATACTTGACTAAGATGTTCAAAGTTCTCCTCTAAGAACAACAACTATAACATTTCCTTGACTTTGCACTTATAAATAGCCAGTCGTTTGGACACCTCGAACTTGGGAAAGAACCACCGGTATTAGGATAGCTAAAGCTGAAAACAAAACAGGAGAGAGATTCACAAGACCTTGTGATGGCCAGCAATATGGAGCCGCTCGGATTCTCCTCTACCATCTGAGGCAGATGTTGTTGCAGCCACTTTGGAGAACTGGCAGGTTCTACCAGACAACTTCCGCCTTTCCTACGAATCATCCCTTGCATGTCTAACATATATCCAACAGGAATGCAAATATATGTACATCAAAATACATGCACAAGGATGATCGGAACAGCATTTTTCATAGTAGTCCCAATTTGGGATCTGAATTGATAAATTGTGAGGTATTCATACAATAGGTTATGAGACATGAATGAAGTGACCAAATACAGCTGCATGTGACAACACAGATGAAGGTCTTTGTGAATCAAAGAAGCTAGACACCAGAAGGAACTACAGAATTCCATTTCTACCAAGTTCAAAAGCAGGTAAGACTTATCTATTGTGGTAGAATCAGAACAGTGGTTACTTTTGTTGGGGGGGGGGGGCAAATGGGGGAGGTTCCTGGGGTGCTAATCATGATTTCTTCATCTTTGCTGTAGTTTCATGAGCAATTCACTTTGTCAAAGTTTATCACACTGCACAGGCATGCTTTGTACATTTTTCTTAAAATTTTTAAAAGCTTATTTTAAGAGAGCATGGGCAGAGAAAGAAAAGAGAATCCCAAGCAGGCTCTGCACCATCAGCACAGAGCCCAATGCAGGGCTCGAACCCACAAACTGAGATCATGACCTGAACTGAACGGAGATGCTTAACTGACTGAGCCACCCAGGCACCTCAACTTCGTATATATTTTTCTTATTGTATTTTATGTTTTTGTTCAGTAGGTCTTAAAAGGAGAGTGAGAACTACTAGCAGAAACATCTGTGGCTACTTAATTGGGGTCATTCAGGAGCAGCCAATAATTAATACCTGGGACCTTGACAAAGTAGATCTTAAGCAGCAAGTGGTGGCAAGGGGAACCCCAAAGGGGAATTTTCTAAGTTCCCAGGACACTCTAAGTCTTCAGCCTTCACCATCCATATGGAGGATACTTGACCTCCACCCCCACTGCTCTAGGAAACAGATGGACCTCCTAACACCAGCCCAGTGGAACCCTCTGAACAGTTTCAGCTCTTTGGAATGCCCCAATATGCTTCCCAGTCCTTAACTGGCCAGCGCCATGGGGATGCCGGCACAAAAAACTTTTCTTTCTCCTGTGTGCAGTTTTAAAACTTCTAGATAGAAAGTGAGGGTTACACCAGGACTTCCAGTCTTCTGAGGGGTGAGGTGAAAGTAACAATAGACTGTAAACAGGATAAAGGGTCACTCTTGGTGGACATAGGGACCCTCTGCTGCAATATTGGGACACATTCTACAGGCACTAAAATGATGCACAATCGTAATTCAAGAGCCTCTCCAAATAAAGGTAACTTTGGCCTTTCCTGGTACCTCCAGTGACAGGAAACATTACCTCATGGGAAGAGTTTAAGTTATGCCCTGACAAGTGCCAATATGGATAGAATTACACTAATACCTAACACTAATATGGTGCTGCCCACATGCCAGGAAATGTTGAAAGAGAGCTGTCAAATGAAAGAGACAGAGCGAGAAAAGCTTATTTAATTCTCCTGACAAATCCCATAGGATAGGTATTATTATCTTTCACATATGCAGAAACAGCAAAGAGATCTCCTACCTTGCAACAGAGAATAAATCAAAGAGAAATAGACCCCAGGGAGGGCTTCAGATCCCATATTTTTAACTACTATATTTTACACTCTCCAAAAGGGAAGAGGAGTATACAGGCTTCCCCTGCTATCCAAAAGTTGAGCATTTGTAAGTTGAAATAGAGCAAAGTGCAGAAGTAATTACCAGCTCATAAAAGCAAAACTCCTTTTCAGATTTCTTTTAGTGAAAAGAGGTCCTCATGCAGACCTTCTGTAGAAGGAAGGTGGCATAAAGTGAACTTTCAGATAGTGGGGGAAACCCATAGTTTTGCCTCCTCTCCCTGTGTCACTTGCTAGTGCCCAGACAGCCCCCAGGGATGTGCCTCTGCTTTACCACCCAGGCCCTGAAGTTTCTTCTAGGCTTAGACTAAGCTCCTTCAAGCACGAGGGAGGCTCTCCATCAGCACTACACTCCGTCAGGGAGCGAGTGAGCTTGCATATCAAGCATTAGTACTTGTCACCAGGGCATTTTACACAGAGATCTTTTTCTCAAGAACACCCAAAGCTGGACATTGGTGCTTAACTCTATGGTGTACCTGCCACCAGTGCTATCTGTCCTTAACCAAAATTCTGCTATTGAAATCGAGGTACCCATAGACTTGCCCTTAAGTTTCTCCAGGACCAATGTTCCCAGCACGCTACCATCCCAAACATATTAATTTTGAACATCAAAATGAGCCTTCAGACCCAGTCATTTTCTCCCAGAAACATCCTCTGGGACCCTTAAATTCATGACTCCAAATACAAAAGGCAAGTAGAGTACTTCCATAGCCCCTTTGCTCACACGGCAGCAATGTCCACATTCCAAATGCCAGTGAAACTGGTAATAGGAAGCTTCCCAACTGCAGTCTAAACCCCCGACAGGTGCCCAATTTAGGGTTTACTGAGAAGCCACCAGGAACCCCAAGCTGCGATATATTATACCATGTACTAATTTGTGAGATAAATCCTCAAAGGCAAAAACCACCAGTATATATTCAGTCCACAAGGATTTTCTCAGCACTGTGTGAGGAATACTACCAACACAAAATTAATGCACACACACATATACCACTCCTGTAATAAAAATGGAAAACACGTAATTTTATTAAGTGACACACTGTAGGTTAGGACCTCACGGCCAAAATTACTTCGTTGGGGAAATAATCCAGAAATGAGCTGGGGTGGGTAATGGCCTACCTTAAAGGAACACACTTGGGGCTTTTCAGTGGCCCATCACACTGTCACTAAGGTGACCATTCTGCAGAATGGCACAACTCAGCAAAAGCGCCCATAGCTTTTATTGAAATATGGTTTACCTTGGGGACCTTGGTCTACACTGGCATGCAGGAAACTTAGAATGAAAGGCTCAGCTCAGAGAAGCCAGGCCTGAAAGGTTTCAAGTCTTTCAAAGACTAGAGATAGGTTTCTTCCTGGGATACAGCATTAGCCCTGTCATCTGGATGAGGCATATTGTCCTAAGAGATTTATCTGGATTGAAGATAAAATGTGGATCTCTTGACTCCCGTGTTTTCTTAGTTGGTTCTGAACACCGGTGGGGAAACTATGATTGTTACTCAGAGAGCCCCCCTCAAACCTCAGTGCCACTCCACCGCCAGAAAAGCTCAGACAAATGCTTCTCTGGTAGGTTTAGCATAGGACCAGCAGTCCCCGGATCTCCTCCTGCTAGTACTTCTATATGTAGTTTTGCTGCAAATGCTTGGCTTTACTATTCTGCCACTTCCACTGGCCTCTGGTTCCACTCAAATACCATAGGTCCTTCGATCAGTGATGCTCAACACTGGCTACCTCATCAAGGCAGCCACTCAAATGGACTCTCTCCGAAATGGCTTTTCATTTTGACTGGAACAGGAAAATAAACACCAACAGATGATCACAGCTATATCCGGCACAGCCATCAGGGAAGTAGTCTGGTATTGTTTTAATTTTCCAGATTCCCAAAGATATTCTTCTTCTGCTTTATATCACCCAAGCCTTCCTTTGATCAGGCAGCTTACATAGGAACAAGCCAACAATACATCCCTTATCCCTCTATCACTGAGGAGGCATTAAAAATTCAACTGCCTCTTCTTAGTGAACAATTATCTCACTCATTGGCTTGATTCACTGATCTCTTAATGACAGCTTTCCTGCTGTTTCCTTTGAATGTTTAAAATATGAAACAACCCTGTCTTGTCAAGCTGAAAACTGTGGCTGAGTTTTTAGTAGCTGTTTGCAATAAATAATTTCAAGGGGTTTCAAATTATCCATCATCTGACAGCTCTACAGAAGATTTTTTCATCTCCTTTAGGCACAAAAAGCCATTTCTACCCACTGCACGGTCCCACTGATTACCCTCAATGATTTTCAAAATTGGTTCCATTCTTCTGAAAGAACCTCGCTCTCCATCAACATGGACAGGTGCTTTGAATGAACACATGCTCAGGAAAGGCTGTGATAGTCCTTCCATGGCCAGGAGGAGTTAGTAAGTAGATTATAAAGATTAGGATGGGATATGGATCACACTGATGTAGTACTTTATGTAAAGTCACACGGGTTAGGAAGAGAAGATCTAGGATGTGGGTGGTATGGGTACCTAAAATAATTTCTGATGGCAGGAGGCAGAAGTAGGATCTTCACGAAAGAAGAATCAAATTGATGAAACATTCTAATTGGGGAAAAAGTCACCACAGCTGTTTGGGATCTCCCTGTCACCATGGCTTTCTTTCTATCCTTTTGCAGGAAGAAAGGAAGATCAACTCCTAGAGGGGAGTTAGGAAGGAATCAAGTCTTCAGTGCCTACGTAACTTGTGGAGAAAGGTTGAGAGAACAGATAAACTCTGTCAGGGAAAAGTTCCAAAGAACCTTGAGAAATGAGAGCTTGACTAAAGCAGAGAAGTTGTAAAACTAAGAAATATGCCTTTTGAGGTCTTCATGCCCAGAGGACCTGAGGTCAAATGCCAAAAGCTAAAAAGGGGTGGAGAAAGGTAGTTGAGGACAAACTCGAATCCTAACTAATCCAGAATCAGTTCTGACTCTTGTAGAGGAATTATGAGTTTTTTTAATGTTTTATTTATTTTTAAGACTGAGAGAGAGCACAAGTGGGGATGGGGCAGAGAGAGAAGGAGACACAGAATCAGAAGCAGGCTCCAGGCTCCCAGCTGTGAGCACAAAGCCCGACGCGGGACTCGAACTCACGAACTGTGAGATCACGAACTGAGCCGAAGTCGGACGTTTAACCGACTGAACCACCCAGGTACCCCGGAATTATGAATTTCTTAAAGTTTATTATGAAGCTGAAAAATAAGAGCAAGTGGGAATTAACTCTTGATGGTCCAAATTAGCAAGAAGAGCTACTAATAACACCTCTGTGTACATTTGATGGAGTCTTGTACTAGGTCTTGATAATGAACTTTAATATTACTGTGCTTAAATAAAAAAATACTTTAAAATAAAGGAGAGTCATGCTATTAGACAAACCTATGAACTAACCCTCAGGAAATAAAATCTTTTCTGGACCCAAAGAGCTTTTCTTGCACAGGCCAATTGCAAAAACACCCATATTATCTACCCTAATGGATTCAGTAGTAAACTAAGGAGATTCTTTCCCTTTACATACCGTCACCACCTGTAGAAAAGGAAAAAGAAAATAAGAGGATCCCTTTTCCAGTGCCCTTGATCTCATCATGTACCTAATTACATGAACCAGAGACCTAATGGTCATCAAACCTTCACCTCCAAATCTACATGCCTATTGATGCAAGCGACCTTACATATTTTAAGCCAGTCTACTTGTCTGGAGCCGTCCTTGCCCT
This sequence comes from Herpailurus yagouaroundi, assembly GCF_014898765.1. NCBI lineage: Eukaryota > Metazoa > Chordata > Mammalia > Carnivora > Felidae > Herpailurus > Herpailurus yagouaroundi. The sequence continues at coordinate 23,675,628 of NW_024412397.1, forward strand.
ATCACTCCAATCCACATTGTTGTCCAGGTGACTAGAGTAGCTTCTAAATGCTCTGCCCACATGCACACTGGCTCTCCTTTGATTTTCCCCTATAGATTAGAGCCAGAGTGACCTTTCCAAAGTGCAAATTTAATTGTACCCCCTAGACCAAGAATCCCTCTCCCCTTCACGGTATAGTCCCTTGAAGGGCCATGCTCCCTGCCACAGGGCTTTTAAAGTAAACATGCCAATCCTTCTGCCCTTCCAGTGCTCTACGTCTTGCCAACTCTCACCCAACCTTAAGAAGCTGACCAAATGTTACACGGTTTTAAAAATCAGTCTCACAGCAGGTAAAATTTTACATTTGTTCATGTGATTATTTGATTAATCACGGTCTCTGACCAGACTAATATAGGGCTCAACTTACATGAAGCGTCAAAATATGTATTGAATGGATCAATAAATCCAGAAAAATTAAAAATAGGGTTGCAAAATGAGATTCCTAAATAAAAATGGTCAAAGACGGAACAGTCTTTGGAGTTGGGTCTTGAAAGGCAAAGAGTGTATTAAAAGCAGAAATAATGCATATGGGAGGCAAAAAGAGGGACAATGCAATGTATCTCAAGACGGTAAACTGAATTCAGTACTGAATTAGGCTTGAACAAAGTGGTGAGAAGCTGGAAGAGGCACAGGGGGAAACTGGACTTTAACCTGGGTGATGGTAACTTGCTGAAAGTGAATCACATAGTGGAATGATCTAGAACACAGTTAAGTAGAAGTTTTAGGAGTAGATCCTGCAAGCAAGAGACCCATTAGGTGGCTGATAAAGACTTATACTAATACAGTAAATAAACTTTTAAGAAGGGTCCACTGTGAGGGCATTTTAGAAACTCAGGGGGTGACAGAGGGGCTGTCCGGGGATTGAAAGAGAAAAAGACATAGAAATTATTTTATTTTTTAAGCAAATGGATAGATGGTTGGGTCACCAACAGAGGCAGAGACCTTAAAAAAGTTTAGGCATGGCAGAGTTAGGGAACAAATCATTCACACATGTATCTGTCCACTATCCAAGTACAGGTGTGCAATAGGCCACTGGACACTAGCTATAGCGTGGGGACTCGAAAATCAGTTTATATAGACACCCTTAAGGAGTTGGCTTGCCTTCTACCGAGGGTGGCCACTGTTTGGTGAAAACTGAGGGGACAGGGAGAACAGGACAAATAAAATGACAACTACTGATAGTGCCCACACTCCAGCTAAGCCGGTCAGTTTATGACCGGGCTCTACTTTTTCCAACTTCCATACAATTTGGGGAACAAGTCTGCTCCTTTGGGTACTATCATCATGAAAACAGAGTGCCGGTGTTCAGAGTCTAGTCATTGTCCCAGTCCAAGTAGGTCTTTCTAGGATTTAGCATGTACTTAACATTTCACGTTTTAGGTCGTGTTTGGTAGCATAAACATATTGAAGTTCCAGAAGTTAGGTCAAATTGTCAAGGACACAAAGCCGCTAAGAAATTGAATGAAGGTTGTGTAGCTTAAGTTTGCATGACAGTGTTCAATGCACCCTGGATGACTTTCTTTACACAAAGGGCATGGGGACCTTAAAGGGACAATTACCTAAGGATGATCTAAGCAGGGATGGAGAGATGGAATTCTGGCTGGTTCTCTGAAATATTTATAAGCTTTAAAGTGAATAGTTTTACTAACATGGATAAGTGGATGATGTCAATGTTTTTAAGTAGCTATTATCTGCGAGAATCTATGGGATTTAGTCACAGAATTTGAAAACTGAAAGGACCTTGGAGGTCTTGTGATTTTACCTCCCACACCACATAGAAACCTCTTTTTGCAGCCAGTGTCAGAACTTTGGACTTTTGGGAGGAGCACTGGGTATTGTATGGAAACCAATTTGACAATAAATTTCACATATTGAAAAGAAAAAAAAAAAAAAAAGAACTTTGGAGCATACAGTGTCTCCAAAAATCCTGCAAGCTCACCTCCCTCACCTAGGGAGGACATCTGAGACATCATTTAATCCAATGCCTTGGACTGTAAGGCCCAAAGTGTTCAAGTGACACATTCAATGCCACCTACCACTGGTATACTACAGGTAGCCCAGAAATCAGACCACTTAGATTCAAACTATAGGAACTCAATTTAAGACCTTAAAATTAAAAGGGAAAAAAAGACCATTTACAGATGACTATTATGCATTTTTCAAAAGTAACTTAGAAAAGGCTATTGGGGTTAGGAGGTTATAAGAGAAAGTATGGAATTCCAGTTTAAAATTGTATACCACTGGGGCCCCGGGCGGCTCAGTTAGTCAAGTGTCCAACTTCAGCTCAGGTCATGATCTCAAGATTTGTGAGTTCAAGCCCCGCATTGGACTCTGTGCTGATAGCTCAGAGCCTGGAGCCTGCTTCAGCTTCTGTGTCTCCCTCGCTCTCTGCTCTTCCCTCACTAGTTCTCTGTCTTTCATGCTCTCAAAAATTAAATAAAAACATTTAAAAAATTTAATAACATTGCATACCGTCATGTTGGTAATCAGGTGTCTTGGTCCTAGGAAAAATTACTGGCTTTTGACTGGTTCAAAGATACACAAATGATAGGAAAAGTCTAACAAAGACTTGATGGGATCAACTGCACTATTGTAACTGTAGACAACATTGTTTGGTAGGTTTTGTAGTTAGCCCACACAAATGCCACATAGGGAACATTCCTATCCCTTATTTAACCGTCTTTGGGGCAGGACAGCACTAAGTATTAGGAATAAAGCTAATTATATATGAACACGTCAGTTGTGAGGATAATGGTCTCTCCTGTCCCCACAAGGAGGGTATTATTCTGTCCCTTCCTCAGTTTTAGAAGTTGAAGTTGAGAAAGTGACTCCGATTTGTCCTTCATCCCAAATAAGCGACAGAGCCTGAAGTTTTAATCAAGATTAGTGGTCCATCTATAACTTAGCAGTCTAGAGTCAACAAGCCTCCTGTAAAGCCTCTTAAAGTAGGATACATTTAGGAAGAAGAGAAAATGCACACCTACATCCTGGATTTCAAATTACACCACCTACCTCTCTACCTAGGGGATTCACTGAAATTAGAGTTCTACATGTAAGTGGTCTGGTCTCTTCCCCACTGTCACCTGCATTCAGCTAACATTCTTCTTAGCTCTGTCTAGACAGAAAACTCTATAGCAACTCTTAACCAAGACTTATAGTGTGTTCAGTTACTCAGTGCCAAGGGACATATCAGGTTTATAATTTATGATTTCCATCAAAATTTAGTGACTCCCTATTGACCATATACAGGAGAGAGGCCAAATTGCCTTGTGATAGGCTTAGGCTGACATTCAAAATATCCCACATCCTGGCTTGAATTCCCCATTTCATGCTCTGCCCAGCCATTACACTCTCCAGGCCTCCACTCAATTGGTGTTAATTGGCCTCCCAAACATCTACTATTCCAGGACCTCCACATTTTTGCTAAGGCCATTTTTTCTCCCATCCTCAGATGCCCTTCTCATGTATCCTAATTCTACTACATCCTCCATGATTCAATTTCAATTCTATTTCATTTGTTGAATAAATAATTGCTACTTTCATGCCAACTTCTCTAGTACGGGCTAGGCATAATTAGGCATGGTGCTTTAGCTCATATCCTGGTTGAGAGTGGGGAAGGAGAAAGAAGAAACAGGAAAACAAGTCAACATGCAATAGCAATTTATAAATGGCTACGAAGGAAATCCTGTAGGATAGAAAACAATTGATGTTAGTAGAGTGATTTCTCCTTATCATGGTGGTCAGACCTCCCTGAGGAGTAGCCCTTCGAGAGAAGACTGAAAATATGAAAATGAACCAGATGTCCTGAGAGCACTCCAGGTTAGGATTCCAAGATCTGCAAAAGCTTTGGCTGGTAAAGGAACCGGAACCAGAGAAGGACGGTGGCCAGAAGCAAGGTTGGAAGTCCTACCTACTTCCTAGTTGGCAAAAAAAAAAAAAAAAAAAAAAAAAAGGTCTGCCTTTTCTCTGAACTCTTTCCATCTATAACATTCATCTATAACAATCATTGGCATAAAGGGTCTACCACTGTCACTAGTTTTTCAACTTCTCTCCTTACATAGGCAGTTCCAGGAGAGTTAGTGTCCTGGCTGCCTTGGTTCCCAGTACTCATCAGAAATAAAAGCCCAGGAAAGGTGCACAATAAATGATTGTCAAGTTGAACACAAGTTCCTTAAGGGCAGGACTTTCTATGGTCCATTGTCACAGGACAGAGTTGGTAGTATGAACAGTTTGCTGATTAATTCCCCCTTTACTGGGGAAAGTGGATTTGAAGTCACTCTAATCCTGATGGAAGGACTCTGCCTTTCAAATTTTTTAAAATTTATTTTGAGAGTGAGCATGCATGGGGGGAGGGAGGGGCAGAGAGAATCCCAAGCAGGCTGTATGCTGTCAGCAAGGAGCCCAATTCGGGGCTTGATCTCATGAACCAGGAGATCATGACCTGAGCCGAAATCAAGAGTAGGATGCTTAACCGACTGAGCCACCCAGGCTCCCCATCTGCCTTTGAAATCTTAATCCCTTCTGTACTGCATCCCTCTGTGTGGTATTCCCTAGCAACCACATCTAAATGGATTTCTCCCTGTTCTACTTAGCTGGCCTCCCACCTGGAGGTGAACCCATGTCAGTAAAAAACATTTAACAGTCCTAAATAATGTATACATACAACTGTTAATGTACTTAGAAAACATTCAAAAGTAAATTGAAATTACAATTTTAAAATATTATGAAGAGTCAAATGACTTTATTCCACAGAGAAAGCAATGTAATTAAATAGGCTTCATTTTTAAGATCTCAGTTAAATACTTTGTAATACAGGGACTTGAAAGTCCAGGTCTAAGTTTTTTTTTTTTTTTTTTTTTTAAAATTTTTGGAGGGGGGAGAATGCACAAGTGGGGGGGGGGGGGCGGTCAGAGAGAGGAAGACAGAGGATTTGAAGTGGGCTCTGCACGGACAGCAGAGAACCTGATGTGGGGCTCAAACTCGTGAATGGAGAGATCATGACCCAAGCCAAAACTGAATCCTTAACTGACTGGGCTACCCAGGGCACCCCTAAGTTTAGTTTATTTCAATACTTGTTTCAATTGCTCCATAACTAAAAATGATACTTCAAAATTACATAAATGTGGATGGAATAGATCATTGGCTTCATTTAGTAAATAATTCCCCCCTACTACTCACCAGCTATTTGGTTAATAGATTTCTATCTCTTTTGACATCACGTGGTTTCTTTTAAAACCTAATTGTTAACTTCTACATTTTTCTGTATTTAGATAAATGTGTTCCATACACTCCACCATTCAACTGGATTGTTGCTAGGTTTTTATATGTACAATTAGGGCATCATTTATAGGGGAAATTATGTAATAAAAATGCTCAAACAACCTTTAAAAAAAAAAAAGGACTCATCCATGGATTGGTGTTCAAAAAAAATAGAAAACACAGAAAAATTAAGTGTGTGGGGGCGGGGGGGTGTTAATCTATTTCTTATCTAAGGAAAAAAAAAATCACCTTACCTGACACAAGAGTTTCCAATTTTTATCTGCTTAGATCATTTAATACCATAGAAACAGCCATTCACACAAAGTTTCTAAGAATACGCATACACGCCTAGTACTTAGAACCAGCATAGTCTAAGTACTTCCCCATAAGGTAACACATGATCACTGTGATACAAAAGATTTTCATGGTAACCACACATTTCATTACATATGATTACAAACACATCTGTATTTAAAAAGAACTTGGTAACTATATTGAGTAATTCTTCCAACCTGTGCACCTCAGGTTTCAACTGGTTTCTGAAGTGTTTTGCCTATAGGTTGTGCGGTTAATACATTTCACGTGTGGAATCCTCTGTGCGCCTAACCTAGAACTTAAAATTGTTTTTATTCTGATCAAAGCAGCTGTTCTATCAGCGGTTACACTTGGTTTTTTGATAAAATACTACTTAATATTAAACATAGTCTAACAGTGCAGAATAGGTCTTCTCTAGATCCTTCCTTTTTTGAATCATAAATTAGTCTTTTGTGTATTTTAATACTTAAACCTAACCTAGGAAACATCACAAACACTGAAACTGGTTTAAAGTGGGTGTACTTTCCTTCAACTATACAGCAAACATCCCACACTCTATTTAAAATTTTTTCTCTTCAGATCATCAGCAACTGTTTTCTAATGTGTCGTTTAAGTATTTGGTGATAAATGGGTTTGTGATTTTTTTTTTTTTTTAATCAGCCATGCTTGCCATACCAAGAAAAATGAGTATTTCCGCATTGGCATGTGGCTTTTTGTCTTATTACTCAGTAAATGGTCTCAGAAAGGGCTCCCTATGTGTAGGCTTCCGTTTCATAAAATTTTATAAAATACCAGAGTATAGGACTTTATAGTTTGCTGAACAAAATTGTAACAGTGTGTTTTCCTGGGTGTTTCTCAAATAACTTGTTAGCCTTTACAGCTGCACACTAGAATTAATCAACATCTCTTTGGTCACTTCTAAGATCTTCTCTTTGTTTTTGATGTTCTGCAGTTTCTCTGTGATATGTATAGATTTAGGGCTTTCGGTAATTCTGGATCACTGGCATGAATTCCTTAAGTCTGCATCTTTCACATTCTCTTTTTGGAACTCTTAATAGATGTTGGACCTTTTTGTATTCGTGTTTCTTTCACCTTATCTTCTTACCTTCCTACGGGATGTAATATGTAAATTATTCATAGATCCTTCACTAATCCCACTCATCTATACTTTAAAATTCAATGGATCTAAAAGCAGATGAAGTTCAAGGATTTTTTTTTCTTCATTTGTAAGCTCTAATCTTGTTTTTTTTAAACAATATAGTATCTTGGCCTTTGTGTTTTTGACACCATAGGTATTTTATTTTTAGTAACTGCAATAGAAAAACGGTAGCAACTTTTTAATTTTAATTCCAGTATAGTTAACATGGTGCTATGTTAGTTTCCAGTATACAATACAGGGATTCAACAGTTCTATGTATTACTCAGTGCTCATCATGGGGAGTATACTTTTAGTCTCCTTCACCTATTTTACTCATCCCCACCCCCACCCCACCCCACCTTCCCTTTGGTTACACTCTGTTCTCTAGTTAAGAGCATTTTTGTTGTTTTTTCTCCTTCAATTGTTTCTTAAATTCCACATGCGTGAAATCATATAGGATTGGCCTTTTCCTGACTTGTTTCACTTAGCATTATACTTCTAGTTTCATCCATGTTGTTGGAAATAGCAAGATTTCATTTTTCTATGGCTGAATAATATTCCATAGTGGATATATACATCTTTATTCATTCATTTATCAGTGAACATTTGGGCTGCTTCCATAATTTTGCTACCGTAAATAATGGTGCAATAAACATAGGGGTGTATACATCCTTTCGAATTAGTGTTTTTGTACTCTTTTTGTAAATACCTAGTAGTGAAATTACTAGATCCTAGGGTAGTTCTATTTTTAACTTTTTGAGGAATCTCCATACTCAAAAAGTTAAAAATAGAACTACCCTAGGGTCTAGTAATTCCATTATTATTTACCCTGTTTTCCACAGGGGCTGCACCAGTTTGCATTCCCACCAACCCTGCAAGAGGATTCCTTTTTCTCCACATCCTGGCCAACACCTATTGTTTCCTGTGTTGTTGGTTTTAGCCTTTCGGAGGGATGTGAGGTGATCTCACTGTAGTTTTGATCTGTATATCCCCAATGATAAATTACTAGAACTATATCCAAATACAAATCTCCACGGTAAAGGAACCAATCAACAAAACTAAAAGACAACCTACTGAATGGGAGAAGATATTTGCAAATTAAAGGTGTGACATCCAAAATATACAAAGAACTTCCACAGCTCAACACCAAAACCACAAATAATCCAATTAAGAAGTGGGCAGAAGACATGAACAAAGATGTCTCCAAAGATGAGGACATCCAGATGACCAACAGACACCTGAAAAGAGGCCTAATGTTTTTAACAAGTTTAATGGTCTGATAACGGTTAACTGAACGGTTTATTGGGAGAGGGGACAAGGCACAGACAGCCACTTTGATTTGTTGCTTTTGCTGATTCTAGCTCATGAAGGTCTGTTTCCTTATGTGGTTCATAATTCTAGATTATGGGATTATTCAGGGAGGATTTTTCTGTGGGATTATGAGACCTACACAGAGTTTTCATCCCTCCTAAGAGGTCTTGTACTTTCCCTTCCAGTTATTCAAGCAGCTTTCCAGAAAAGAACTTTTTAATGTTAATATCTTGGCTAATACATACGTTTAGTGTCTCCTATATGACACAGGATATAGGAATTTGACCCTCAATCTTGAAGGAGACCTAGAAACTCTTACCAAGACCCTAGAAAGATGGACAAAATTACTTGACATCTTCCTTTGACAGAATCTTTCCTAGTCTTCTACCATTCTGTACTAAAGGCAACCAGCATTTCTTGGAGAAAAGATTAATTCCAGGACTGGGACAATGGAGTTGTAAGAGGAAACTGCAACATCTTAAACTATAATAAAGGAAGTGTTCAAAGAATAATAAGGGTAGGTTAAAAAACACACTGTTCTGTACACCAGCACACTTTTAAGAGCTTCTCCAAAAATTCCTACTTATATACCAAGGGCATAGTAACTTCTTAGTGGAGAAGCTAGACAGACACCATCTCAACATCACGAGGAATAGCACAAACCAGCATGCAATGCCTCTGATCACAGTGCGTGGAGACATTCATATTATCATTTCTGTGATATTCCTGCCCCAAACACATACCTGAAGCCAACCATGAAGAAACCAACAAATCCAAACAGAGATATATTCTACAAGATCTAACAAGGCGTGTACTCAAAAATATCAAAGTAAAACCAAGTAAGGCTAAGAAGCGGTTTCAGATTAAAGGTTATTAAAGAGACATGGCAACTAAATGTAATGCATGATCCTGAATTGAATCCTGGAACAGGGAACATGGGTTCTACCCATATAAAAGAATTTCCTTGTTTTTCCATAGTACATAGTGACATACTTAGGGATAACGGAGCACAAGGTCTCCAACTTACTTCACATAGTTTAGCAGGAAAAAAATGCACACATGTATATACAATACATGGAATGAGAAAGCAAACTTACATTTCAAGAAAAAAGGTACATAATTGTTGAATCTGGGTAAAGGGTATACAAAAAAAAAAAATCCTTGTGCTATTCTTACAATGTCTTTCAGTTTGAAGTATCCAAATAGAAGTTTACAAAATAAAAAGCTGAAGAAAGACCTCTTAATCTACCCACTCAGTATATGTCAAATGCATTATATTTCAATATACTAAAAGCAAACTAAGGAGTAAAGACGTACTTCCAACCCTCAGGGCTCCTCCCTTACACTCTTGTGACCCACAACTATCTGCCATACTACTGAGTGAGGGCACCAGTTTCAACCTCTCTAACATTCATGAAGCTTAATTTCTTGAGGTTCAAAAACTGAATGAAAGTCTTAAGATTTTCTTCCTATAGCCCAACATGGTTTTAACATTCAACACAAAAATCCACTTTGGATAGCATGATTCTAAGATTAAACATTAATTACAGGAAACTAGGATTGCTTACTAAGTATTGGGCCCTGTTCCAAGTGCTTTATATACAATTCCTTAAACAAAAATTCAGTGAGGTAGGTAATAGTATTACTCCAACAGAAAAACTGAGGCCAAGAGATTAAGTAGCTTACAGATTGATGAACTAGTAAGTGCTAGAAACAGAAGTTCAACTCAAGGAGCTCTGCTTTGAAGTTGGTATTTTCAGCCACCATAAGATCTTGTTCCTTCAAATATTCTATTCCGTACACCAGTGCAGGTCCATGTGCCAGTCATCTTTAGATTGTTAGCACTTAGCGCACAGTGTAACACAAAGGTCTTACTCATTGAGTAGTCCATTCAGCTCATTTATGTTCTATTTTCTTACACGGTCACGGACAATAATGGGTCAGTGATACAACTGGGTCCCAGTTTTGGAGGAGAATCCTGAGCCAGATAAGTGTCCCTGAGATCGTTTCTACAGAATCAACTTCTAGTCATTCTGTAGGCTTCAGTTTTGACCTCTGCATCCACCTTTGGTCAATGAATGCTAATGGCCTATAAACCATTGCCAGAAGATAGCTCATTTTCCCTGTATTTGCCCTCCAAACCATGGCTTTCAACCCATCAGCAGGCCCACTCAAATCACATTTACAAGGTTGTTTTTACTATATCTGTGTACAAAGTGTCCTTGAAGCAGTATTTCACATGGTTATGTTTACTTTTAGTATTTGAAAGTCCTTATTTGATTTCAGACAGATTTCATTGAACACTGCAGAAATTTCTCCCTAATACTAAATATGATTTCAAACTGTGGCAGTTAAACATAGGTAGATACCTTTCTAGACAAAAATCTGCTTGTTATCCTTAATATTTAAATGTGCAAAGAAAATCTATTCTCTAACAACTAGAAGCTTATGGTAGTGATCATCAGTATGGATGAGAAAGCCAATGAATTTCCTCCTAAAGTAAAATCTGAGAAGTTTAGCATTTCAGTCCAAGAAAAAAAGAAAAAAAAAAAAAGGAAGCAGATGTGGAAATAAGAGCCTTCATCCTTCTACAACTTCTGGGTTTTTCTTTCCTATTTTTATAGTAGGTGCTCATTTTTAAACTAGAAAATAATTTTTATGTTTTAGATTAAGAATTAAATTCAGTCAGGGAAATATAGTAATTATTTTAATTTAAAAAAATTTTTTTTTCAACGTTTATTTATTTTTGGGACAGAGAGAGACAGAGCATGAGCGGGGGAGGGGCAGAGAGAGAGGGAGACACAGAATCGGAAACAGGCTCCAGGCTCTGAGCCATCAGCCCAGAGCCCGACGCGGGGCTCGAACTCACGGACCGCGAGATCTTGACCTGGCTGAAGTCGGACGCCTAACCGACTGCGCCACCCAGGCGCCCCATAATTATTTTAATTTTAAAAGATTTTGCAGTTGCAGTGCATTTTCTGAAGTGTATTGGCCCTGAAGATGTTGAATATGAAACAAAATGAATACTAGTCACCCTGTCCAAAGTGGAAGGGAAGTCCTGCCCTGAGGAACTGTACAATTGAATACAAGCTTAAAAATCTGCTCATACATATGCATTTCTTTCAGAAGGGACTGGAGGTATGTATTACTCCCCAATCTAGGGCCCAGGAAAGTGGAAAGACCATTCTGACCAGAGGCAGGGGTGTGGTACATACACCCCAATTTAGACCTGGTTAAAGACGGACAAAATGTGGACTTTATGCGAAGGTTGAAAATTAAAGGAAATTTGATTTATTAGAAATCATTTGAAGGAAGCAGCAGTATTGAAAACTTTGTAGAATGGCTCCACAAAGTTAATGATGGAGGGTATCCACCCAAGCTGTTCCAGGCAGTTCCAGGAAGGTCCCTGGCTAGCACAAGGATGAGTCAACAGTAGGTGCTGGTGATTTCCTAGAATCTAGTCTTGGGGCAGGAAATACCATCCTAGAATAGACACTCAAGGCAGGAATGCCTTTGCCAGGAAGAAGGTATGACCGAGTTACTAGAGAACAAAGGAAAGGCAAGAGGCAGTCGCAAAGGATAGAGGCTGAAGCCCTGTTCCATGGAACTAAGATGTCACAAGTACAGCATGATGAGCAGTAAGGCCGAGCCAGGCAAGTTACTGGCTCCCTCAACTTAAGCCACCTACAGACAGGACTGAGGGGACTGACTTATCGGGTTGAACTTACCTCAGTTATGAGGGGCTACAGTGCCAAAGAGCCCAACAATTGAACTGAAAGCCAGGTTTGAAGGATACAAAGGGCCCAAACTACAGGGCAGTAGCACCCTTCCTTTTTCTCCCACTTACTTCCCTTTCCAGTTTGGGATTTACTCCAGTTGTAACCCTCATTCCTCAATATTGAAGTCTATTTCATGTTAATCTTACCCAGCACATGAGCTTTGTGAGTGAGGCCAATGTCTACTGTGACAACTGTTGAATCTCAAACGTCAATTGAATGAGTGAATAGATCTCCCCTAGGCTGGACACACAGGGCTCTCTTTTGCAGTAATAAGGAGCATATCAAAGCTCCCTGGTTGAGACTAAGTGGTTCAAAAAGATGACCTTGGCTGCTGCTGATTTTCTGAACCAATGCCTCATCTCTTTGCCTGCATCCCTATCCTGTTACCTTAGTTACCTATACTGATGCCTGGCCTTTGAACCCCAGCGAACCATTCACAGCTTGTTCAAAGCTCCAACGGATTTCCCCAACCCTCCATTTACCTTTGAGGTACCCCTGCCAGACAGATGTGTGCCTGCTGATTCACTCTGATCCAGACATACCCCCGATTTTCAGATACTACTTGTCCTTCCAGAGCAACTGTATCTCAGCCACCGGATTGAGACTGTATCTCTGGTTCAGCTAGGTCTACCCAGTCTTTACCTCCCATTCTAGCCCAGCAGCCACCAGAACCTGAATATGGTAGTTTTCCTCACTACTGAATAAGAGTTTTCCTCACTACTGTTAAAACACTTTGTTCTTCTAGGTACCAAAATGAAAAGAATCAGAACACCTAGATTGCATAGCAATTGCATTGATAGTATATATGTACATATATCCACATGGATATATAGAAGCATGGTATTAACCAAAGCTTAAAATGTTAATTTTTCCACAGTTTTATAATTGCGTTGAGCCAAATGACTAATGTGATGTGGTAAAAAAATTTAGCTGTCATTCCCAGCAATTTGAAGGTCAGAAATCCTACGCTGCCAGACTTTAAGGGAACTTTATGATTAAATCCTCGGGCTATTCGTGGTAATATAACTATACAATCCTTTCATACATATTTACCCCTAGTGATGGAGATGCCCTGAATAGTTTCATGGGGGACACATTCAATGTGCATGAGACCTTATCCAGGGTCAGGGGAAATCGATCATAGGAGACAGCTTGCAAGCATTATTTCCACAATGCTTTAGAGAAAGGTGGTGTTGGCAGAAAACAATCATTTAAGGTAGATCCGCATAGCGCATGCATAAAACAGAGTTCAGTCAGTTGCATGCTCAACCCTGGTCATTCTCAATCATCTTAAAGCAAAAGAAGCGCCTGAAACGGAGGTCACTCCAACATGGACAAGATTATATTGCTCATACTCAGACACATGAAAACAATGTTGGCGCTCTCATAAGAGGATATAATCACTGATCAGAGTCAGTGTACTTGTACAAATTGCTCTGCCATATACTTAAGGTGTCAGGGAGGGTATATGCATTCATTTGGTAAAATCAGATTAAATCTGGCTCAACTCTCAACCTGCCTGATATCATTAGAGTCCCCAGCATTATTAACCCATTCTATACAAGAGGTCTTTCAGCCTACAATCACAGTGATATAGCTATTGTTGCTATAGCCCCATGTTGCACCATTGGCACCAGATTTTACTATCCGTCCAGCACGGTTATTCTATCTAAAGCAGAATCTCACTTACCCAGCTTGCTGCCAAAGTCACGGTTGTCCATTTAGAGCCGGGAATCCTTGAAAATAACTTGACTTTCTCCACAGAGAGTTCTCTGTTCAGGTTCTCAAGGCAACAGTACTTAAGGTATGGCTCTTCAAGGTCCCCATGCTGGTTACAAGCTCCACCTCTGAGGCGCACCCTCCCGGGGGCTCAGGAGCCTGTCCTCTCATCCCCAGCATACAATCTCGTAGCCTTAAACACATGGCAACAGCCGTTGTTCTGCCTGAAGCACGTGGCCTCCATTCCCTCTTCCTGAGGCTATCCAGACTAATTGCACCAGAGAACTTTTCATTCAGGGGGGCTTATGTGACTTGACCTCTAGGCAGCTTTTAGCAAAAGCTGGTCATATCCTCTTGCTTGAATCAAAATCACCTGTCTTCAGCTTTAATGCCACATGCCCCCCCCCCTCAGGGTTTTCTTCTTTGTGGGCTACTCTTTTGCAGTCTCCATTGCCAAGTCTCTAACTTTCATGAACACTTAGACAACATTTATCAACACTTGCTATAGAACACTTCATTGAGGTCTCAAGTCTTTTTAGATTTCTTTATTTTTCAACTTTCTAGGTTATCTGGCTCAATCTCATGGCCATAAATTCCATTTACTCGCAGACTCCAAATTTAGGTGTCTGGCCCCAGTGTTTCATTTGAATTCCATATTTGTTTACTTAACTCTCTACTCAACATTTCCACTTGCACATCTGATAGGAATCTCCAACTTACGTCTATAATTAAAGTCTTCCCCTGCCCAGCTAGGCCACTCCTCACCGCTACCAAGCCTGGTACAGGGCAAATAGCAAGTCCATACGAAGATGCTCAGGCCAAAATTTTGCAGTCATATCTGATTACTTTCTCTCTCTAAACTACAACTTGTTGTCCTATCTTTCTGCTTCTACCTGTGATCAGAAGTGGACTCTGACCATTCTTCTTCACTTCTGTCATCCTGGTCTAAACCAACACCATCTTTCACCTGGATAAATGGAACAGCTTTCTAGCAGGACTTTCTTCACCCACTCTTGCCATTGTCCATTTCCCACACAGAAGCCAGAGAGATCAAAAATCTTCCACTAGCTTATCATAGATACAATATACCCAAAGTTTATTCCATAGCTTGAAGGCATGCAGTCATTTGACCTCTAGAATCTCCCTGGCCTCATTCTTTACATGTCTCTCCTGACTCCCTTTGACTACCGTACGTTCCCAAGCAGGACTACCCAATCACGATCTTCCCTATGCTTGAAATTTTCCTTTGAGACTTCCATATGGTTCATTCTTTGATTTCATTTAGACCTCTGCTCCATTATTACTTCCTCCAAGACGCTCTTTGACATTTTCTAAGATAGCATCTCCCTTTACCTTCTTCTGCCTCCCTTCATACTACTTACTTTAGCCCTCCACTATTACCTGGACTTTCCCTTCCTTGTAATGCTTATCCTATGTACATTAGGATTCATACTGAGTGTCCCAATGGATTAGAAGAGAGTCTATCTTAGTCACTGTTTTATCTTCAGTGCTTAAGGAAGAACCTAGTACCCATAATTTTTCACTGAGTTTTTTTTCCATTAATTTCTCCTTTTGGCTTAAGCCAGTTACTGCCCCCCCCCATACACAAATTGACCTAAAAGAGAAATGTTTGTTGTCTCTGTTACTTAACCAAACGAGGAGATAATCCTAACCCACTCATAACTCCAGTAACACAGGGTCCATGTTGATGAATCTCTTCTAAACACACTATTGATAGGAAACAGATACGTAGAACGAAATTTCAAGTAATTTTGAAAGAGTAGGATAATAGAAAGGATTTTAAACTAGAACACTTTCCCCAGTACCATAGCTGATAGCTATTTCTCAACAGGAGATTCCAGCTTTTCCAACAGCTCCACTTCAGGCTTTGTATTTACAAAGGGAACAGGGAGACAGAGTGGTTCACAGCCTGTTAAAATTGGTCATTTTATCATACTTCAATTCTCTAGGATAACAAATTATCAGAAAACTAGCATTTATTCAATGCATATTTAATACCTTGGATTTCATACTCAAGTCATCCAAGTTTACCTGAGACTTACCTTGGTATAGCACTGAAAGTCCCAGAGGTCAGGAAAATTCCTGGTCAAACCAGGAGGGCTGGTAATCCTACAAAAATTGCTGTTAGGATTTGGGCCTGGGTAACAGGGTAAATAGCTATCGTTTACCAAAGCGACAGAAACAACACGGGAAGGAATAGGCAGGGGCTGAACTCTTTTTCAACATGCCTACCAGGCATCCAAGCATCGTTGGCTAGAGAAGCCCAAACTTGAAGACCAGAGACAAAGTTAGAAGTTTTGGAAACATCATCTTGTTGACAGGATTTTAGAGTCACGGAATTAAAGGATTTCACCCAGGGAGTGAGCATGATAAAGTATCTACCAGCATCTCTGAGGACTTTGACTATAAGAGAAGCTCTCAGAAGTAGTTGCCGGATCACATCCATTGAACACCTGTATGGTTACAACAGGGATATACTGGAATAGGCCTCAGGTTGTGGAAGAAGCCATCTTTTTTTTTTTTAATGTGGTAAAAAGACTTTCTCTTTTAAGGAATAGAACATCCAAAGCCAGCATCCCCGATTCTTTTTCATCTAATCAGGTCACAATTTTCTAAACAAAATCGATTAATTTCTGGCTCAAAAGGATATCTGTCTAGAAGATTCCAACACAAGCTCTATCAATCTAAGATACCAATAAAGACATTTTAAAAATATTCAAAAAAAAAAAAAAGATTCACCACAACTTTGGAAAACAAAACTGCCAGAAAACAGAAAAACAAGGTGAGAGGAATGGACACTAATTATTAGGTAGACAAGTAGAGTGGGAAAAACTCACAACTCGACTTTGCTTTAGGAAAGAAGTAACTTATAAAAGACACTTCTTCCAACTTCTGGATAAAGATAGTAGAGCGACACGGGCGTTTACTTCTGTTCCCTTCTGAATTCTTGCCAAAACTATAGGTTGGGTTTATGTTTCAGGCTTAAGAGCAAAAGGAAGAAAACAAGAGAGCCAACTTACTCACCAGACCTGAGCACGCCAGATCCCAAAGCTGTCGTAAAGAAAGCGCAGACACCACCCGCAATTTATAGCTCACGTTAACACGTGACCCTCTTAATTACATATTGGTAGTACTTGGTGCCTCCAACGTGGAGGTAAAGCTACAAAGAGGAGCACTCATTAAGTTTGTTCAAAAAGCTGTTAGTGCCCCAATCCCATCCTATTCTCCATGCAGCTGGATGCCTTTCTCCAGTCATGGCAGAAGGAAGATTTGTTCTTTAAAGATAGTAAAATAGACATTGTTCAGAACATGGAAAGTTGGGCACAATTAAGAGTAGGAATACTATTTTGACAGCAGGTGAATTATACAAATATTTACATCCAGGATGCCAGGTCCACTTCAAATGCATATATACCCTTGTCTAAATGTAAGAAAACTGTAAAACTCTTAGGTGGAAACATAGGTATAAATTTTCACAACTTTGGATTAGACAATGATTTCTTAAATATAATAGCAAATACACAAAGAAAAAATCAGACACATTGGACTTGAAACATTGGGCTTCAGAAAACACGACCAAGAATGTGAAAAGACAACCCACAGAGTGAGAGAAGATATTGGCACATCATATATCTGATAAGGGTCTAGTATGAATAATATGCAAAGAACTATTACAATTCAGTAATAAAAAGAAAACCCAACTTACACGGGCAAAGGATTGGAATAGACATTTCTTCAAAGAAGATATATAAATAGCCAATAACTACATGAAAACATGCTGAACACCATTAGTCATTAGGGAAATGTTAATTAAAAGCCACAATGAGATACCCACTAGGTTGGCTACAAGAAAAAAAGAAAGACAAGAGTTGGTGAGAATGGGGAAAAAGTGGAACCCTCAACTATCACTGGTGGCAATGTAAAATGGTGCAGCTGCTTTGGAAAACAGCTCGGCATTTATTCAAAATGTTAAGCATAAAGTTACCATATGATCCAGCTATACCAGTTCGAAGTGTATATAGCCAAGAGAAATGAACTCCTATCTCCATCCATATAAAAGCTTGTGCTCAAATGTTCATAGCAACATCATTTATAATAACCAAAAAGTGGAAGCAACCCAAAGGTCTATGAACTGATGAGTGCATAAATAGAATGTGTATATCCATACAGTGGAATGTTACTCAACTCTAAAAAGAATAATGCTACACATGCTACAACATGGATGAAACTTGAGAACATTATGATGAGTGAAAAAAAGCCACAAAAGCTACCTATTACTGACTCCATTGATATGAAATGTCCAGCATAGGTGAATCAACAGAGACAGAAATTACATTAGTGATTGCCAGGATCTAAGGAAAAGGGGGCATATGGTATAACTCCAATGGGGATGGGGTTTCTTTGGGAGATGATAAAAATATCCTGGAAGTTCATAGCCCTGCTGAGTATACAACTTTGTAAATATAATAATAGCCACTGAAGTGTACACTTGATAGAGTGAACTATGTGAGTTATGTCTCAAAAATGCTAGTCTTTTTAAAAAAGAAAATTAATAAATTTATAAAATTATTATTTATTATCAATAAATTTATTAAATTATTGTTAATAAAGTTATAAAATTATAAAAGAATTTTGATCAAAAAATACCCCCTAACACTAATATATTTGGCAAGGGTAAATGAAGTAAAATTGTGTTAAGCTTCTCACAGATTAGTGTTTTCCTTTTGATTTTGGCATGGGGAAATAAAAAACTTCTGTAAAAATAAATAAATAAATAAATAAATAAAGACAAGAAAAGACTCCCCCAAAAAAGGACAATGTAGAAAAATATATAAAACTTGTTCCAAAAGTAGAAAGTTAAATTTAAAAAAGAGAGCGAGGGAAGAGTACCTCTTAAATTCACCTATTTCACCCTTTCTCCCACTCCCTTCAGTTATAAAATAAATAAGTCACAGGAATTAAATGTAAGCATAGGAAATTATAATCAACAATATTGCAGTAACTCTGTATGATGACAGATGGTAACCACACTTACCATGGGGAGCATTCCGTAATGCAGATTATTGCTGAATCACTATGTTGTGCACCTGAAGCTAATACAATATTGTATGCCAGTTATTCTTCAATTAAAAAAGTGTAGAGTAAAACAAATACACCAGTGATCCCAATAGCTAAATTGGCTCAATCCCCCCACTAAAGGCAAATATTCTCAAATTGGGCCAAGCTAAAACCCAACTGTATGTTGTTTATTATTATAGAAACCTAATATTCAAGTCAGAATGAAGTGAATCTTACTGAAGAGCAGGGGATTTTAAAATCCATTTCATCTCTCTCTTTGTGTCTTACTGAGAAATCTTCATTCCTAGAGTCATCCCAGCTTAACACTGTCTGTTCTTTATTTGTCGTTCGTTCTAGACTTCCTGATGAGAAATAAATGTTCCTCATGGCAGACACTATTGGCTGCTTAAACAACAACCATTCCTTCTCCTCTCCTGATAACCCACCTCTGATTTTGTCAAGATATCAACCAGCCCAGTGTTTAGGGGAGGCCAGGCAACTACCCCACCCCCAATCTCCCACCCCAAGGACAGGAAACTTGATTATTCTAAACTAAGAAGTGTTACCCATTCCCTTTGCCAGTGACTGCTTTGGGAAAAAGACGAGTGACATAATTCTGGACAAAGACTTGAGTAGAAATCTACTAGGGACATTCTGGAAAAGTTTCTCATTGTAAAAATAAGTTTCTGCCCCTTGAATAATATCATATAAGATAGGATGCACCTGGAGTTGCTAGAAAATTCCTGCAAACGTGATAAGAGGAGGAGGAGGGTCTAGAGGACATGGGAAGATTAGTTAGAGCAGGGAGATAAGGAAAATCTGGGTTCTTGATGATTTTGGACCATAAACTTAACCCCTAGAAGAGCCATGGTTTGGGATTTAAAAGATAATATATCTTTTTGTTATTATTCAAACACAGTTTTTAAAACTTTCCAGACCAAAACATCTTACCCACTCCTTCTTTACTTGACATATAAATACCCACAACTTAGGATAGTTCTATGTTTGGGTGGTGGATTTAGGGAGGATCCACATGGAGTTGAATTATTTGGGAGTTCAAAAAATGTTTGAAATAATCTAATTAGTGGTTGTATAGAACATAGGCAATCAAAATAGGAAAACAAACCCTCCAAAAGCAAACCTCAGAAGTCTCCTCCAGATCTTTATTCATTAGTGACTTCAGTTGTTTATTGTGGATTTTAGGTACTAATGATCATGGGTTTGAAGTTGGGGGTGGAGATTACGAGGAGATTCGAAAAAAAGTGGAAATATTGAACAGGTGGATTCATCTGTAACACCTTGTAAAATTCTTTTTTTTAATTAAGTCTTTGAAATTAAATAGAGTCAGCCCCATATTTTCTCAAAACATCTTGAAGCAAGTAAAATCCCCTAATATTATGTGACCAGACTGTTCTCCAATTTCCATTTACATGAGACCCTCATGTATCATGAGTACAAGGCAGTTGAATTATGTAAGAAAAAGTTAACAAAAATAAATGTGGTCATGTGGAAATAAAGACAAACACACAGAAAGAGACACACACACAGCAAAGGCATACTCCTAAATTACTTCTGGTTCAAAGAAAGAATCTAAACTACAGTTGCAGGCTATTAGAAAGCCCTGATTGGGGAGCTGGGTGGTCAGTCAGTTAAGTGGCAGACTTCAGCTCAGGTCATGATCTCACAGTTCCTGGGTTCAGGCCCTGAGTCAGGCTCTCCACTGTCAGTGTAGAACACACTTTGGATCCTGTTTCTCTGTCTATCCTTCCCCCTCACCCCCACCCTCTCGTGCATGCTCTCTCTCTCTCTCTCTCTCTCTCAAAAATAAATAAACGTTGAACATAAGGGAAGGGAAACAAAAATAATATAAAAACAGGGAAGGGGACAAAACAGAAGAGACTCTAAATATGGAGAACAAACTGAGGGTTACTGGAGGGGTAGTGGGAGGGGGGATGGACTACATGGGTAAGGAGCATCCAGGAATCTACTCCTGAAATCATAGTTGCACTATATGCTACCTAATTTGGAAGTAAATTTTAAAAAATAAAAAATAAAATTAAAAAAAAAGAGAAGAAAGTCGTGATACTGAGACTGCAACATACCAAAGCTTAAGTGATATGGCAAAAGCTGCATTGAGCAAAATAGTCCACAGCCCAAATACTTTCATTATTATTCTAAAAAGAATAAAATCAACACTAGAAACTAGAAAAATTACAATATATATCTAAGAAAAATAGAAATGAGGGAACTATAATAAAATTAAAAAGCAACATTAAAGAGATGAATAGTATAAATTATTTTTAAAATTCTAAGATCTTGGTCCTTTAAAAATATGTAATAAGGAAACTTCTGCTAGGGATTGACCAGGAAATAAGTGAAAGTAAAAATATATAACATCAGAAGTGGTGCAAATTTTCTAGAAAAATATAAGCAAACAAAATTTACTTAACAGGTAAAGAAATTGAGTAGAGCAAGAACTATAGAAGACATAAATTGTTTCCAATGAATTATTTCAATAAAGATTAGTCCCAACTGGTTGTTTTGGTAAGTTGGATCACATATTTAAGGATGAGATGATTCCATTTCAAATGAAATCCTTCTCAATTTATTTTGCAAACAAGGCATAATCTTTGCATAAAAATGTTAGAAAGCAAAGCAAAATTAAAACCACAAACTAATTTTACCTAAACTCTAAAACTCAAGCCTTAATAGAAACCATTCTCTGAGTCCTGAGATTCAATAAGCCATATTTTAACCATTTACTTAGCTACAGCTTAACAGGGATGGACACACTTCCAGCCCAGAACGCATCCGACTCAACCCATTTCACGTTCTGAGAGCTGACACTTGCCACACTCCACTTCCATTTACCAAGTGCAAGACTTATTTGATGGTAAGTGACTTTTCACTTCCTTGAGCAGAAAGGGAAATTATTGACTTATGTCATGGCAAAGTCCAGGGATATGGTGACTGCAGGCATGGCTGGACCTAGGCATGCAAGAAATGGCAACAAATTGGGTCACTGCATGAGGTTATTTAATGTGGGCACTGCAATGTATGTACTCAGCCCACACTGCACTCTCAAAATCGTGCCCACTGGCGTGAGCTAAATCCACTCAGAGAGAGGGGCGTCTTTTCCTTTGCACAAAGGTATTTGTTGGCTCACAAACCTGGGACTTTCCCAGGTGAAAATCTAAAACCGGCCCCTAGGAAGGCAAGGGAGAAGGATAGGCCCCTGCCAGAGACAGGCAGCTGTCAGGTGGCAGTGTGAACAAACAAAGGAACTTACGTCCGAGTCTTGTCTGCAGGAGCAACAAGACGAGAAGGTCTCCATGCCTGCCAGGATCTTAAAACTCTATGTAGAGGCCTTAACTGGGTTCAGTCTACATATACTGTTTCGATGCTCTCAGCAAAACCTTGCTCTGCCCTTGAAAACGGCCGTGTCCTTGAAAACGGTTCCCACTGTAGAGACAGTGGGTAAAACTCACATTCCAAGGACAGGGGAGGGGGGCGAGTGGCATCTAATTACCTAAGTCCAGCTCTCAGGTCAATCGGAGGTCATGTCCTTTCCGTAACCTCCTCCAGCTGTTTATTTGCCAAGCTTCACTTATCTAAAGGAGACACCTTTTTCCACGGGGCTCCTGGGTGGCTCAGTCAGTTAAGCGGCCAACTTCAGCTCCGGTCAAGAGCTCATGGATCCTCGGGCTCTGTGCTGACAGCTTGGAGCCTGGAGCCTGCTTCAGATTCTGTGTCTCCCTCTCTCTCTGCCCCTCCCCCACTCACGCTCTGTCTCTCAAAACTAAATAAACTTTAAAAAAATTATAAATAAAGGAGACACCTTTTTCTAATTATCCAAAATTCTCCATTTAGGCAGGCAGAGGCTACACTTTCAGGATTCAGTCTGCCTCTCTCCATCTCCCATTTTGCTATGCTCTCTGATGGCTTTATGCACCGACAGGCTGTCCCTGCACTTACCAAGATGAAGCTGACAGCCCTAAGCTTGCTTTGCCTTGGTGCCTGAAATCAAAAAGGCCAATGTACTCTTTTCCAGATATTTCTATTTTAAAAATCCCTTGATACATTCTCACCGGCTAAACCTGAGTGATGTTAATGGGTTAGCAACTCTTGAATCACACAGACGCAGAGCTGGAAAAAAGTGATGTTCTGTGAAAACATATAATACTATTACCAAGGATGAGGTTAGGGATAGTAGGCAAACAAATCTTACAGATACCATCCCCTGGATTTTATCAATCATCAAAACCATTATCTTCTTACTCGACATTTGCACGCCACTGTACTGGCCAGGTTTTCTTCACAGTATTAATGAGAAGGTTAAATGAGACGTCCTGCAAAACAGTGCTTTGTAACTGAGCTGTGAACAGGTACAAAAGATTGTTGACACTTCAAACTTCATAGACACACACATTATCTTGATTCTTACCGTTGCCAGGTATAAAAAGATATGTTTTATTCTGGCGGTTTGGTTGGTTTAATATTTTTTCACATACAAAGATATAAGGCAGCCAGCTTCTTGTAGATAATCAAAACTCTGCAGGGTTCCCTGGGTGGCTCAGTCGGTTAAGTGTCCAACTTGGCTCAGGCCATAATCTCGCGATTCGCGAGTTTGAGCCCTGTGTTGGGGTCTGTGCTAACATTTCAGAGCCTGGAGCCTGCTTCGGATTCTGTGTATCCCTCTCTCTCTGCCCCTCCCCCGCATGCACATGTGCATGCTCCCTCTCTCTCTCTCTCTCTCTCAAAAATAAAAAAATATTATGAAAAAAAATCCTCCAAGACAGCTTCATTTATTGGAGTACTACGTGGCAATGAGAAAGAATGAAATATGGCCCTTTGTAGCAACGTGGATGGAACTGGAGAGTGTTATGCTAAGCAAAATAAGCCATACAGAGAAAGACAGATACCATATGTTTTCACTCTTAGGTGGATCCTGAGAAACTTAACAGAAGACTATGGGGGAGGGGAAGGAAAAAAACAAAGAGAGAGGGAGAGAGCCAAAGCATAAGAGACTCTTAAAAACTGAGAACAAACTGAGGGTTGATGGGGGGTGGGAGGGAGGGGAGGGTGGGTGATGGATATTGAGGAGGGCACCTTTTGGGATGAGCACTGGGTGTTGTATGGAAACCAATTTGACAATAAATTTCATATATTGAAAAAAATACATACTTACAACTTCAAAATAAATAAATAAATAAATAAATCCCATAAGTAATTACAGCAAAAGAAAAAAAAAGAAAACTTCCTTTATTGAATTAAAATTTGTGGGGTTTTGTGTTTATCCCGCAAAATGTGTTCTATATTTCAAACTGTTAAGTCAGCTTCTTTCTGAGTGTGAAAATGTCAAGATCTGGGCTCAGTTCAGAGGACAAAGCGAGTGGTATGTACATAGAACAGTGTTGCGGGAAGTTCTCTGTTTCCTCTGTCCTTAGTGAGCACTGAGTCACTTGCAAATGTCTATGCTTCTTTCACTTTCTCTGTGAAATGGACAAAACTCTGCACCTTAGGTCTGCTGTAAAACCGAAATAAGCTAGTAAATGACACATGTGCAAAGTTGCAAGGGGCTGAAACATGAAGCAGGTCAAATTAAGTGCTTTTCTACAAACACATGAAAGGTACATCAGCAGAACAGAAGAAAGAGGCTGAGCGGGCTCGTTTTAGAAAGTAAGCAAAGAAATATTTTTCTTAACGTTGTACATTTTAAGAAACTACATAATGTCCCAGTGACTTTCCATCAAAGACTCCTGCAGAATTGGCAAAATCTATGTGACATAAGTCAATTACAATTGATTCGCTGGATTGGATTAACTCCCAAACTCAGCACATTCTAGGTGTCAAACTCCAGGGCCCTGCCACAGAGTTTCATGGGGCTCCCAGAGTGCACCCTCCGCCAGAATCCACTCCTGTATCACCTACTCTCCCAGCAGGTGGCGTTAACACCTTTCATTGTGTGTACTGCCATCTTTTTTTTTTTAATTTTTTTTAATGTTTATTTATTTTTGAGACAGAGAGAGACAGAGCATGAATGGGGTAGGGTCAGAGAGAGGGAGACACAGTTTCTGAAACGGGCTCCAGGGAGCTGTCAGCACAGAGCCCGACGCGGGGCTCGAACCCACGGACCGCGAGATCATGACCTGAGCCGAAGTCGGCCGCTTAACCGACTGAGCCACCCAGGTGCCCCATGTACTGCCATCTTAAAGGCACTTTTCATAAGCCTTTCACCATTTGATTCTCACAGCTGCCTGTAGTAGAGTAACGGCACTTTAAAAACAAGGAAAACAAGACTCCGAGGGAATGTTTTACCCTACATCGTTCAACCTGTGTCTGAGCCAGAACTCAGATCCTCTGACTGTATTTCTCGTAGCCTTTTAGCCCACAAAGGAGGTGCTTATTTGTTCCTTGATTATAGCATTTACCAAGACTATCTTTTTCCAGCTACATTGAGGTATAATTGGCAAAATTGTGAAAGACTATTTTCTTATCAGTTGTTTTCTATTAATGCAGGAGAGAGAGGTCTTCCTGAAAGCTAAGTCAAGTTATGTTCATCTCCAGGGTCCCTCCTCTGGCATTCATAACAGTGCCTGGGAAATTCCAGCACTCTGTATGTGTTTGTTAATGTTTCAAATGGTAAACACAACACTACACCACAGCGCCTTGTTACATTAGAGAGCAAGAACAGGTACAAGCACTGCACTAAAGGTTTGTCAAAATGAGACTTTCTATGAAATCTTGGAAGTTGATTTTCCGGGCAATAAGTTTCAAAGTTGTATCATCCCCTCTGCTCTTTCTCCTTCCTGCTCCATCCCTCAGCCCCATTCCTCTGGAGGGGTTTTTCCATTAACAGAAAAACGGCCATGGAGCAGTCTACTTGTATTGAAGAAATGTCTCTGCTTTTAACATCTTGACTTTAGCACAGATTTTCTTTCTCAGAGCTGTCTTTTCCTGGTTTCTCTGGGCTATGTTTGCCTAATTTTGTATCCTAGTAATTGTCTCAGTAAAATAACATCCCCTAGATCTGCAAATATATCACACTACATTTGCTTCTATTTATATAGGTCTTTTCCACACGAAGGGTAGAGGCATAGTTATTTATGTCTACATATATATATGTATACATAATGGATTTTTTTTTTCACACAAATCTCCCTGGCTTTCCATCTCTTCAATGGAGCTTTAAAACCTCCAGGCAGATTATATCAACGCTTCATCAGACTTCCATTGTCCAGGCAACAGACAATACTCTGAATGGTTCCAAAAGAAAATCACTACCTGCTGATAGCCAGGGTAGATGTCACTTACCAGATGTCTGGCTTTCATTGTTGCTAACTTGTTTAATTTCTGCACCCAGCAATGAAAGTGTTTTGATCCTTCAAAGCAGAATGTGTGCTGTACCAATTGATTCCAAATGGCCTCTTTTTAGATTGAATTTTTATTTTATTTGGTTGAACGATTCTCTTTCATTTAAACCTGTATTTATGTGGAAAATTCAAATAGTGCATTCCGCTTTGCATTTCAAAAAAAAGAATCTACGTGTTTATGAAATCACTTTTGAGTTGCAATTACAGTTATTTGTCTCTGGGATACACAACATGTAATTGGGTCAACACTGTTAATGAGCGACTAGTGTTATTGTTAATGAGCGACTAGTGATAGTTTCAATGTTTCGTCCCCAGCAGGTGGTAAATACAATATGTTAAGATAGATAATTATGTTAATGTTTCAAATATCCACAGACCAAGCAAGTCATTAAAAACATAAAACTAAGAGTTTAAAAGGGACAGGCACGCCAAGTGGACTCTACATTTACCCAAAAGGCATTAGTCTCCCCTGCACAGAAATTTCGTTATATAGCTCAGTGTCCGGTTCTGTTCATGCATACTTCATGCAAATAGCAAGAAAAGAAGGCTGGCTTCAACTGGTTTGGGACCCTGTCAACCTGGACAAGTAATGGACTTCATCACTTAGGGCCTGAGAGGCTTGATTCTGTAGGATAAACATCATTCAGGCAATCAACAAGAAAGTCATTGTGAGGAACACTTAAAATAACAAATAGGCAATAAGAAATAGACAATCTGATTCCTGTCTACAAGAAGTCTACAAACCATTTAGAGAGGCGAGATGTGTATTTGTGAAATAGTTGGCAAGACACAACCAAATATGTGGTAGAGACCTTATGGAACGGATAGCAAGAAAGTGTGGCAGGAGTAGTTGGGAATGTTTTTAGGGAGAAGAAAGTTTATATCAGAGATATTCTAGCCTGCAACTTTAGAATGCCTGACTTACAGTGGTTTAATAGTGAAGACATTTAAATTTTTCACATAGAAAGTTGGAAGTTAAGAAATTCCAGCATTGAAACAGCAACTCAAAGTTGTCATCAAAGACCCAAAATGCTGTCTTTTCCTCTTGTCCTTCTTCAAAACATCAGTAATATATCATATATGGTCACCAGATGGCTGTTACAACTCTAGACACCACATCCTTATCCACAGGCATCCCTGTGGGGGATGAGAGAAAGTGGAAAAAAGAGAAACTTACTCCAAGCTCTTCTTCAAAAGGAGAAAAATATGCCCACAAATCCCCAACAGATTTTCCCCCACATCCTATTGACCAGAACCGCTGCTATCCTTGCCTTTTAAAACATCCACTAGATAAGGGGAATAGACCTCGTGATTGCCATGAAAGACTTAGCCTGGCCATGGGCTACTGAGCTGCACCAAGAAGATTATGGGTCCATAAGCAACAGCACTAAATCAAGTGGGTTTTTCATAATACCTTTTGGCTAGTGATACTTTTGGTCACCTAATGTGACAAATTTACTTAGCTGGCTAGGTTCCACCAGTGAATCATAGAACTGTGACTTTTCCAACATCATTGGCCCCATATCTAAGTGTTCATCAGAATTACCGGGAGACAATTTCCAAAACCATCTATTATGAGACCTTATAAGGCCTTCTGAAGCAAACTCCCAACAGTTAGGGCCCATGAAAATTGCCCAGAGTGCTATTAAGGCCTTAAATGCCAATAGATTGCTGGTTGTAGCAGTCAGCTTTTGCTAGGCTATGCCACAGTAACAACCGCAAACCCTGAGCAGATTACAACTACACGCGTTTATTTCTCACTCAGGTTACATGTCAGCTATGGGTTGACCATGGTTCTCTGGCTTTGCTCAATGCATATTCCCTATCCTGAAGATCAAGTCCAATGTTTCTCAGTATTTTCTAATATTTTTATGTATTATATGTACATCTGTGCTCTCTATATAAAAAGAGTAAACATTTTTTGGCCCCAAGAACCAATTTTACCCTACTGACAGTGAATGACTTTAAGCTGAAGAGATTACCACCACTCCTGTTGTCAGGGAAAGCATTGATGGGCAAACCATGGGAAGAGCAAACCATAGAGGTTCTTTAGGACATGACTTATGTCATGTCTGTTCACATGCTAATGGCCAAATCAAGTAACAGGACCACCTTTGATGGTAACGGGGTGACAAAGTATTCTCCTTCCCCTAGGAGTCAATGAACATTACACGGCAAGTTATAGGGAGAACAGAGAAAAATTAGGAACAGTAATTCAATCTAGCACCCTGGGTCCTCAAGTAGAGAAGCAGAAACAGAGTAGAAATTGTTATTCCAATGTTTCTAATCATAACTATGATCGATCCAACTGCGAGTAAGATGCTATGTATCACATTGCACCAAGAAACATCATCAGGGCAGAGCTAGGCAACTAACATGCTAAAATGGTTAAAATTTTTAGTTTAGGGGAAAAATTAAAATTATAAGTGCTAATATCAAGGACAAAAACTAGTAGCTATAGCTTGGACTTATATAACAGGTTCAAGAAAGAGTAGAATATTAGAACTAAAGAATACCACAAAATTTGAGGAAAAGTGGTAGCATAAAAGGAGGTGCCATTTTATTTACTTGCAAATACTGTTGTATACTAGCTGTGTCTAATCCCTAAGTTCATCATTAAGAGGAGAGAGCATAGAATTATCAACATGGCACTTGACCTCTACTCAGTTTATATGAGGAAAATGGGCTTTCATTTTCAAAAAAGATATTTTCAAAATCATGAAAGTATTTCCATGAATCAATCATCTCTGACACCTAAGACATCAGAGGAATAGCATAACGAATGTCTGCTCCCTTCATTATTTTGTTTTGTATTAATGAAACCATACAATGAAATGTGCAGAGTTTTTCGCTTGTTGACCTTGATTGATCGATTTTTTATAGCTTGCTTTCAATCATGGACTGCCTCAAACACTGTTGTCTACAAAAGACTTTTAAAAACAGATAAATATCCAGGTTTTTAAACCCTGACTTAGTCCTCCTAATATATGGCATTTTGCAAAACCACAAGTGACTCTTGTTAGATATTCACAGTCTCTGACAAGGAAACACCCAAACTCAAAAGCAAAATATAATAGAAAGACAAGTAAACAGGCCCTTCCCTGGTTCTAGAGCCACTATAGTGTTGTCATTTACAAGTGTTTCTTTCTCTTCAAATTTCAGACTCTCTCACTGAAGCAAAAGGGGTGTGTGTAAATCAGTTTGTTTGCGGACAATGTCTACATTGAACAAGGAATGCTTTTTTTAATTTTTAAATGTTTTTAACATTTATTCATTTTTAAGAGACAGGGCATGAGTTGGGGAGGGGCAAAGAGAGAGAGAGAGACAGAATCTGAAGTAGACTCCAGGCTCTGAGCTGTCAGCACAGCACCTGACGCAGGGCTCAAACTCATGGACCACAATATCATGACCTGAGCTGAAGTCAGATGCTTAACTGACTGTGCCACTCAGGCGCCCCAAGAAATGCTTCTTTAATTAAAATTAAAATTTTAACATTAGTACAAATTTTAGCAAACATTTCCTAAAATGTATTGATAACATAAGTCAACTGTTGCTTTCTCTGAGACATAGAGAGTGGAGTGTGGGAAGTCTCTTGAGACATGAAAAATATTTACCAAACACCCATTCATTCCAGTAACCAGTAAGGAAATTTATCAATTGTATTCTCTTTGAAATATATCTTGAATTTGGAGGATGTCTTTCTATTCGCACTCCCATTACTCTTTTCTAGGCCACCATCATCTGCTTAAAAAACAAAACACAAAAGCCTACCAGCAAACAGTCTTCTGACTCCATTCTCCACTCCAATCTCTACACAGTAGCCAGAGTGATCTTCCAAAAATGTAAGTCTATTCATGTCACTGCTCCTCTGCCATCTCCCCAAAATAATTCCATAGGTTTCAGTAATCTCAGGCCAGAGGATAAGGTCATTAACATGACTCCCCAGACACGTGATTTTTCTTCTGCTTACCTTCGCAGTATCATCTTCCCATATCCAGAGCTCACGATATTGGCCCATACTTCTGGGCCCTTAGTTGACTATTCCCTTAAGCAGTTCTCCCTTCCTCGCCCCTTCCAATTGGTAAAACCATGTTCCTGTGTGGGTCACCTGGGTAGCTCAGTTGGTTGAGCTTCAGACCCTTGAATTCAGCTGAGGTCATGATTTTGCCATTCATGGGTTGGAGCCCCACATCAGGGTCTGCACTGACAATGCAGAGCCTGCTTGGGATTCTCTCTCTCTCTCTGTCTCTCTCTCTCTCTCTCTGTCTCTTTCAATAGATAAACTAAAACAACAAAAACAAAAACAAACAAACAAAAAAAACCACAGAACTCTGTTCATGTGACCTTTTAGGTCTCTGTTTTGATGTTGCTTCCCCTTAGAAGTTCTTCCCATACCACCCCCATTAAGACTAAAATAGAGACTCCTCTTGTCTGAACTCACCACATACTCACTTCCTCCAACATAGCCCTTATCACATTGCATTATCACTGCCTGTTTCCTGATTCATATTCCTGCACATGTACACCCCCATTAGGTTAGGAACTTCATGCAGATAGGGACCACGTCTGTGCTGTTTCACTAGTTTTACTTCAGAACAAACAGAGCCCTGGTTTAGCATCAGATACCTACCTGCATCTGACTCTGAGGTTTTGAATTTGCTCTCATCATAGACTGTTTACTTAACTTCCCAGAGCTCAGTTTTCTTGTTCATAAAATGGGAATAATAATATCTACTCACAGACATATGACGTTTTCTTATAAAAACACATAGTGTAGCCCAGGGTGGTATAACAAAATACTAGAGACTGTGTGGGTCAAACAACATTTACTTCTCACATTTCTAGTTCTGAGAAGTCCAAGATCAAGGTGCTGACATATTCATTTCCAGGCAAGAACTCTCTTCCTGACCTGCAGACTGCTGTGTCCTCACAGGGTGGGGAGAGAGAGAGAGAGAGAGCTCTGATCACTTCCTCTTCTTACCAAAGCACTCATCCCATCATCAGGGGCTCACCCTCAAGTCATCATTTAAACCTAATTATCTCCCAAAAGCTCCACCTCCAAATACCATCACAGGGTGGGGAGGGGGGGGAGGAGGGCGGTTCAACATATAAATTTGGGTGGCGGGGGAGGGGGAGTTACAAACATTCAGTCCACAGCAATACATACGTTTATTGTGAAACCATTCAGCACAGTATATGGCAAATCAATGTTTCCTTCTTTCTATCCTCTTGGAGTCCAATACCATCCAATACAACTAGTGGGTGAACTGGAAAAAAATCTGCTTTTCAGCTGAATGTTGCTTGGAGAGGAGAGTCCTACAGAAAATAGACTGGTGCCATCACTCTCCCTGTATCCAGGAGATGCTCTTTTCCATGTAAAATGAGCACTCAGTCATAGCTCAACTCCTCATTCTTTCACTGGAACTGAATTAGATTCCAAATGGTTATCAGGTGGATTCTTAACAAGACCTTATGGCTTCTCGTTCCTAATGCCTAACACATTGCCGGACACACAGTGGTGCTGAATAAATACCTGTAGGATAGATAGATGGTTGAGTTTCTATAACCAGTTCATTGCATTTTGTTTTTTACCCACTATGGAAAAAATTATTTTATGTTGGATATTTCTGTACCAGTGAACATTACTTTCAGAAATGAGAGTCTAGGAACAGCTAACAGAGAAGGGATTGTTCCAGTGTTACATAGAAAGCAAGGGTAAAATGTCCCAAACTTGACATTTAACTGAGCCTAGACCATTAAAAAGAGATATTGCAATTTCTTTCACAGAACACAATTTTTAGGACAAAATAAATGCAACCAGTGGAAATGGCTATAATTAGCAAGGATAACTTTTCTTTCTTTCCCTGTTTATTCCCTATCTGATATCTGCATTTACAAAAGTCTTGGCCATTGCTCAGAGCAAGACTCATTCACACCTGGAGATTCTTTGTATTTGGCTTGTTTCCCTCATCCCAGAGCACAT
Source organism: Herpailurus yagouaroundi (assembly GCF_014898765.1). Lineage (NCBI taxonomy): Eukaryota > Metazoa > Chordata > Mammalia > Carnivora > Felidae > Herpailurus > Herpailurus yagouaroundi. The sequence goes on from NW_024412397.1 coordinate 23,707,623, forward strand.
TATGTTTTCATGATATCTTACGTTCAAAGTATGAGAGTGTATCCAATCCATCGGAGGAGGTCCATCCATGTTCCTTGGATTCTTTAACTGGCAAGGGCATGTTAGCCTAACTTCTAATGGCCGGTACCTAGTGAGGAAGTATGGCCCAAATTTCATCCCTGACCTGGATAATTCTGTGGCCGTTTCCAGAGCTCCCCTGGGGATTAAGGTCCAATTGTGCAAGTGTGGTTGCTTGGCCTCGCTGGTGTGTTCCCTGCCTGGTGTCTTCCTCCTCCTCCATACACTACATGTGTTCCTAGCACCTCCCAAAGAGTTGCCTGCACTTGAATCCTTGACATTTGTGGGGAAGGAATGCCATCAAAATTGATTGTAATTCCACATGACTCAAATTCAGTGTCTGCAGATGGTGTGGTGCCTCTACTAGATTGTGGGAGTGAGAGAAGCCAGAACCTCTTTTTGGTTTGTTTTCAGCTTCTGATGTAGCAACGCCTAATGTCATGACTGCACTACAACCCTAGGTTGTTGTCAGTCGAGATGGAAATTATAAAGTTGACAAGTAGGTTGGAGAACACTGCTTGCTGTCTACAGGCCCACCCAGCATGAAACCCAAATGGTCCCCTTCATTCCCTCTTTAGAACAAAACAACAATAAAACTGTCACATCAAGCCTTTTCCTTATTCCATAAACAGAAGAACATGATCCTCTTCTTGTGACACTCATCTTCTCCCTGACATTTATCCTTGTGGCCAGAAAGAGGGCACATCTGTCTGAGGAGATTGCTCTATTCGCAGTAAGTATGCCCTCACTCATCCCAAATAACGGGCCACACTAGTAGTTTTAAAATGCCAGTCTGCATGTGGGTGCTACTTGTAATGAAGTCTTCACAAGTCCAATGGAAAAATATAGCAATAAAGACAATGCCAAGGTTCTTCATGAGGTAAATGTGTTCAATTGAAAAAACTACTGGGGCGCCTGGGTGGCGCAGTCGGTTAAGCGTCCGACTTCAGCCAGGTCACGATCTCGTGGTCCGTGAGTTCGAGCCCCGCGTCAGGCTCTGGGCTGATGGCTCGGAGCCTGGAGCCTGTTTCCGATTCTGTGTCTCCCTCTCTCTCTGCCCCTCCCCCGTTCATGCTCTGTCTCTCTCTGTCCCAAAAATAAAACGTTGAAAAAAAAATAAAAAAAAATAAAAAACTACCATCAGGGCACCTGAGTGGCTTAGTCCATTAAGTGTCCAACTTCAGCTCAAGTCATGATCTTGTGGTTTGCAAGTTCCAGCCCTGCATCGAACTCTGTGATGACAGCTCAGAGCCTGGAGCCTGCTTCTGATTCTGTGTCTCCCTCTCTCTCTACCCCTCTCCTGCTATCTCTCTCTCTCTCTCAGAAATAAATAAACATTAAAAAAATGTTTTAACTACCATTTATCCTCATGATTTATGTCTCTTCTTTTTGGGCTATCAAAATTTTTTTATACAATATGATTGAAGTTTATTACCTTTTGTTATTTGGTCATGTATCGTTTTTGAAATTTTACTAATACATGAAATCTATGAGTTTAGGAACTAGTAGCCCACAGACGTATCTTAAGACAAAGTTGCAGAGCAAAGTTTTCCCATGGTGAATTCCTTCCCAGAAAGCTTACTCAAGACTGCTTTGGATTTCCCTGGGGTTCCTCTGAAGACTGTACCCTACCTCTTTGCAACTCCCATTGAGAATCCAATTGAATTTCTCAAGTAATATTTGTTAATTATCTACTAAGTTTCAGGTATAAGCAGGAATAACATCATTCTCCTGTCCTCAAGATGCCCATAACTTAATGAGGGAGACAGAGCCCTATAAAATAAACCATAAGAGAATCTTAAGAACTATCCTAGAGAAATATTTATATGGCTAGAGAAAAGAGAATCCCTGTATTGGGGAAAACCTACTTCCCGAAGGGTAGTGGTGCTCTGGTTTCTGAGTAAGATTCCCTGGGGAGAAAGGAAATCATGTTCCAACAAAAAGTTACAACACATTTTGAGAGGGATTTATATCACTGGAATAAGCCTGCAGGCATAAACGGATGCACATGTTTATTTACACATACACATCTCCATGTGACTATTTGATAAGGAAGATATCCAGGCTAAGAAAAATCTACTTGGACAAATATGGGTGGCTATTCTTTTCCATGCACATAGCTTACAGCGTTTAGGGAAATGTTCAGCTATAATTGGTGTAGTTAGCAAAAAGGATAGCATTCAAGTGACTGTAGACTTATAATAACGGGGAAAAGTCACAAACCCAACCATATGTTACTCTCACAGAAAAAAAAAGTCATATCAGAGGGGCTTCCATAGGGCTTGGCCAAGTTTTAAGACAGGTGTTAGGGGCGCCTGGGTGGCGCAGTCGGTTAAGCTTCCGACTTCAGCCAGGTCACGATCTCACGGTCCGTGAGTTCGAGCCCCGCGTCGGGCTCTGGGCTGATGGCTCAGAGCCTGGAGCCTGTTTCCGATTCTGTGTCTCCCTCTCTCTCTGCCCCTCCCCCGTTCATGCTCTGTCTCTCTCTGTCCCAAAGATGGATAAACGTTGAAAAAAAAAAAATTAAAAAAAAAAAAAAAGACAGGTGTTAATGTTCAGGCAATAGTAAAAAAAAAATAATAATTAAAAATCAATAAATCTAGTATGTTGTTAATATCTGGGTGCAAATCAGTGCCTGTGCAGGATCAGGAGTATAAAGGTACCTCGCTGTCCATGTTGGTTCATTTGTTCCTGCTCAGTTTTTAGTCCCAGAAAATGTTGAAGGGAAATGCAGTACATAATCTCTAACTTGTGTGTACTGGCTTAATAAAACCAGTTAGTTCATTCTTTGAGTACCTTTTAATTGGATCCATGAAGTTCAGTGTGTTGTGGAAAATTTGAGTTTACTGGGCTTCAAGAAAATATTTCTGTCCTACAAATGGCAAATGAATGTATGAGAAAAAATTATTTAACCTCACCAGTTATCAAAGAATGCAAGTTAAAACAGAGAATAAAATACTTTACCTATCAAAGAAGAATGAAGATGTTAGTGTCTGCTGTTTTATGAAGGTGTGGGAAAAGAATGGTCCCCTATATTCCTAGTGAGATTGAAAATTGTTCCAACCCACCAGGAGGGCATTTTGGAAATATGCATCAAAAGTCTCAAAAAACATGCACATCCTTTGACAAAGCAAATGTACTTGTTGGAATTTGTCCTAAGGAAATAAATGGACATGTGCTGAAATGGGAAATAATTTAAACATTCAGTACAAGGATATTGTATTCAAATATTATGGTGCATCTGTAAAATAGAATGCAATGCAGTCTTTAAAAATGCAGATGCTAGTCTATATTTGGTGATGTGAAAATATACTCATGATAAATGTATGTAAAAAAAATAGGTTATAGAACAAATATAACTATGGTTCCATTTGAATAAAATATCAATGTTATATTCCCAATAACCATATTCACAAAGAAAAAGTTTGAAGAGATATAAATCAAAATATTATCCATAGCTATATCATTATAAGGATTATTAGTGATTCAACTTTTTAAATACAATTTATTGTCAAGTTAGCTAACATACAGTGTGTACAGTGTGCTCTTGGCTTCGGGAGTAGCTTCCCATGATTCATCGCGTACATCAATACCCAGTGCTCATCCCAACAAGTGCCCTCCTCAATGCCCATCACCCATTTTCCCCTCCCCAGCCCCCTGTCAACCCTCAGTTTGTTCTCTGTGTTTAAGAGTCTTTTGTGGTTTGCCACCCTCTCTGTCTGTAACTATTTTTCCCCTTCTCTTCCCCAATGGTCTTCTGTTAAGTTTCTCAAATTACACATACGAGTGAAAAAATATGATATATTTCTCCTATTCCCCTTAGCATAATACCCTCCAGTTCCATCCACGTTGTTGCAAATGGCAAGATTTCATTCTTTTTCATTGCCGAGTAGTATTCCATTGTGTGTGTGTGTGTGTGTGTGTGTGTGTACCCCATCTTCTCTTTCCATTCATCAGTTGATGGACATTTGGGCTTTTTCCATAATTTGGCTATTGTTGATAGCACTGCTATAAACATTGGGGTACATGTGCCCCTGAATCAGCACTCCTGTATCCTTTGGATAAATTCCTAGTAGTGCTATTTCTGGGTCACAGGGTAATTCTATTTTTAATGTTTTGAGGAATTTCCACACTGTTTTCCAGAGTGGCCGCACCAGGTTGCATTCCCACCAACAGCACAAGAGGGTTACCCTTTCTCCACAACATCTATAAATAATCCAATGGAGAAATGGGCAGAAGACATGAATAGACACTTTTCCAAAGAAGACATCCATACGGCTAACAGACACATGAAAAGATGCTCAACATTGCTCATTATCAGGGAAATACAAATCAGAACCACAATGAGATACCACCTCACACCAGTCAGAGTGGCTAAAATTAACAACTCAGATGATTTAATATTTAAATTTAAATATTTTTATTATAAATGTGCCAAATCACTGAGTTTCATACCTGAAAGAACGTAATATTGTGTGTCATCTATATTCAAAATTTATTTTTGGTGTTTAACACACTTACATGATAAGTGGCGATGGGAGAAATAGGCAGCCAGATGGGAGCTTACTGAAGGCAGAAGTAACACAGTAAAGTAGAAACAGGCAAGTGGGGCTCAGCCCATTCCCAAATGAAACATAAGTCACTTTCTCTCTTAGGTCCTCAGTTTCTTGTATGAAGTATGAAAGGGATTAGTAGATATTTTCTAATGGTATTCTAGACCATTTCAGAACCAGGAGATTTAGAATGGGTACCATGATATTTGAATACCAAGAAAGACTCCACCCTTGAATTGTAACTACCAGCAAAAAAGCCAGAAGATTGATCACAAAGATAGCTTTAGGATTTACTTTCTCTTCCACGCAATGGCGTAGAGGATTGGAGGGATGGAGGGTGGTGGAAATAAAGTCTCAGGTAGTAGGGCATGTTTTAAATGATCAATTTATATTAGGACTAAATCACTAATATTCTCATAGGTTTATTTCTGTCTGGGCTAGTCAGCTGAACTCTTGGGTGCATGGTGTTGATGGGACTAAGGATCTGGGTGAAAATCCTGGTGAGCCTATTCAAGCCCATGACCAGCCATTTTTAAAATACATACAGTTTGGGGACATCTGGGTGGCTCAGTCAGTTAAGCATCCAACTTCAACTCAGATTATGATCTAACGGTTCATGGGTTCAAGCCCCGCATCGGGCTCTGTGTTGACAACTCAGAGCCTGGAGCCTGCTTCAGATTCTGTGTCTTCCTCCCTCTCTTATCCTCCCTCCACTCATGCTCTATCTCTCTCTGTCTCTCAGAAATGAATAAAAACATTAAAAAATTTTTGTAATACATACAGTTGGTCACAGGGAGGGAAAAGGGCTGATTCCATGCAATGTAGGACTTTTATTGGAAAATTAAATACTCAGTGTCTTCATCACCCGCGTAAAGGACTATCTCAAACTATACCAGTAGCCAAACAAGGCTTTGTAGGTTGTCACCATTTCCTTTACTGACTTGGGAGTCACTGACCTACAATGAAAAAGGATCTTAGGAGGACTAAGTTCAAGTCATACAGAAGAGAACTATTTACTTTTGGAGTAGTGTTTGTTAACTTAGTGAAACCTGAGAGAAGCTGAAGACATTCAGCCTTACTCATCTTCGAAGTCCTTACAATGCAGCTTCTTATTTCCTCTGAGTATCTTCCCCTCCTCCTATAGAATTTGAATCCAGCTGATGCCAACATACTTTTCTGCTACAGATTTGTCTCATTTCTTTATATCTTATCTCATTCTTGTCTCATGAATCCAGCATGTTTATTGCCCATTTCTGTGTGAGAGGTGTATACTCCTCCTGACCACCTACCCTAGGCCATCCATATATTTTTCATCCATTCATTGAGACTGAGATAAAGCCCTACCTATGGGAGGAATGCCTATAGACCTCTTTGGTTTCCATCCATTCTCCTCTGTCTCAATATGTTTTCATACATACTGTGTAAATGTCCAATCGTATTCTGCCTCAACATCCCTGATATGTTTCATTTGTGTCAGTTTTATGGCTCTAGATTGGAAGCTTCTTTATGGTAAAGACCAGGTGCCATAGTTTTCTGTGTTCCCCAAGATATTTAGTAAACATTCCATAAATCTCTCTTAATGGGTAATTAAATGGATGGTAAATAAATATTCATGAGCTAGTAAGGAACCCTATGTGAATAAGTCATCAGGCCTAAAAGAAAACCAAAAACCTTCAATCCTATTAAGAGATGCTCATTGGTTGTTTGGGACATATTGTGACAGCATGTAAACCAAGAGTGGAATGTGGGAGTGGACCTGCTACAGGAGCATCAGGTGTCCTCCAGGTAGAGAGGGTGGGAAACACCTTGGAAAATGTAGTCAGAATGATACAAACTTGAGGGAGGGACCATTAGACATTTCACTCTAGCAATTTCTCACATTGTCAAGTCTCCTCTATCCCATATGGAAAGGCAGAAGCTGACCCAGTTGATAAGCTAACTTGACTCTTTCCGTGTGGTGATTCTATTTCTGGCCAGGACTGGCTGTTTACGTAAGTCCTTTCCTGTGGCTGCTAAAAGTAACTGCAAACGCAGTTGACCTTCCTCCAACCTGCTGATGAACATCTGCTAACGGATAGGCAATGGGGGCTGTGGCCACACATGCCCACAGTCCTCTGCCAGCCCCTGCTCATTAGCCCCGTTCACACTGACTAGGATTGAGCAGGGTAGGCAGTGACTGCTGGGTCTGCTTTCTAGCTAATATCATTTGGAGTGAAGATATTTTTAACCTTGTTTGGTTTTCCAAGATGAGAAGCAGAGGGTGGTGGAGATACAGCGATGAATGCTTTGTGTGGTTATTGTGAATACAAACTTGAAACTTGCCTGGCACAGAAATGCTTTTAGATGACCCTGGCTATCCTTGCCAACCCAGGAATTCTGTGATAATAATGACAACAAACCCCCTTTCTCAAACTGATTCTAATTAAAACTTAGCACATAGCACAGTGGCTAGCACAGTCTGTGTGCGTGTAGGTGCCTGTGTGTGTGTGTGTGTGTGTGTGTGTGTGTGTGTGGTATAAGCACACAAGAGAGAAAGAGGGTGATATTAACACATTTGGTCTTACAGTATGAAGCTGTTCATAATATTTTATTATTTGAAGAAAATCATGATAACGTTATAAGAAATTCTGCAAAAAAAAGAGAGAAAATACTCAAAGAGTATACTCTAAAATTTAATATGTATGAATTAATACAGATTAATAAGTATGGATGCTTTGGATGTATGATCTCTTTCTGTGTTGATTCTTGTCTTATAAGCAAAATCAAAGTTAATTAGAAAAAAGAAAAAAAATCTTGTGAATTGGCTCTTTCCTGCCACATCTCTTCTTGGATCTGTGACATCCACCTTCTGATATCGGGACATCTGATGCTCCTGCACACGACAGCTTGTTCCTGAACATGAACTGTGGCATGCCTGGGTTTCTGAGCCAGGCCACCCCACTACCTTTCTTCTACCCTCCTGAAGTTTTAGTACCTGAAAAAAGAAATGTAGGACCCAGTGTCTGGCCCGGCTGGTCTTGAAGTTAAATAGCGAGGCTTCTCCTCTCTTACTCTCGGACATATAAGCATCTTTCTAGGATCCTGCATATTTCAGCAAACAAAGGAGTTGAAACATTGTTTTCGTAACTTTCTACTTGTCTAATCCTGGAAGCTAAAGTGCATTTGCTTCTAAAATAAAGGGAAGGAATCAAAGGTCATGGGGGTGATTGGCTTTTCTGCTCCATGAAAAGAATAAGGTGACACTGTGTGACATGTAACAGCAGGGCATTAGAAATGGTACAGGAGCATCCAATTGTAATTAACCTTTGGAGCTCCCTGCCCTGCGATGTTAGGGAGGCTAGTATCTTAGCTGGCTTTCAAGAATAGTTTTGGAATACGATGTGCATTCGAACCAGAGCCCACAGTTACACCAGGTGTGCTTAAAATTATTAGCACTATCCATCTCCTCAGACATGGGCAGAGGATTTTTGGCTAGTGTTAAGAAAGCACTCTAACACTGATACATGCGACTTGGCTCAAAGCTTATTTGTTGGACAAAGCAAGGATGTGGTAGCAGCCAAAGTCACTTACATTGTTTAGCACTTTGCCATTCAGAAATTGCTGTCTCTTACACTTTCATGTAATTTCTATGACATGTTAGGCAGATTATTAATCTTCTTATTGCCCAGATATGAAACCCAAAGCTCAGAGTGTTTAAACTGACCTGCCCAGTATCACACAGCTTGTGAATGGTAGAGATCCAACTGTAAGATGTGTGGACTCTTAATCTCTGACCTCATCCTGTATGTTGGATAAATGACTACTTATAGGAATCACTCAGAGAGCTTTTAGAAAATAATAATTCAGGGGCACCAATCTCTCCCACACCTCCAATAGATTCATGTTTGACTGAGGCCTGAGATTTGTTATTGTTCCTAAGAGTTCCTCAGTTCACTTAAATATGCAGCCAAGGCTGAGATTCAACCTATTGGATGAAAATGATGCTCCACTCTGGTGTGTAATGCACAGAATAAGGTGATCCATTACACTAGGAACTTTTTTGTATTTCACAGAAGAATGAAGACTGATGTATTCAGGCTGGTGCTGTGTTAGTTGAATAAGTAATTGCCCAGTTGGTATAATTTGACAACCAATGAAAGATACTCCCAATCTAAAATGGGCTTTCCTCTGTGCTTTCGTTGTGCCCGAAATAGTGAAGAACCAAAGGGCTAGCTGGTAGGCTCCTGTTGGGCCAGTATTAACCATTTAATGGCTAGCTTGTGGGCAGTTTGCAGAGGTCCCAGTGAAGGGATTGGATGGCCTAGGCAGCTGGGGGCCCTTGAGGATCTTGGAGCAGCAGGTTTTATTGCCCAACCAGTATAAAGGCATTCTTAAAATTTAATGATTATGGCCACATTAGTGTATATTGGAAGAATAGCATCTTTAAATGTGTTCCCATCCCACTGTTGTTCTGCTGAATGTTTAATAAGCAGTGGAAGGGCAGGAGTAGAAGCCCCGAGTTATAGTGTTTTCTACTTCCTATGGTGTAAAAACTCTCACCATGGCCAATTTTTAAGCTATCAACATGATGTCACTAAACAGGGAGCCAGGAAGAGACACCCAGTATCACACCATTATATTTATACCATACACAGATGATAAATATATAATCTAAGGGTGTAGATAATATATTGTAAAATGTAGTAAAACAATTAGGAAGTGATGAGATATTATCACCTTTTAAAATGTAATTTGTTTTATAGGTTTACATAATTTAATTTTTAATAAAGCCTGAGTTTAATAACCTGCTAATAAAATTCATGAAAATTTAACAATTAACTCTCAGGAGTCAGTACAATCTGGCTCGGGCACACGACTGACCCACCCCCATCTAATCATTAGTGTCACTATTTGAGGGAAAGCTTGGAAGGTCTCTAATGAATAGCACATACACGAAGAGCAATACAATCACCCAATAGCCTCCATAAACAAGTTATAGCAGATTAATTTCTGAAAATGAATCGTTTTATAATGTCCTGGGAGAAAAGACAAATAGACAAGAAGCCGCAATATCCTTACAAAGAATATGGAGACAATATTAGGAAAACTCAGTAAGGCACGTAAAATACAGTGACTAAAACATAGTAATCCCTAAAGAAGTGACAGTCACTTTTACTTTTTTGGAGTGGACAAGAAAATTAACATTTAGTGCACATTTAACCTTTTTTAGGTACTATGTCAACTCTTCTGAAGGCTAATGTGATAATAAGAAAAATGTAAATGGAATATAAGAATTACAAGATTAAGAACTAGTCTTTGCCCTATCCATAGGTTATAAGTTAGACAAACAGAGCAGTAACTACATGTAGCACCCAGTGGGAAAGAAAAAGTCACGGAACGGACAGTGGACTGTTATAACACAAGGGTAAGCCACAGCTGTCTGGTAGAGAGAGTAAGGATGAATATATAGAAGGGAAATAGTTACATCTTGAGTTGCATCTAAAATACTAAGGAGGAGTCCTTTGGGCATAACAGGTGGGCCTTTTGGTTATAAGACAAAATCAAACAAAACAAAGCTTTCACAAAGGCTCAGGAAAGCCTAGAAGTTATTTTAAAAGATCCTTTGATGGAGTCTAAGTTGTGTGATGGACAGGTATTGCAAATAAAATCTGAGAGAGAACCTTGCCAAGGAGTTGGGACGTGACCTTGTTGGCTATAGAGGTTTTTAACAAGGGAATTACATTTTTAAATATACATTTTATTTTTTTAATGTTTATTATTTTTCACAGAGCGTGAGCAGGGAAGGAAAAAAGAGAGATTGGGACAGAGGATCTGAAGCAGGCTCTGGGCTGACAGCGGTGAGCAAAATGCAGGGCTCAAACTCACGAACCATGAGATCATGACCTGAGCCGAAGTCGGACACTCTACCGAGTAAAACACCCAGGTGCCCCGGAAATATACATTTTAGACGACAATCTTGAAAGCAGTGTAGCCAATGTAGGTATTAAATTTGTTTGGTAGGTGTGGTGGGGAAAGACCCAGTTAGGCAACAATTTTAATTGTCCGGGTAATATATGGGAAAGACGGAAATTATTCCCTTTCTACCTCTCGAAGAAATAGAGCAAGAGCAGGCTGGAAAAATATTTAGAGGATAAAATCAATAAGATTCAGTGACTGATGGGTGTGAGTGGGCAGAGAGAGAGGAACAGAAGATGAGTCAGAGGTTTCTAAGTTGGGTAATGCAGTAGATTGTGATGATATTATCTGAAACAAGGAACACAGCAGAAGTAACACGTTTTCAGAAATACAGTATGAAAAAGCCCAGTGTGAAACCTCTAAACTCAGTGAGTACAAACACCTAGATTATTTCTCTTTCATCTCCTACTTTGCTTTGTGATCTAGTGATTTTTTTTTTTTTCTTTACTCCAGGTCAAGATAGGCAAACAAAATGATGCATTTAAAGCGCTGGAGAAAAAAAACAATGTATGAGAATATGTGCAAATATGAATCCTCATTACCATTTATTCAACAAAAATATATTACGTCATAATCTAGGACTCTAGGAGCCTGTACCAGAGGGCTCCTAAGTGTAGCATTTTCTCCTGAGAAGCAGCTGGGGCAGAGGACATAGGGGGGCTGAATTACAAAGTAGTCTCCAGAAAAGTATTAGAAAAATATTTACAAGGACTGGAACGGAGGACAGGGAATCAGAATCTGCTTTGTGTGGCACAGACATTGTGGCCAGGGTGGCCACAGAGAGGTAGGCGGGAAGGTCGGGAAATACCTAAAAACAAAGTTACTCTATTAGATCAGGACATCATATGGACTTGTCAGGAGCAGAGGTCTAGGCTGGGATATGAACCAAGGGACATGGCCAAGAACAGGCAGGAAAGGAGGAAGTAGGAACCTAGGTAGAACAGACTTGGAGGATGAACTCACTAACAGCAGTCAAGCTAAGGTTATCAGAAACTCACAGAAATGGTGGGCAAAAGAACAGTTCTTCTGAGATCAGAAAGATTCTCCCAAAGGTAGTTCTCAGTGCTCATGCCTCTCGTTTTAGCAGAATGAGATCCCCTGAGATGCTCCACTCAGCCCTACTGAGCAACGATCTTCAGAGGGCTCTGTTTCTAGAGGGGCAGAGGCTTTTCCTCTGGTTCGGGGGTTTTATTGGGTGCAACAAATCACGTTGGGGATAGGTGGACTCTCTGGGTTGTTCAAGTCACATGTACTGAATTTATTTCCCGATGCTGGGCCAGGAATCCTGGCACTTGGGTTTTTGTTCTAGACTCTGATGCCAATTAAAGTAATGGCACCAAGTGGGGGTTATAGCCCTAGCAAATTGTCTCTACTGCAGGGGGCTTGCTACAGGTGGCAATCAAAGAAAATTTAAAGCAAAGGTCTTTTCCAATTTTTGAAGGAGTTTGGGTGACTATTAACAATATTCTACCCCCCAAGTATATCACATTTTTAAGGATTAAGAAAATTAATCAAATACTAATCAATCTTGAGAGTTAATCAACGAAATTAAGGCTCTGCGAGGACCAGCCTCCCAGCACCGACCCTGAACAAAGCACTTCCCCTCCCTGAGTCTCAGGCACAGTCGTTTATAAAATGAAGACATTGTGTCAAAGCATCCCTGAATATCCTTCTAGTTGGTTTAAGGAATGTAAATAAAGCTAGAAGGATTTGAAACGAAAGCAATTATATTTTGCTCCTTTAATTCTACCTATATATGCTGAACACATGGCCTTGTGTTGGAAGAGATGTTAAATCTCACAAATTAAGAGAAAAGAGCCAGCATTTTTGTGGCAGGATAAAGAGTCATATCTGAAAAGAGAAGTCCTCCTCCAGCCCTGGCGCGCTTGCGGTTCCGTGAAAGACAGCTCCCGCAGCACATATGCTGCCTTCAACAATAAACGCTCTGTGCCACAAGGAACAGTGATTTCTCACTCACCCAGTGTCTTCCCAGGAACACGAGAAAGAACACAAGAGGCAATGACCGGAACAAAGGTGACTTGGTTTCTTTGTCAGTTACGATGCGCTTGCTCTTAGAGCCCTTGGTCAGCATGGGCACTGTCACGTCCTGAAACGGCAGCCTGGCACCACCAGGCACTCGGCCTTCCCTCCAGTAACATCCTGGAGGGTGAGCCTCCCACCGTGGCCTGTAATGCTGCAGACACGTGGCTAAGGCACTTCAAACCAGCAAAAAACCAAGCAAACAAAAGTGTTCAAAACACTCATACTTTCTTTGTTCTCAGTAAACACTATGGCTAGGTAAAATAAGAAAACAAGCTAGGGGCACCTGGGTGGCTTAGCCAGTTGAGCGTCCAACTTCGACTCATGTTATCATCTCGGGGTTCATGAGTTTGAGCCCCGCGTTAGGCTCTGTGCTGACAGCTCAGAGCCTGGAGCCTGCTTTGCAATCTGTGTCTCCTCTCTCTGCCCCTCCCCCACTCATGCTCTGTCTCTCAAAAAATAAACATTAAAAAAAAGAAGAAGAAAAGAAAAGAAGTTAGCAAATTTCACTCTTAAGAAAAAAGCATACGTACTTTCTATGTACTATAGGGGTACTAAGTCCTTTACTAAAGTATTACCCAGTATGGTAGCCCTGGGAGCCCATGTGGTGATATAAATTTACATTAGTTAAGAGTAAATAAAATTAACACTTCAGTTCTTCTGTCACACTGACACATTTTTGGTGCTCAGTAGCCACATGTGAGGAGTGGTCACCACCCTGAATAGCACAGATGATAAAACATCTCCATCATCTCAGAAAATTCTACTGGCCAGAGCTGGTCTAAAAAGCTGAATAGGTCGAAGAACAATAACCCATGAAACAACAATGAATCTGCCTCCCCTGTCACTGTTTACTAGGACAAAATTTTAGTTCGTTGGCTGAATTTTTATTGGTTGGCTAATCCTCTACCTCTTCTGTTTCCTTTAGCTTTGGTACTTTACCTCACAGCTTACGTTCAGCTGTTAAGTAATCAAAGTCCCAGCATTAAAACATAAGGACAGCACTTCCTCCATGTCGGGAGCTCCTCCTGGTCTGCCAGACAACCCAGTTCACTCCCAGTGTATGCCCAGGAAGCTCCACAGCCCAGTGCTTGACTTTGTGGGTCTGCACACCGAGGCCTCACCTCAGTCTTTCTTTCTGGGAGCAAACCAAGTCATCTGCTCTCCCTGTCTCCAACACCCACTCTTTAATTACCTCCCTCAGGTTTTCACTGAATGAGTGACTCAGCAGAATGACTTTTTAAACGAGCTTTCATATTTAGCAATTCATCCCACATGCAAACTGGGACTGGAGCTGATTTCTTAAGTAAACACACCGAGATTTTTATATCAAATTAGTGTTTTTTATTCCAAATAATCACCCTGGCAGGTAACATACTTCTGCCAATCGGGCAGCCATTGCTCAAGTCACAGCTAGAATATTTCTCAGGGAATTGGCTAAGGTATGTGCAAGTGTAAAATGGAATTGTTTTTGAGGGGGGATATGGCTACCTTCCTGCCTCCATGTCTTTAGGATGTCTCCTTGAAAACTGAGAGGTCACAGAACTTTGGATTTTATAAAGCAAGGTCACAGGTCTACTGAGTCTTGCAAGTATAAACACATACCTCCAAAATTAAGAGTCTCTTGGGGCGTCTGCCTGGCTCAGTCGGTTAAGCATCCGACTTCGGCTCAGGTTATAATCTCGCGATTCGTGGGTTTGAGCCCCGCATCGGGCTCTGTGCTGACAGCTCAGAGCCTGGAGCCTGCCTCGGATTCTGTGTCTCCCTCTCTCTCTGCCCCTCCCCCACTCATGCTCTGTCTCCCTCTGTCTCAAAAATAAATAAACATTAAAAAAAATTTTTTAAAAAGTCTCTCATTAGGCACATAGGAGACAATCACAAGGTATATTTGTCTGCCTTTCATAAAGGTGAGATATTTTAGCTATTCTTTTTACTGTACAAATTTGTGAGCTTTTCTGTCCAGATCTCATGGACACTTCTATGCTGCCTTACATACATGTAAATCTGATAATGCTTACCTTGTAATAAATACTCTTTCTCCTTGTAGTTACAAAGGGGTCTTCTGTTGGCAGGATTGCATTTGCTGTGGACTGAATGTTTATGGTCCTCCTCCCCAAAATTCATATGCTGAAATACAATCCACAAGGTAATGGTATTATGAGATGGGGCCTTTGGGAGGTGATGAGGTCACGAAGGAGAAGCCCTTATGAATGGATTAGTGCTCTTGTAAGAAAAGACACAGGAAGATGATCTCTCTCTCTACCATGTGAGGAGATGAGAAGACAGCCATCTGCAAGCCAGGAATCAGGCTCTCACCAGACACCAGAATCTGGACTTCTCAGCCTCCAGAACTATAAGAAATAAACTTCTGTTATGGAAGCCACCCAGTCTATGAAACTGAGCTGAGAGACTATTATTTATCCAATACGTGTGACACACACATTTAAGTATTTTGAACTTGTACGTTCAAAGGACAATAGGATTCTTGGAACCCCTTCAGAATCTATCTGGAATTTGAGTCGTAAAAAGATTGACCCTCGACAGCACCATGCCTCTCTCTGGGCTCAGGCCTGAAGGATTAATTTGGTGTCATTTGCTTAGCCCTCTTCGGTGGGATAGCACCGTTTGGGTGCAGAGCATTCCCCAGAGCTACTTGTTGAATATTGCTGGAAAGGAAAGTTCTCTCAAGATAAAACATTGCCGTTGGTCCTTCTCTGGTCTCCATGAAGGTACCAAGCATGTGAGTTCATCCGGGTGATCCTGAGGTAGGTAATGTGATCAGGCAAAAACAAAAACCCAACACCCCACCAGAAATTTGGAAACTCAGGTTCTTGAGACGGCTTCTTTGCCAACAAACGGGATGTTCTGAGCAAGGCTCACATGCTCCCGGTACCCCAGCCTATGTGTCTGAAAAATGAGGGAAATGACCCCCAGGATCATTCTACCTCAATACTACCATGACAAGATTCAGGCTTGGTTCCTTTAGGACAGTGTCTTCCCAATTTGATA
The DNA here is from genome assembly GCF_014898765.1 of Herpailurus yagouaroundi. Classification (NCBI taxonomy): domain Eukaryota; kingdom Metazoa; phylum Chordata; class Mammalia; order Carnivora; family Felidae; genus Herpailurus; species Herpailurus yagouaroundi. The sequence continues at coordinate 23,723,237 of NW_024412397.1, forward strand.
GATCCCAAGATTTATCTGGGACACTGGTTTAAAAAAAAATACAGATTATTGGGGCTCCTGGATGGTTCAGTCAGTTGAGCATCCGACTTCAACTCAGGTCATGATCTCATGGTTTATGGGTGCGAGCCCTACATCAGGCTCTGTGCTGACAGTTCAGAGCCTGGAGCCTGACTCACATTCTGTGTCTCTCGCTCTGCCCCTCCCCACTTGTGTTCTCTCTCTCTCTCAAAAATAAATAAACATTTTTTGAAAAATACAAATTGTTGATCTTTATCCCATGTTCAGAGGACAAGCCAAGGAAACTGAATTTTCAGGTGACATTGCTATAGAACATAATGAGTCATAAGTCACCCCAAGTCCCCACTGTCCTACCGAGTTTTGATCTAACTTCAGAATAGAAAGTGGAAAATTGTGATATGAGTATTTTAGCACCTAAACAGCATGACCATTTTGCTTATTGTTATTTTTGTATTGAATAGAGTAGTGAATCTCTAAATTGGTCCAGGGGTTTTGTTAAATCTGTTTTCATTTTAGATGAGAAAAAAAAAATCTTGAATTTGTTTGTCTCTAATGCAAATATATATATATATATTTTTTATTTCCCCAGAAGAAAGGAATGAGGAGGAAGCTATAAAGGAAAGGAAATGGAACACAAATCTAGCTGCAAAATAACTTCTGTTACCCATGATCTCTGGAATGCCATAATAGACTATCGAATGGGTGCCAATCAAGTGGATTATGTGTGCCCCCTTTCCGACACTAAATGATGGCTCACTAGTTCTGTCTCTAGGTGTGAGAGCTGTCAGGACCTTTACAACACAGGCTTAGAGGAGAGAAAGGAAAGCAGGAAGAGACAGGACTGGAAAACCAACACAGCTCTGGCTCACTATTGTGGCAGCAGTCAACGAGTGGTCCATATCAGGATGTGCAGGGGTCTGGCCAATCTGGGCTCCAACTTAGCCAGGAGCTGAACCCAGTGAGGACCTGGACATAGACTATAGGATAATAGAATTTCCCAGACAGTGACAAGAGTAGTCATTAAGATCCTATAGCAGACTTCAAGGGCTCTTTCTAACTTGGAACACACATATGCAATGCACACATATACCTTTTCTCTGCCTAAAGTGATACATCCACTCCCTATACCCTTTAGGGTACTAAGTAAGCTTTTGAAAAGAGAGAAATGAATCTAGCTCTCACAGAGGGAGATATCGTGGAGGCAGCTCAATTAAAGATTTTTTTGAAAAGGAATGAAATGTCCAGACCTTTGGATGACACAAATAATCTTACCTGTTTAGGAACTCTGTGCTCACAAATCACTCCCAGATTTTAATTGGTGCCTGAAATACAACCAATATCTGACCTTACTACTCTCTCTCTTTGCTCTCTAAAGATTTGAGAAATATTTGAATCATATGCTCAAACTGACCAATTAATATATGGCCAAGAGGTAGTTTGAAAGGCAACAAAGAACTGGCCCATAGAACTGGACTGCATAAGAAATTGACTGAAGTTGCAGGAGGTCACCTCAGCAGAGGAATGTGGTGTCTGACTGCCCTTTCGTGGTCATGTTCTGGAAGGTAAAAGCTAGACCCATAGTTCGTGTAAGGTAGTGGTAGATAAAGAGATGTCCAGGGAGGCACTGATAGCTGACTCAGCCACAGCTAGGACAGCACTTCTGCTGATACATAGAGTATTACTGTAGAAACATTTTATATCCTTCTGGTTAAATATGATAAATCTTCTCTTGTTAAGTGGTAAGTAGTTTGCTTTTGGCATAGCTTTAAAGGGAAAAAGTTAACACCTGGGATCCACGGAGAAAGAAGAAATTGGTCCAACAGTAATTTCCAGATACTACATTCCAAGTGTGGCAGTCAGTAGATGAGGGGGGAGCCCTGTGTTCTGGATAAAGACCCCTCTGCAGGCCCTAGGTGGGGACAGAATGGCAAAATCCAAGCCAGATACTGAAGGCATGAGGTGCAAGAACTAGCCTTGGGAGAAGGGGCTGGTAAGAGCTAGACAGTACGTTTAATTTCCATCTAGCTTCAGTTGATGGCAAAACTCAGTACAAGAAATACATACACACAAAACAGAGTCCAGTTATATAAACAGGATTGGGTTAAGGACTGAAGTAAAGGAACCTGCCGTTGTCCAAGGAGCACACCCAGGCCCAGGGCAGAAATCACCAGCAGGTGGAGCCATATGCGTTGCTTTTTTAGTACCAGCCTTGGCAATATTGGCTCTTGGACTTGGTAGTTGAAAGCATCAGTACAACTGGGTAGATAGGAAAGGACCAAAAGAAGACCTTTCAAGTGTCCAGGCTTGTTGCTTAAAGCTGTTACTGATAGCAACACTTTTCAGCCTTGCTCTAGTTATTTCCAAGGCCAAATCTGATTGAACACTATTCAAGTAGTGGTACAGCCAAGGGTGATATTTATAGAAATGGTCATATCATAAATGAAGCATTTATTTTTCACAATGAAGCCATTGTTCATTTTTCAATTTCACCTCACATCATCATCAGTATTTTTACAAATGAATAAAGATGGTGAGATTGAGGCCAAGGGGTTCTTAAAAATCTGACATTCTAAATTATCAGTGGCTGAATATTAGACAATAGGCCAAAAACAGACAATTTGATGCCCAGAAGAGTTTCTATGCAATGACAGTACTGGGAAGTTAATAAAGCCATTGGTTAATATACAAATACAGTTGTTCTTGTACCATTATGTATAACCTCAGATAAGAAATTCTACCAGTTGTACCAATGGTATCTTCTTCCATTTAAGAGGCAGCCCACAAATGGATGATATCAAGGTGCTTTCTAATATGCTCAGGACAATGTAACTCTAACCTCCTTAGTACCAGACTTTTTGTTTCCCCAGTCCCCTGGTACTACTTTGTATAACATTTCTGGAGCTTTGAATTCCTGGCTTCAACCTACATGCAAATCCCTTCCACAGGATCACAAGGAGAGAACTGGCTACTTGGAGATCATCTCATGACGCAGACACCCACCAGGTGCTACAGTACTGCAACTCAGGACTAGAAAGTAAGGTTTGCAAAATGGTAAACTGCCAGTTTCTTATAGTCTCATTCCTAAGTAGCTTTCCAAGAATAATGAAGACTTATATTCCCACAAAATCTATACACACAAAAAAAACTTTATAATTGCTAAAAACTGAAACAAATGCCCAATGCATGAATAGATAGCCAAACTGTGGTATATCCATACAATGGAATACTACTAAGCAAAAAAGAAGAAATAAACTTTTGATCACATACCAACATGAATTTCAAATATGTTATGTGAGTGGAAGAAGCAGATTCAAAAGGCTACAGTCTATATGATGCCATTTATTGGACCATCCTGAATAGGCAAAATTATAGGAACAAAACTGAGATCCTGGTTCCTAGGAATTGGAGGTGGAGGGAGGGACTGACACAAAATATCAAGGAACATTTGAAGCAATGGAACTCTTACCTATCTTGGTGGTTAAATAACTATACGCATTTGTCAAAACTCACAAAACTGTATACCACAAGGAGTTAATTTTACTATATGTTAAAAAATTAATGAAATAGAGAAAAGTTTAAAAATTTATTAAAATTTATGGTAAATGTGCAATTGTCAGCTTGGAAATTTAAATCAGGAGACATTTCCTCCTGTATCAATAATGCTCTGGTAAAGTGACCAAAGGTTCCTGCATCAACAATGCTCTGGTAAAGTGACCAAAGGTTAAGTTGCCTTTTTAAAGTCTCTACGCTAAAGAATCTTTGTTCAAGTTATTGAAATCTCAAGTTGAGAAGTTGGACCACTTCTCAGGATATCTCATAAGAGCCTCAGTGTCCTAGATGTAGTGAGGAACTGTGGAATATCTCCAACTGAGTATCAGAAGTCCCTGCCTCAATCTGCCTGGAACTGGCCCAGTCTGATTTCTACTAATTGAAGACCAAATGCATAAAGTCCCTGCATGTGTGAAAGCTTATCAAGAGCTTCTGATCCCTTATTATGAGTAATTTACAAATAAAAAAGTGTATCCTTCTTTGAAGTAAAAGAAGAAATAGGATTAGTCCCTGGTTCTTATTCTCAAAGTAACACAGCAACAAAAAAAAAAGGCACCTAAGGCCTGCAAAGACTCAGACATTTGGAGGAAATGAATTCCAATCCAAATGCAATAGAAAGAAGCACAACATGATTTTTACACTCTGTATTTATATAATAAAAAACACAGAAAAAGATTAACATCCAAGGACATATTTCTTGGGGGGAAGAACCTAAAAGCCAAGGTTTCCCCAAAGGTAGCTTTCAAAATCTGAAGGATAGTTTTCCATCCAGTTGAAATAACCCCAGTCTACCCCACATTCTCAAATACTTCACTCTCAACCTTCTACACCTGTGAAAGTCCTACTCATTCCTCAAGATTCAATTCCAAAGAAAGATGTACGCGCAACCTGAAAACTCTTTGGAATTAGGTTTCCTGATATTGTTCTGGAAACGTGGCGAAATGCAACTTCAGTAATTCTTAATTTTATATGTGAAATCAAAAGAACACTCTGAAATTGAAAGAATCCTACATCAGTGGTTCTCAAACTTTAGCATGCATTAGAATCAGGGAAAGGGCCTGTGAAAACACAGTTTACTGACAGGGATTAAAGACATTCCACCCCCAGAGTTTCTGATTCAGTAGGTCCAAAATGGGACCTGAGAATTTGCATTTCTAACAAGCTCCCAGGAGATGTTGATGCTGCTAGTCTGAGGAACATGCTTTTAGAATCACTCACTGCCCTGCGTATTGCAAATGTCAAATAAGCTAATACATGTAAAAGTGTTTCATAAGGTATAAATTGCTATATTAGTGTAAGGGAGTCTTGTTTTTATTGTTACACTTGCACTGAATCGTTTAAGAAGGCTTCTCTGTCTCCCCCAACTAGATTACGGCAGTTTTTTCCTTTGAAAACCTATAATACTTTATACTTCTAATGCTGCCAGTAGTCTGCTTAGAATTGAAGTCATATTTATTCTGTTTTTATTACACCAACTAGACTTCACTGAGATCATTGAGATCGTTCAGTCCCCTGCAGTGCACAGCAGACTGTCTTACACACAATGGGTATTCAGGGCAATGAGCTGCTGAACTGAGTTGAACATCCCTTATTATAAGAATACTGCTTTGCTTTCTGGTGGTTGTAATGAAAATACATCGGGAACATATTACAAAGCACCACAATAGATTACTTTCCTGAACTGGAAGTCTAGGATCACATTGAAACTGATACCCTTATTGTCTATTTGAACAAATTATGGACATTGAATAAACTGCATACTGTATTTACGTAAATGATAACTGCTACGTATAGGGTTTATGGGCATGCGTTTTAAAAGTTGGACGTAATTTTCTTGATCAATAGTGTAAATCTTCCAAGTATGAACTTTATTCCATGAGTGAATCTGTTTTCAACTTCATTGCTTCTTCCTGAGATGGAATCTGCTACAGGTAGAACAGTGACTTTGCTTCTATAGTAAAAGAGTAAAATTCCTACATAAATACACACAAGACTCCTCACTGTGGTGATGAGGGACCATGCTTGCCCACTGTGAAGAAACTAGACGTGCCCACTCTTAGGAAAGAACAAATAGAGCACGGATTTTAGGCTGTCAATGGCCACTAAGCATTAAGGTGTTAAATCATCCATTGTTCTTTGCATCTTAACAGCAAAGCCTCATTGATTCAAGGCAGAAGAATTGAGTCATATTGTGGAAATGCAGGCATTAGTGACCCCATGGGTGCATATGTGAAGGGATGGGAAGCCTTGCCCAACACCTTGAAATGATTCTCTTGTTGACAGTTACATACTTTACCTACATATAAAGTCAAACACTGTGGGGATTGGCAAAATGAAAAAATAAAATCATAAAAAGAACCTTTGCTCACTTATGACTCATTTGGTTGGCATTGTTCTTTAGATGTTATAACATATTCTCTAAAGGGGAAAGTCAAAATCTATGCTTGACTTATCTTGAGAGACTGCTGGGCCTCCAACAACTTCTAGGCAGGTAAATTTTGGCTATTTATTGCTGTAAAATAACCCATCCCAAAACAGTTTAAAATAACATCAATCTTATTTACTCTGACTTTGCAATACGGGCAAGGCTCAGCAGGAATGGTTTGTCTGTGCTCATATGTGTAAACTGAGGCAGCTCCACTTCAAGGAGAGGCAGCTAGCCACTCACATGGCCAGCAAGTTGATGCTCAGTGTTGCCTGGGAGGTCGGCCAAGGTTGAGGTCAGTGGCCTTGACTCTTCTTTATGTGAGCCTCTCTGCTTAGACTAAACCTATAGCATGACAGCAGGGCCCAAAAGGGAGGAAGTAGAAGCTGCCAGTCCTATTAAAGCATCACTTTCTCCACATTCCATTGATTAAGAAACCATAGAACTAGTCCAGATTCAAGGAGAAATAACCCACACCTCTCAATAGGGACAGTGACAAAGAATGTGTGCCATCTTTAAACAACTACTGCAGGGGCGTCTGGGTGGCTCAGTCGGTAAGTGTCCAACTTCAGCTCAGGTCATGATCTCGTGGTTTGTGGGTTCGAGCCCCACATTGGCCTCTGTGCTGACAGCTCAGAGCCTGGAGCCTGCTTTGGATTCTATGTCTCCCTCTCTCTCTGCTCCTCCCCAACTCACACTCTGTCTCTCTCTCAAGAATTTATTCTCTCAAGAATAAATAAACGTTAAAAAAATTTTTTTGAATAAAAAATAAATTAAGAAAAACACAATTACTGCAGATTTTACCTAAGACCAGACATTAAATCAGGGAAGAAGAAATCAATGCCTTCCTTAATCTTAAACCAAGATGGTGTTTGACATCAGTGCTTCTCAGTGTGTGGTCCCCAGACCAAAGCATCATCCAAGAACTTGTTAGAAATGCAAATTCTCAGGTCCTACCCCAGACTTCACTGAAGAAGAAAGTCTACTTTATGTTAAGGTTGAATATTTTTCCCTCTCACTCTGAATTTTGCTAAACCAGTTGTTTAGATTGTTATGATGAAAATGGATTTAGTTGTAGTCAACAGCTATGTTTACTTAGAAGAGAGAATAACAAATGAAGCTGAAGATCTGGATTTACTTGAAGCAATACACAATGTTTACATATGGTTTAACATTCTAAAAATATTTATTGGGGTTTCTACATAATAGATTTGTATCTCCATGGTGGTTAATCTTCAGTAAATATGTCTTTAGCATCACGTGGCTTTTACTTACTAGGCGCTGTCTTATTAAATTCCAATTAAATCCATACGTGAGAACGTTAATTTAACGTGCTACCAGAAGGACTGATTACAAAGTCAATTACTGGCATGAAAAGAAAAAATGGCGCCTCCACTTGTTGGTACCCAAAGAAAAGCAATCAAAAAGTTGCATGGTCACCAAGCAATCTGTAAACAATCTTTCAGATTGTATCTGCTTAAAGAAAGATAAGAAAAGGAGGCCATGAAGCTCATGTATAATTTCAAGAAAAACTATAGTTATTATAATAAAAATCTGTCATTAAAATTCATAGCATCATGCATTATATAGATTTCTCTATCTACATACACATGCACACTTACTTACACACTACGCAGAGCATGACCATGGAGAGGAGATAGAAAAACTACACAAAGCTGACACAGAGCCAAATAATACTTCATAGCCCTGAAATTTTAATACCCCTGAGATGCTCCCAGCTACACAGCCCAGTTGGATTTTAATAGGTATAAGGAGAATCTTGGTCCACAATGGATGAAGAAAATGTTTATTTATGTTTACTGTGCTCCTTTGAAGAGCAAGTGAAGTCTTGAATGCATTTGAGAAATGTTTTATCCAAAAAAAAAATTTTTTTTAAGTTGGTTCTTAAGAGACAAGTCATTTATCATCTGGACATTCAGTCTCTTTTCCAGGTAGTGTGAAGTATATTTGTTGTAGTTTAGTGTGATCTTTTCAAATAAAACCTCTCTAAGTCTCTTTATAGATTCCCTTAGGGAAGCTGACTGCCTCCTCTCCTCAGAGAGTGTAATATTTAATTTACTTAATAGCATAACTCAGAACTCAGAGCCAGGGCGTCCCTTCCATGAGGCTCAAAACACTAGTCCACGTTAAAGACAGATATTCAAACGTTATTCAGACGTTAAAGACAGATCTGAAAGGAGATACCACGTGAAATAGTGACTCTACTTACTCAGAGAAAATAGAAGCCGTGAGGCACTGAACTCCCCAACTTCCTTCTTCACATTTCCCAACAAAATCTTCTCCACTTTTTCCACCTTGTTCTCCTACCTCTTCTCTCAGATGAGAACAAGATTCTTGGCCCAAGGTGATTCTGGGCTCTCATTCCTTCCCTTCCAGACCCCTCTAAGACCTTCATTCACAGGTCTTTTTTTATGCTACTTCTCATCAGCCTTAATGAGACATCCCTAAGGGACTGGCACAGGCCCTCTAAATTTCCAGTTCACATGCAGAGCCCCAGGAAAGGAAGAAGAAGTGGCAGTTGGCAATAAAGTGGGGTATGAGGAATTCTGAGAAAGGCCAGGACAGTTTAGGGAACCTGGAGGCACTTGGGAAGATGAAAACACATTACGGGACCTGGAAATACACTAAAGGCAAATTAGCATAGGGGCAGCCATACCTTTGTGGCCTTCGCCTGAAGTCTATAGGACTGTAAGTCTGGGTTCTGCAGCCTACTAACTGTGACCCTGAGTAAGTTACCCACCTCTCTAAATCTCTGTTCTTCCCCCGGAAAATGGAGCTCATCATACTTTCCTCATTGACATTGTAAAGACAAAAGGGGCTATGTAGGCACAGGGCCTCATAGAATGCCTGATGAGCTGTTGGGCTCCTTACATGTATTATTTTATGTCCTATGAATAAAAGTCCAAGAATACTGATGGAAGCAAATACTGTTCCTCCCCGAGTGGCACTGGGAGGAAACAACATGGCTGCAAATATGCAAAGCAGCCTGGTATCACCCACCTCCTTACCTCTCATTCATCTTGGAGGCTTAGGGGACACACAAGCCATCAGTTCTAACTGGGAAAGGCAAAGGATACACCCAGCAGGTGTTTAGCTCTTTGTTTTAATTTCAGGTTGTCTGCTTTAAACTGCCTCTGAAAGGTGGAGTATCCTGAAATGATAAACCACAAATTAGGAATTCTATGAGTGAGGGTGCAGATTTTCCATTCTGCCTGTCCCATTTGAGGCTATCCCCTTCAGGCATCCTGCCTGCTCTCAAAGCCCGCTGACATGTGTTTTTTGTGTATAATACAGTGTAGGGAACAATAATGTAACATGATTCTTAACTAGCAGCTGCCTAAAGTGAGCATCATTATAGTTACTTGGTGCATAAAACCAAGCACGTGTCTTTTCCAGGTGGGGAGACCGAGGTAAGAAGGCAGGCGGAGAAAAGCAGCACAGAATAAACGAAGCCAACTTTGACTTTATTCCTGTAAACCGGGGTCACTATTTCTGCCTCATTTGCAAACTTGCCTGGGGGAACTCTGAGCTGCTCTGGGCTGGCCTCAGGGCCTCGTTTGCATAATCCCTCTGAACTTCAGGGGGCAGGCCTGTGGAAGGGACTGGGGTTTATTCACAGTCCCTAATTCAGGCTAAAACCCCTTGGAAAGACGTGCTGGTTCCTGACCTGGGACTCTTTGGAGCTACTAACAGCCCCAAGCCCAGTGGCTCTCAGGACCTTGAGATGTGGAGTCTTGCTGCTGGGCTTCCTCCTGTCTTAGAAAACAGAAGGATTTCCAGTGAAAGAAAGGAAGCATTTTTGCTGGCAAGACTCCTCATGCACAGGGTGCTTGGAGACCCATGAAGTTAAAGACTTAGAGTAACAAGCCAGAGGCCTGACTGGCAGGAGAAAGAGTGTGGGAGAAAGCAACGGGTTCCTTCCTGGCGGTCACAGGAGGCACTGTAGCAGCACTGGACTTGGGGGGCTTTTTCCAAAGTGTATCCCAAATGGCAGACCCCTCATCTCCGCCCCACCCCAGAGGGACATCCGTAGCTGATGGTTCTCTTACCAGCATGGGCATCTCTTGGAAACTTGTTGGAAATGCATATTCTCTGGCCTTATCTAGCCCTGCTGAATCAGAAACCGGGGATGGGGCGCAGACATCGGTGCTCTAACAAGCCTTCCAGGTGATTTCCATGCTCTAGTTATCTCTCTGGGTGACGGGGAGTTGGGTTGACTTCCCTGTTTTCTCTCATAGGTAGTTGTCTGTAGAGAGCTCCTCCTCACAGCCAATGACTTGGTCCTCTGAAGTCACCATTAGATGAATGGTAGAACCCGCTCATGCCTTTACAGTCCTGGGCATCACTTCACCTGCCTCACCCCCAGGGCAGAGTTGAAACTTCACTGTGCAAAGACCAGGTAATTGTGCCAAACTCTTCTGGAGTGTCCCCCTGTGTGGATTGCAGCTCTTCTCCTCTCCTTCCCTTCCTGGAGGCCTCTCTGCTTTACTCCTCACTGATCAGATGTGCTGTCCATTCACCCATCCCTCTCCTCAAATTAGTCAAGGCCTCCCACCACTCCTGATTCCAGGCAGCTTACCAATGCTTCTGCCCCCACGCATCTGCAGAACATGATCTGTCTGGTTTTCTGCTGATCTCCCAGAAGAGTGAACTCCAGTCTTCGTATTAGCTGGCTTCATCAGCAAGGAGTTCCATCTAGTTTCTGGAGACGAAGACAAGTGGTTAACCAAGGTACATGCTGGGGCTCCCCATCTGAGCTGTAACTCATGTTTTCTTAAAGTTTCTGTGACCAGTCTCATCTTGCTACCCAGAGGGTCATGGAAGGGAGAAGAGCTTTATTAGGGATTTGGGAGGGGCACCACTTCAGTTCAAATCCCAGTTTTCTTGCTTATTAGGTGAGCATGTTCTTCATTAAATGGCTTTAAGCCCCATCCTTGTGTGTCAGGTTCCTCCTCTATAAAACGGTGATTAAAAATGCTTAACCCCTGGGGCTAAGAATTGAATGCGATAATATGTGTAAAGTTGAAGGTGTATTTACGTGTCATATAAATATTTGAAACCAGCAGTTGCCTTCGGTAGACATTTCCACTTAGTCAAAATGAAAATTTTACATTCTTCCTATTTCTTGTGAAATAATAAGCCTGGTCTCAACTACCTGAAAGGCTAGCTCACCTGACACTGGCAGACTGTGGCAATGGATGTCATTGCCAGTGATTTCCTTTAGATCAATGGGTCTCATCCTTCTTACATTGGAATCGCCTGGGTGCAGAGCTTTAGGAAGTACTAACGCCTGGGACTCACTCCCCAGAAATGCAGATTTCACTGGTTTGGGGCAGCCAAGGTATCAGCAATCTTAAAAGCTTCCCAGGTCGTTCTAATGCATAGAAGTCTCCTTGGACCTCCAGACCTCCACATAGAGGGGTAAGAAAGAGTGGGATTTGAAGGTTAGATTCATTCACCATACGAAACCAGGATTTTAGGGGTGCCTGGGTGGCTCAGTCGGTTATGTGTCCAACTTTGGCCCAGGTGACGATCTCATGGTTTGTGAGATAGAGCCCCGCATCAGGCTCTACGCTGACAGTGTGGAGCTTGGAGCCTGGACCCTGCTTTCAGATCCTGTGTTTCCCTCTCTCTCTCTGCCCCTCCTCTGCTTGTGCGCTCCCTCTCTCTCTCTCTCTCTCTCTCTCTCTCTCTCTCTCTCTCTCTCTCCCTCTCTCAAAAATAAATAAACATTAATTTTTTTTTTTTAAAGAAAGAAGCCAGGATGTTAGTAGGTGTTTTAGTAGGTGTTTCTTGAAAAACAGTGTTTCAATGCTAAATACAGCTGGAGATTTCTGGGTTAAATAACAGTAAATAAACAACTTCTCTTTGCTGTGGGACTTGTAAGACCTTTGGTATGTTAATGGACATTATCACTCTCCATAAGGAGGCTTGCTCATCAGTGTTTCTGACACTAATACAAACACAGATACTTTTAGAGTGTGGACTTCCTTGGGAACCTGGCAATCTGAGAAACATACTTTGGAAACATACTTTGATGACCATGCTTGAAACAGAGCGGGGAGCTAGGGGAAGCAGAGCCTAGGAGAGTGTTGACTTCCTTCCCAGAGCATTCCAGCCCAAATTGCCCCACTCACCTCACTGGGAAGGAAGAGAGCACACAAAAGGGACACTGCCTACCCCTGTCCGGGGGCGGGGGGGGGGGGGAACACTACACATCTGAGTAGAATTGTAGGAGACTCAGTCTTGGGCTGAGAATTTTTATTTAAATTAGAGTTCTTGGTTTCTAGGAATAGGTGTGACTTGGGAAACATGTGCATGAAGGAATGGTAAGAGCCTGGACCTGGGTCCAGAAACCTGAGTGTGATCTTCCGAACACTGCCTCGATACTCTGATTCAGTTTTATTAGTAAAGCTAAAATTGGGGCTGGAAATACCATGTGTGGGAAATAAGCTTAGGAATTTAACAGGGCATAAAGAATTAGAAAGCCACAGGATGAACACATACAAGACTAAGTACAACAGATTAGGTAAACAGGGCAAAGGCCCCCAGTACAGGACAAAGGTATAGGAATAGAAAAGCCTCAGGATGAAAGCATCAAAAATGAGGTTAAAAAAAAAAAAACAAAAAGATTAGGTATTCAGGGTGGAAACGTCCCCAACTTAGTACAATAGCAGAAAGCTGCTTTCACAGGAAGGAGGGACCAAAATAGGTAAACAGGTAAATAGGACTATAGACCTCAGCAGGGTGAAGTTGCCCAGAGTGGAGCTAATTAGCAAAAGAAAGGTGCCTGTTGACCCTGAGGTAGCATGCTCTGTCTTTCTTGTCCCCTAGACCAGTTCAGGTAAACAGAGGTGGTGCCTCATGTTGGCTGTAAACAACCTTCTGCCCAGCACCAGAATTTTGTTTTGTATTGACCCAAACCCCTAATACTACATGTCTTCAAAACCTCCTTTCCCCCATGCCCATGAGCTAATGTTCACAGTTTCATTGTCTCTTTGTGCATGCTCATCATGCTTGTAAGCTTTCTAATCCTAATAAAAACGGAGCAAGGACCCTTACTTGGGACACTTGTCTCCTCCCGGACATTAGCCTCTCTCACATTTTAATTCTGCATCCTGCTCTCTTGCTGGACAAGAGAGAACTCCAGACCCAGAAGTCTATAACAACTATATAGTCCCTAATTTCCATGAGTCAATAGTGTGGCTGTTAAATTATGGAAAGAGCCTAAATGTCCATCAACTGATGAATAGATAAGACGTTGTGGTTTATATATATAATGGAATACTACTTGGCAATGAGAAAGAAAGAAACATAGCCTTTTGTAGCAACGTGGATGGAACTGGAGAGTGTTATGCTAAGTGAAATAAGTCATACAGAGAAAGAGAGATACCTTATGTTTTCACTCTTATGTGGATCCTGAGAAACTTAACAGAAGATCATGGGGGGAGGGGAAGGGGGAAAAAAAGTTACAGAGAGGGAAGGAGGCAAACCATAAGAGACTCTTAGAAACTGAGAATAAACTGAGGGTTGATGGGGGAGTGGGGGGTGGGGGGGAAGTGGGTGATGGGCACTGAGGAGGGCACCTGTTGGGATGAGCACTGGGTGTCGTATGGAAACCAATTTGACAATAGATTTCATATTAAAAAAAATAGTGTGGCTGTTAATTTTATGTGTCAACCTGACTAGGCTATAGATGGTAAAACATTATTTCTGGGTACTCCTGCGAAGGTGTCCCTAGGAGAGATTAGCATTCAAATCAGTAGACTGAATAAAGCAGATGGTGCTCTCCAAGGTGGGTGGGCATCATCCAATCCACTAAGGGCCTGAATAGAACGAAAATATGGAGGAAAGGCAAACTTGCTCTCTCTTGAGCTGGGACATCCATCTTCTCCTGCCCTCTGATATCAGTGCTCCTGGTTCTTGCACCTTTGGATGCTGACCAGGACTTCCATCCTTATCACTCTTAGTTCTCAGGCGTTCAGACTCTGAGTTGTACCACTAGCTTTCCTGATTCTCCAGTTTGCAGATGGCAGATTACAGGACTTCTCAGCTTCCATAGTCACATGAACCAATTCCTATAATAAATTGTGTGTGTGTGTGTGTCTGTGTGTGCGGCTCCTACTGACTGGTTCTGTTTCTCTGGAGAGCCCTAATATGAATAAAATGTGCTTTCTACTTCACTCTTATCTTATACAATTCCTTATAATGTTTCAAACTTTTTCACTGTCTCATTGGACTCAGACATCAATGCTTTCTGGCAGGTCATGTGCAGTTTTGGTTATCCACAGTTTTTCAGCTAAGAGAGGTGAGCTGATCTGTCTGGGATTATAGAAATCAATGTTGGATCCAGTCTGAGAGCACAGACCTTGCCATGAGTTCCTTCCATAGCTCTGTACCTGCTTTAGGAGTACAGACTCAGAATTCTCTAGTGGGAACCCCCTTTTCCCATGGATGCGTGTTCCTGTGTGAAGTCACCCTACCCTTAGTGCCCTTAGGTTACCACCCCTGCCTCTGTCTACACTCACTCATGTCCACTGCAGAGGGTGGGAAGGGTGACTTAACTGACTGGAAAGCTTGGGAGCAGAGGGTGAGCCTCCGGGCTTAGTCCCTTCCGAGATATGCCGTGGGCCTCTGCAGGGTCTACAGACAGCACACATTGTCTCCCACTCTGGCCATGCGGCAAGAGTGGGCCCTCAATTTGTGGAGAGAAGTTGAATTCAGAGTAGGGTTAGCGGGTCCTTTTGCTGCACACTCAGCCATGTCCTTCAGTAGAGCTTTTCTTACAAAAGCCTATTTTGATCTCAATCATTTATAACTCCTGAGTGTGGCTCTGTTACAACAGATTCCAAACATGGGTAGGGAAATGGGACACTATTTATTTGCCCCCCCCATCTTACATATATGATAGCTGAATCAAATATTAATTTATTTGTTAAAGGTATTTTTAAAGCTAGTTACAAAAGATGCTCTACATCATACGTTGTCAGGAAAATGCAAATTAAAACAATAATGAGATACCACCACACATATAGAATGCCCCAAATCCAGAACACTGACAATGGCAAATACTAGTGAGAATGTGGGACAGGAAATTTCATAAAATGCTGGTGGGAATACGAAATGGTACGGCCCCTTTGGAAGCCAATTTGGAGGTTTCTTACAAACTAAATATACTTTTACCATAAAATCCAGCAATCATGCTCCTTCATATTTACCCAAAGGAGTTGAAAACTATAACTACACTAAAACTTGCACGTGGATGTTTACATAGCTGCCAAATCTTCGAAGCTACCAAGATGTCCTTCAGCAGGTGAATGGATGAATAGACTATGGCACATCCAGGCAGTGAAATATTATTCGGCACTAAAAAGAAATGAACGGGCCATGAAAAGACATGGAAGAATTTTCAATGCATATTGCTAAGTGAAGGAGGCCAATCTGAGAGGGCTACATACTATATGATTTCATCTATATGACATTCTGGAAAAAGAGAAACTATGGAGACGGTAAAAATACCAGTGTTTGCCAGGGATTAGGGTAGGAGAGGGATGAATAGGTGGTAGAGGACGATTTTTAGGGCAGTGAAAATACTCTGTATGATACCATAAGGACAGATACATGTCATTAAACATTTTCCCAAACTCATAGAATGTATAACACCAAGAGTAAACTGTAATATAAGCTATAGATTTTAGATGATTATGATGTGTAAATGTAGGTACATCAATCGTTAAAAAAAAAAAAAAAGGTACCGCTCTGGTGGGGGATGTTGATAATGGGGAAGGTTTTGCATGTATGGGGGCAGGGAGTGTGTGGGAAATCTCTGTACCTTCCCCTCAATTTTGCTGTGAACTTAAGCTGCTCTAAAAAAACCAAAGTCAAAATAAAATAAAATAAAATAAAATAAAATAATAAAATAAAAACACATTGCTTCATACTCTTGGCTGCTGTCTGATTACAAAGATGACCACCTCCCTTTGCATAGCACTAACAATGTGAAGGCCTAGTAAAATAAATACAAGTCTTGGCTTCCTATTACTAAGGTTCAGACATGTGATTTAATTTCCTCCGGTCAGACCCACATGTGTGAGCTTTTGATCCGGCAACGAGAAAATGAACAATCATGCAACTTCTACTTCGCAACCTAGGGTAGTGACAGAAGCAGGTTTGTATGACCAGAAGTAGAGGTGGAGGCAGCAGAGGCCACTTTCTGATCCTGTTTGGGGCAGGGGGATTCTGAGAGTGGCAGCAGAGGCAGCAGCTCCTTCACCAGGACACATCTGCAGGATATTTCTAGGAATTGCTCTGGAAATCAGCCTAGGGTTTCCCTCTAGCCCTCCCAAGCCCTCTGGGAGTTAGAGAAAGCAGCCTGGGCTCCAGCCCCAGCTCAACCGCCGACTGTGTGATCTCAGGCAAGTTATCTAACTGCTATGTGCATCAGCTTCTTTGTCTGAAAAAATGGAGCCACTAGGTAGCTGCCTGACAGGGCTGTTGTGAAGTACCAAGGAATTCATATACGTAAAGCATGTAGAATACAGTGTGACATGCAGCAAACACATTAATATTGGTCATTATATGATTGCAGTTGCTGCTGTTATATAGTGCCTTGTATTGTAACTCTAACTACCTAGAGTGGATACTCTTGCCTATAACTAAGCGCACTGATTAATACAGAGAATTTATGCATTTTATGTACTTGATTTTCCAGGTAAAGAAGTATTAACACGCATATGCATTTGTGCCAGAAAAGGCCAAAAACTCAGGATAAAAATGTGCAGGAAATTAGCAGGATTTTGATAGGTCATGCAGTATTTAAAGTATAAAATTGAATAAAGACAAATTTTTTAAAAACATTAAGGCAGCCGAGAGATCACAGGAGGAAATGCAGAATGTAAAACAAAACAAAACAAAACAAACCTAGCTGTGTTACACCTGTAATGCAACTGTATTACTAAAGGAAGTGGGGGAAAAGTGTGGACTTAGGCAACTTTGGAAGTAAACAAAGATTGTAAGACTAAAGGCAGGAGAAACTGTATGTAATTAAGCACTGTATTGTGGTTAATAAGGTTTTTCCTATGAGTTAACAATTCTGATACTGATTTACATGTGTACTGGAATTGAATAATTCCGCAGACAAATGGCAGATGATGGGAGCCAAGTTTTTCTACTTTTGGAGTACAAGATGATAGATAAGGGGAGATGTCTAGAATGATCCATATGGTAATAGATTAGAGTTGGGGACATCAGTCTGAAGTCATGTTTAGCTAATATAGATACAGAGCGTCAAATATAGAAATACTTGTAAGTAAATGCGTATACATGGGTTATTGTATTCAATATATTTCTTTTTTTCTGTCAGCAGAGATGTGCTAAAAGAAACAATACCCCACCAGCATACCTAGTACCCTGATCTTGGTTTATAATACCATTCTGCAATAAATGGAATAAACGCTCCGTGGAAAAGTGACTGATTCTAGAACTAGTGAGGGAAATATAGAAGATAAACCTGGAGTGGCTTGTAGTGACAGAAAATAAGAAAGGACTTTAAAAGAAAACAAAACAGGGGCGCCTGGGTGGCTCAGTCGGTTAAGCGTCTGACCTCGGCTCAGGTCATGATCTCACGGTCCGTGAGTTTGAGCCCCGCGTCGGGCTCTGTGCTGACAGCCCAGAGCCTGGAGCCTGCTTCCGATTCTGTGTCTCCCTCTCTCTCTGACCTTCCCCCATTCATGCTCTGTCTCTCTCTGTCTCAAAAATAAATAAACATTAAAAAAATAAAAAAAAAAAAAAAGAAAGAAAACAAAACAAAATGATAGGGGCTCTGTCAATAGGACACAAGAACCAACTTCAAGAGCTCCCACTGGCCAAAGCTGGAAAAACATAAGCACCAAAATAAATAAAGTCATGTTGATTAATAACCCAAAGTGTAAAATAAATACCCATGAGTCTATACTGACATAAATAAATGATTGACTAATACATAACTGAGGGAAAAAAGGATAATCTGCTGTGTTAAAGAATTCTAAAGAATTTGTATACATACTCCACCTGAAGAAGATAATGAGTAAATCTCTATTCTTTAAGTATGGGCTACATCGAGTGACTTCCTTCCAAAGAGTACATACGGAAACAGGAAGGGAAGAGAGTAACTTCATAGTGGAAATTCTTGACAAATACCACCTTATCCAGGTGATCAAGGTCAACATCAATAGTCATAAGTCAAATTGATAATATGTATCCTAATATGATGTGATGAGAATGTCGGTTACCTCTGTGGTCTTCTTCCCCAAAACTCATAACTCCATTCTAATCATGAGAGAAACATAATACAAATCCAAATTGAGGGATATTCCAGAAAACATCTGATCAGTACTCCTCAAAATTCTCAAAGTCATCAATATTAAGGAAAATCTGAGTTACTATCATAGTCTATAAGAGCCTAAGAAGACACGACAACTAAATATAATATGGTATCTGAATGGGGTCCTGGATCAGAAAAATAACATTGATAAAAGACTAAGCAGGTCTGAATAAAGTATGGACCTTAAATTTTTTTTTAAGTGGATGAAGAAATTTTGAAAGAGAGGATAGCCAATGACAAAAGCCTTACTGGTGTCGATATTTTAAAATCACAGACCCAGCCACTGGAATGGAGAACTCTGTCAGACAAAGAAGCTCTTTTGGATTCTATACCAGGTGCACAGAATTCCAGCTGGTGGTGGACTGTATTCTAGTCACAGCTAAAAGTTGTGATTTGAACTGGCAATGAGACGTAAAAAAAAAATCTATGTTGACCAAATCCCCTAGTACAAAAGGGGAGTTAAATCTGCTTTAAAGGACACTCAGGAATTTGGCAGAATACATCTCATTGATAAAATTAGTAGAACCCTGAAAAAGATTGGTAGCTGAGAAAATGCAATAACAATCACCTGGAGCACTCGGTCAAGACTATTGTGCTGCCCAATCCCAGCTGAGCAGGTAAGAGAGGATGCCATCTAAGAAATGGAGGAAAAATTGAAGAACCAGAATTCTTTCTAAAATCACAGAAGAGTAAATTAGAAATGGAATAAAACATTAGCAGCATTTCTAATAGTATCATTTTGCCAAATATGAAATAGAAACTCAATTGAAACAACAATTTAGGAGGGCATTAAACTTCTGGGAGGCAGCTCCAGTCAAAATCTAAGGCACAGGGTCCTGCATATAACAATTATTCCAGAATATGCAATGGATGCTTTTTTAAAATATATGATTACTCTTGCTTCTAAACAGTTGCTCTCTCATGCCAGATATAGCTCATTTTGCTTAGTCTTCAAAAACAATTATACCTCATAGAACTGGCTCAAAGTGTGTAGGAATATATATTTATCTAAATATATGTGCACACCTGTATATACATGCATATTGTATGGCAACTAACAAGATTTAAACTTTTGAGCATTAATCAGGCAATGCTTAATGATATTTTAAAAACATAATAGTTCCTCATTTGATCTTCTAAGGAATGTTGTGATGCAGTAACACCAGGTATTAGAATTCTCATTTTACAGAAGAAGAATTAAGTCCAGAGAGGTTAAGTGACTTGCACAAGGTCACAGAGTTACTTCATTAGAAGAGCTTGCAGCACAGTTAGGCTAATAAAAGACATCCAGGCACATAAAACATCCTGAGAATAATTAGAAGCTTGTGATTCTCTGAATCAAATTCCCAAGCTCAAAAGATGTCCTCCTAACTAAAAAGAGGTCCACACAAACAAATCATCCTTGTCTGCCTAAGAAATACAGTTGGTTCTTTTCGAGGATGAAAAACAAACTTGCTTTCTTCAAGCTTGCAGATGAAGTAGAAATATTGGTGCAAGACTTTTACACTTCATTAACTGTCATCCAGAGCAAGGAAGATTTGTGGCTTGCTTAAGGGATCGTTAGGCAGGGGTATGACAAATATGTCAATAGGGTTAACTCTTTAGTAGCAGGCCATGTCAACAGACCGGGAGGCCACCAGCCCCCAAACAAAGGCAATGAGGATGTCAATCACCTTCAGAGTAAATTTTTTTGAGTCCTCAAATTAAAAACTTTTTTCTAGAAAATTCTATTTTTGGAATGGTTTTTGTATGCTTTTTGGTGGTTTCCATTTTAAAATCAATATTTAGAAGCCACCTCTGGAAGACCTATGTTGTTAGTATCAGATGCTATAAATTGAGTATTATAGCCATCAGCTCCAGATTCCTAGTTCTCTAGATTTATAACCAGCATTTCGCATGTGCCAGAGTGAAGGACAAAAGCTGAACTAAAATCTATGGCAGAAAAGAACAATTAACACATAAAGTGTTCTTTCAGATTCAAGAGAATTGGTATTCTGCCCATGACATGTTGTTTACTCCAAAATAAATTTAAAAAGAATTGACTGATTTGGACCAAATTTATAACCAAAGGGCATTGCATTGAAAGAATACCTGAAATGTGATGTGGGGGTCAATCAGTCATCTTGAAAAGAAATAGTAACTCAAGCTTCTCAAACAAACTTATCTTCAATTGAGATTTTTATCTTATTGGTAGTTGTCCTGGATGGAGTTCTAGTTGACAGGAGCAGTGGTTTAGGTCCACTCTGTTCTTCTGTTGATAACATTTGCTTTTCATTTGGGTGAAATAAAGTCTTCTGTGTCCCTTTAAGTAATCAGTGCTTGATATTAAGTGAATTGTACTAGATTTATTCAGAAGTAAGTCAGGAGAGCTTGTATTTCACAGAAGGGATGTAGACAGTTAATATTTCTCCATGCTGAAAACTGCAACCAAGGCATAAGCTGTTATTTATGGTAACAAACAATTACCCATCACAATAGAACTAAAAACAGAAATCTGATTCATGAATATGCTCTCACTTATTCTTCCCTGCTGTGGACTTTATTAGTCCTTTTCAGCCCTGGGACATATTGAGAAAGAGTGTTCTGTACATGCACATGAATGGCTGTGTGTGTGTGTGTGTGTGTGTGTGTGTGGGTACACATGTGCGTGTGCATGTGAGATAGTCAATAACGTGTAATTCCACTCATTTTTTATAATAAATACGAAGTAACAGCATCTAGTGTGTAGCAAATGAGTATGACAAATGTTCTGAAAACTTTAATCTAGAGCAAAGATTATTCTCAAGATTATTACAGATATACTTTTTTTAGATAAGATTACAAATATAATCTTTCAATGAGTGATACACAAATTATTGTGACAATCCTTTGAGACCATAAGTATGTTGTCAAAGATCAATTATTAGGTAGTTATTCACCTCTGATTCAAACTGGTATAGAGAATATTTGTGTTACTTTCTGCAATACAAGCGCATATATTATACCGTATGCCATTGATATTAACTCTCTATTGCAAAATTCTTTTACATGTCTGACCTTGCAATCAATGGTAAAACTGCCAACCAGGTGGCAGTTGTAATGTAGCTCCCATTGCATACTCATTCATGAACTTGGCCATAAATACTCTATTATTATTACTTCAATTAAATTGAATAATTTGTTAGGCCTGAAATGAAAAGCATGTTGTAAAAGACAAAAAATGTCATACAGGACCTTTTCTTTCATTCTTATGTGGTCTAATTAACCAAACTTTTTTTTTAGTACTTCATGAGTATTGAATTCTCATTAGAAAGATTTTCCCCAAGCTAAGATTTAAAATGTTCCTACATTTTACTTTTTATTTTTATGGTTTTATTTCTTATTCTTAAATCTTTGATATTTTCAGAGTTTATCTTCATATTCTATCATTTCTCCCACTTATTATATTCTAAATTTGCTCATATTCATTTTAAGCCATTTCTGGTCTTTCAATTATTTTCCTTTCATCCATTCATCAATTTATGCACTGGCATCCCACTATTTTAATAATTGGAACTTAATAATAACATTTTAATACATAGAAAAAACTACGGACACCTCGTTTATCTTTTTTCAGAGTTTTTCCAGCTATACTTATTTTTTAGTTTTTATAAGAGCTTTAAAGCGTCTTGTTTCCAAAAACATTTGTAGTGTTAATTTTCTTAAATTTAAAAATTAACATGGAAGAATTGGTATTTTTATAATATTGAGGCTGCCTATACAACAACATGAGTGTCAAAGGTGGTTAGCTGTTCACCAAAATAGTTCCAAAGCTGCTACTAGAAAGAGGAATAGAGTAGAGAGAAACTAATAGAAGGAGAGCAAGTTTGCTGTGTCACTTCTAGATCAGAGTATTTAGTAAGAGTGTGTCTTTGCCAGGCTCTCTTTCTCCTTCTACAAGCTGGAATCAGAAGACCAAGCAATTCTAGCAGATAGGAAATCAAAAAGTTGAAAGGAGCCTGGGTCCCACAGTCACTTGGGCATGGCTATTCTCCAACAATAGATACCTGCCTCAGATTGAGCAAGAAATCAGTTTCAATTATATTTAACTTACTATACATTTTAGGCTCAAATTTCACGTCAGGTAACACAACATAATTAATACACTATCCTATCTCTTTCCATTTGGTCATTTGTTCTTTTGAGTTTTCTAGGATTGTTTTAAGGTTTTCTTCCTATAAGTCAGCACATTTCTAATTAGTTTTATTCATGGATATTTTACCTTTTTAGTTGCTCTTGTAAATGGAATATTTCCTCCATTATGTTTTCTAACTGGCAATTGTTTGCATATATGAAAACTGTAAATTTCTGTACATTATTTTTTTACTCCACTACCTTGGTGAATTTTCTTATTGTTTATTGCAGATTTCTGTTAATTACCTTAGATTATTCATATCAAATCCAAATTTTATAGGTTTATTTTCCCCCACTTTGAGATTTCTAATTTCTCTATCTTGTTGAATTTCATTGAATAGTACCTGCCATATAAATAGTTATACTAGGGGCACCTGGGTGGCTCAGTCAGTTAAGCACTTGGCTTTGGCTCAGGTCATGATCTCACAGCTCGTGGGTTGGAGCCCCACATCAGGCTCTGTGCTGACAGCTCAGAGCCTGGAGCCTGCTTCAGATTCTGTCTCCGTCTCTCTGCCCCTCCCATGATCACACTCTGTCTCTCTCTTTCTCTCTCAAAAATAAATAAATATTTAAAAAAATTTTAAAAACAAAATAGTCATAGTAGACAGCCTTGTCTAGTGTGTGACTGTGGTGGAAATATCTCATGTGTTTCCCTCATTAAGCATGATGTTGGCTTTGGGCTAAGATAGATATACTTTATCATTTTGAAGATACCATTGACTGATTATTTTATCATTTTGAGCAATAATAAATATTAACTTTTATCAAATATTTTTCAGTGTCTATTTTTCTCCTTGGGTCAATAATTATGATAGGTTATTAATGTGTTATAATACTGAGGACACTGCATTAATTGCATTACTAGAATAAAATTGATTTGCTCATATATTTGGGTCTTTTAATGTTGTACTAAATCCTTACTAATGATTAACTTAGGGTCTTTACATTAATCTTCACATGTGGAATTTATATAGAAAGTTATTTATAACTTTTTTTTCTGTGCAATCATTATCAGGCTTTGATATCAATGATTTCCTCACTTCATTAAGAATATGTGGATTTATTCCTTCTTATTCTTTATTCTTGAAGAGTTGAAATAATGTTCTTTAATTGTTTCAAGGAATTCTTCTATGCAAACAAAAAGAATCTAGTAAGTTTATCTACTTATGTTCAAAATAACATAATAATATATGCTCTATCTCTTCTAAGGTCAGTTTTGATACATTTTACTTTCCTTGAAAATAATGGATACAAGCCAAATTTTCAAAATTATTTGTATAAAGTTAGTCAGATTGAAACTTTCCTATCATTCTGTAGTTAATTTCTTCTATCATTTTCTTATATGTTTATCTGTCCTCCCAAAAAAGATATTTTTCCTCTTTGTTTGAATTACCCACTGCTTTACTTACTCAATTTTTAAAAATTTTATTCTATGTTTGGACATAGTTCTCTGTTAATTTTTGGTTTTCCAACTCATTAATTTCTGATTTTATTTTACAGTAATTTATTTGTTATGCTTTTCTTCAGTTTATTGCTGTTTTGCTAACTTTCTGAATTGGATAGCTCATTTATTATATCATTCTTTTTATTGATATAAATATTTAAAATTATGAGTTTTCCTTTGGTCACTCCTTTGGCTATTTTTCATATGTTAGGCAGTCTGAATCAGGGTTTTTTAATTATTATTTAGATATTATACAATTTTGATTATATGTCATAACTGATCCTGAAGTTGTATAAGAGCTTTTATTTTCTTAAATTTTCCCGTTGGACGATATTTTTTATTATCTAATTTTTTTCTTAGAAATTTATTCTTTTTCTTCTTTCTTTTTTAAAAAAAATTTAATGTTTATTTTGGGGGGAGAGAGAGAGAGAGAGAGAGCGTGCGCACGCGAGTGGGGGAGGGGCAGAAATAAAGAGGCAGACACAGAATCTGAAACAGGCTCCAGGCTCTGAGCTGTCAGCACAGAGCCGGACGCAGGCCTCTAACCCACGGAGAGTCAGATCATGACCTAAGCCAAAGTCAGACGCTTAACTGACTGAGCCACCCAGGTGCCCCTGTTAGAAATTTATTCTTTGCATTATGAAAAATTCGTGTTTGTGGGGCACCTGGGTGGCTCAGTCAGTTGAGCATCCGACTTTGGCTCAGGTCATGATCTCACCGTTCTTGAGTTCAAGCCTCACATCAGGCTCTCTGCTGTCAGGGTGGAGCCTGCTTCAGATTCTCTGTCTCCCTTTCTCTCTGCCCCACCCTGGCTCAAGCTCGCTCGCTCTCTCTCTTTCTCTCTCTCAAAAATAAATAAACATTTAAAAAATTATGTTTGTAAATTTGGAAATTTTTTTTTCCTTTTGTGTATCTCCTTTACTAATATTACTACCATATTTGCAGCATTTCTAACACTTTTAGTCACCAAATGTGTGAGGTTTTTTCCCCCCAGCCAAGCAATTCTCTGCAACACCAGTTGGGTCTCCTTTGTTTAATTCCATTCTGACACCACCTACCTGGAGATAGAGTCTGATCCCACAGGTTAAGGGTGCAGTCCTGAAAGACTACCCACTCCCCTTCAGATGCCAATCAAACGTCCAGGTTGGCACCTGTGCTTCTGACCAATCAGCTATAAATCAGAGGTTATTACTACCCCTCTTTGGGTTTGGTTAATTTGCTAGAGTGACTCTCAGAACTCAGGGAAACACTTATTTATGTTTACTAGTTCCTTAAAGGATACAATAAAGGATACAGATGATCATCCAGATGAAGAGATACATAGGGCAAAGTCTTGGAGGGTCCTGAGTGCAGGAGCTTCTGTCCCCGTGGAGTTAGCATGTGTCACCCTCCCTGTATGTGAATGTTTTCTCCAGCCTGGAGATTCTGTGAACACTACTATTGGGATTTTTATGGAGGCTTTATCACGTAGGCAGGATCAATCATTAACTCCATTTCCAACCCTTATCCCTTCACAAGAGGTTGTGGGGGTGGGGGGCGGTGGAGCTGAAAATTCCAAGTTTCTAAATCAAGATTTGGTCTTTCTGGTGACTAGCTCCCATCCAGGAGCCCAACAACACTCACCTCATCAGAACACAAGACATTGCTATCGTCCAGGAAATTATAAGGTTTCGGGAGTCATCGATGGGTCGAAGACCAAACAAAAGATGATCCTCGTACTCTTATCACTTAAGAAATTACAAGTGTTTCAGGAGCTCTGTGTCAGAAACCAGGGACAAAGACCAAATATGTATTTTCTATTATCTTACAGTCTGTATTACTTATATTTCCTGGAATATATTGATATTTTTCTATAACCTAGTATATGGTCAATTGTTGTTACTATTCTCTAGGCACAGAAAAAATTGTTTATTCTCTATTTTCAGGGAACAGAAATAATTTGAGATATATCCGTCTCATCTACATGTGAATCATACTATTTTGTTTTTGTCAATGTTTTTGATAACTTGTATTGTCAAAGATTGAAAGAGGTGAACTAAAGTCCCTTGTTACTTATGTTTCTTCTTTTCTTTTTATTCTTTGTGATTTCTGCTTTATAAACTAGGATACCGTGTTATTTGATGTGTAGGTAAACATAACCATTAAAGATTCATGAGTTGCATGCTACATGATAAAACTGCCTTTATTTAACCCCTTGTTTTTGCCTGAATTCTATCATTTCTAATACTAGGATCATGACACTTGCTTATTTACTTCCCTTTTTGTTTATTTAGTTTTGAGTGTGTGTTATTGTTTTGGAGAGTTTGGGGGATTTTTTTTTGGTTGGTTCATTTTTGTTTTTGGCATTTTTTAGCATACCTTTATTCACCTCTCATTTTCAACTTTACTGAATTATTTCAGCTTGGCATATTACCTATACAGCATATAGCTTGGTTTGTTTTTCTGACCCACTCTAAAATTCTTTCCATCAGTGAGTTAAGCCTATTTACATTAATATGAAAAGTATGTTTACCTTAGATCTGCCATATTATGTTTTCTCTCCCTTCACTCTCCCTCATTTTAACTAGTGGTATATTTTCTTTCTTTTTTTTTTTTTTTTCAAGTTTAAGTTTATTTATTTATTTGGAGAGAGAGAGTGCACATGAAAGGAGGAAAGGGAGACAGGGAGGGAGAGAGAGAATCCCAAGCAAGTTTTGACCTGTCAGCACAGAGCCTGACATGGGGCTCAAATTCAAGAACCATGAGATTATGACCTGAGCCAGAATCAAGGATCAGATGCTTAACTGACTGAGCCACTCAGGCATCCCTTACTGGTGGTATATTTTCTTTGCTTCAATTTTGGGGCATGTTTCTTTAGACAGTATATATTAATTCCTCATTCTGAGAAACTATAAAATTAACACACTTCCTCTTCCCTGACCACCTGTTTTCAGTTAATATTGTACTTCCTTATGTTTACCTTTGTACACTTAATTATGTCAATTTTCTAATAGCTTGAAATAATAGCTATTGACTATTATTTGTGAGACAGTAAGCTGAAATATTCTACTCCCCACCTTCTTTTAACCTTTCTCTAAACTTTTGTTAACTGTAACATTTCTATACTGTCAGGACACATGAGACTTATATTATGGTTCATTGCTCTAGTCTCCAAATGTGTACTAGTGTTAATTCTGGAGTAAAATGTATTTGATGTTCCTTGCCTTTTGTTATAAGTTTCCTAGTTATCTGTTAGCTATCTAGAATTTTCCTCAAAAAGGGCTCCTAATAACTGTTTCCTTAGTTTTTACATACTTATAAATTTATGCACAGCCTTTATACTTAAAGGACAATTTTGGCGCATAGAAAATTCTTGACTTATACTTTCTTCCCTTGAGTTTTTAAGTTTACTTTTTATATGAGATAGAGTGCAAGTAGGGGAGAGGCAGAAAGAAAGAGGGAGAGAGAGAGAAAATCCCAAGCAGGCTCTGCACTGCCAGCACAGAAACTGATGTAGGGATCGAACTAACAAACCATGAGATCATGACCTGAACCAAAGTGAACACTTAACTGACTGAACCCCTCAGGTGCCCCTCTTCCCTTGAGTTTTTTTTAAGTGTTGCACCATGACACTTTGTCATGGAATTTTGCTGCAATGGAGTTTGAAACCTGCCTAAATTTTAGTTCTTTATATAGGCTTTGATCTTTTGCCCCAATGCCAAGAGAATGTTTTAAAAGTCTTTACATCTAATGAATTCACTTGACTCGGTCTCAGTATTGATCATTCTAGGTGAGTGTTCCTTATCTCATGGTGTGAACTTTTGACATAAGTAAAATGTCATTAAATCACATGTTTTAAATATTTTTCCCCCCCTCGGGGCACCTGGATGGCTGAGTCAGTTAAGCATCCAACTCTTCATTTCAGCTTAGGTCATGATCTCGCAGTTCCTAACATCAAGCCCCGTGTCAGGCTCTGTGCTGACAGCGTGGAGCCTGCTTGGGATTCTCTCTCTCCCTCTCTCTCTCTGGCCTCCCCCATGCGTTCGTACACACACACACACACACACTCGCTCTCAAAATAAATAAATAAATTTTTAAAAATATTTTTTCTCTTCCATTTTTTGCTTTCATCTTAAGAGACTCCGACTATGCCAATGTGGAATCTTTTGAGATTCCTAATTACCTAAACATGCATCTATTTTTCAGAGTTGCACTCATTTTTGTGACTTCTCTAATTTCTTCTTCTGTGTCTATGATTGTTTTTCATAGGGTATGTTCTCCATTGTGCTTCTTACAGTGTTGTCTTCATTTCTGTGATGGCTGTTTGTAAGTTTCCTATTTCTCTCCTGAGATCTGACTTCTCGTGTTCTGTCTTCTCTTATTATCTGGCCTTTTCTAAGTTCTTATATTTTTCATTGAATTCTTTATTTGTAGAAGTGATTGCTTTGTGTGGGTTTTTTTTCTCTTTCTCTTTCTTTTTTAATTTGTAGTGAAATATTGCTCACAATTTTCTTCTACTTTGTGGAAATGTTTTTCTGGTAAATGTTCTTTATGTGTTAGTAAGTTTTGATGTCCTTTTGCTTCTTTTGTTCTTAAAGTACCTTTGCATTGACTTAGTACTTGCTCCTCTTTGTCTTAGTCCTCATTGAATCCCTGGGCCAGCTGTTTGCAGGAAGTCCCTTCACTGGAGGGAAGAGTGCACTTTAGGGGAAGGGGGACGCTAGCAGACATTTATAACACAATCCACACAAATTCAGCATGTTGGTACAATTCTCTACGAAGCCCCCCCACCCCCATTCTCTCTACTGAATCCATTTTGTGACAGCTTCTGCTAACACTTCTGATTAACCCAGTTCTCACCTGGATTATTGTAAACAAAAGGTAGAGTTTCTGCATTTGAGGGATTATCCCTCCCTTCAGGAGGTGCTGGGGCATCTGAAGTAGCTGTCACCTACCCTTCTCCATGCCTCTTCTCTTCACTTCCTGCACCATTTCTCCTGGTTCTCAACTACTTTTGGTGACCCTTGACACATATTTTGGGATCCGTGACTTATACAGTTCTCCTAATCTCACCAAAAATAATTTCTAGGTCTTTGTTCCCTTCATTTTGCTTCTGGAATGTTGGTAATTTCCAGGATGATAAGAATAAATGTCAATTTACAAAACCATATTCCTTCTAGAACTGATAGGATATCCTTTTAACCAGAACTCCATTCTCTTCCCCGCCCCCCACCCCGCCAGTCCATTTTATATGTTGGTGCCAACTGCTAATCTTTTTTAAAAACATCTGTTTCTCCATTTACTCAAAAGTCCACAGCAACTTCCTGCTGAATTCAAAATCTTTAACCTGCTATGCAAGGCTGAGTGCCATGTAACCCCAGCCTAAACTTTGAACATCCTTTCTTATTCTCTCATTCCTGTACGTATGCTCCCCATTAAGGCTTTTCTTTTCAACCTCTTTATTTTGTGCCATTTCTCTGTGCAAAATACTCTTTTTCCTTCCCTTATCTTTATATGAGTTTGTCCTACCATGAACCCCCAGCAGAAAATAATTTTTATCTTACTCTTAACTCATGTAATGTTTTTTCTATACTTACCTTTGAGACTCTGTCTTTCTCTCTGACATTATAGTTATTCACATTTCTTGTCTTCCCTCTTAGCACAAAGGCTCCAGAGAAAACAATCCTGCCTGCTATATCTTGGTTTCCCACAAAACATCCAGCACAATAAAAAATACCCCATAAATACGTGTTGAATGAATGAGGTCACTCTCAGTACTTGACAAGAATAAAAATAAATATTGTCTTAAAGATGAATAGTTTTTCAGGGCTTTAGGGACATCATCTTCCCACGTGGTAGGGATTGGGAATTATCTGTTGTTTGGTCTTTTCATAAAACAGAATTTTTAAAAGAACCATTTATCATTGAGGATGCCAACTCATTGAGCTCCAACTATCTGTAGTTTGGCAGGTCTACTAGACCTATGCCTCTCCGGTGAGATTCCTCCCTTCTTCCCTGGGTCTGCCTTCTCCACCCTCTCTATTTCCATAATCCCATCAAGATCCAAGTGGGGCCTTTCCTTCACTCAAAGCTTCCCCACCACCAGGACTCGGGGACAGGCTTTGTTATGAACTCTCAGGGCAAATAGGTTGAAAGTGAGACTCTTAGCAGAAATTACCTTACTCCAATAACACAAATGTCATAACTAAACTTCTTATCTTCCCAAGTAGACTGGATTCTTTGAGGACAGGGACGATATCTTACATCTTTTGTCTTGAGCTCTAATAGCTGGATCACATCCAATACTATTACCATGAGGCTTCTAAAAGCCTTAGTCAGATCAGCCGTACAGACAGCTTCCCCAGAGAGAATGGCCATATAAAATTCAGTCACAACATCTCAGACACATACAGTTCTTGACATCTTCCCTCAAGGACAAGTCTACCATCATCGTTTTCCCCTCTGGCACTTCCTGAGGCTACCAATTCAAGCCTTGACCACTATATAATGGACATGAATACTGAAAAGGTAATCCTGCACTGGGTTCTAGTAAACCAAAGTGTTCCAGTGGGTCATGCCATTCTAACCACGGAGAGGAACAGGAACAGGAAAGGGACAGGGAGGTAGGAAATAGGAAAAGCTGGAAAAGAAAAAAACATGGCAGGATTTATCCCTACAGCAGTTGGGGTGTGTGTGTGTAATGAAAATGACCCTTCCCTTCCCACTCAGGTTATAATGGCTATTCCCCTCCAGTGTCCTTTGCCAAAGTCCCAGAAGGAAAGAATACATTGTAATTGTAGAAGACAATAGAACCCAAAACATGACAATACATGAAATCAGTACATGAATTAGGAAGCGTAAGTCATGTGTTCTTGACAGTGACCGTAGGGCAAAATTTTCTGTCAAGAGAAATAGAAATAAAGCTAAACTATGAGTGCCACCTGGTGGAGAGACCTGTCACTGCAATAGTCTCCCCAAAGTGAGAGGTGGGGTGGAATGAGGACTGGACAAGACCCTCAGCCCTTGTGCCCACCCTCTATCTCATCCTCGGCATTATGTCACTGCCCTAGCATGTGAGGAATAGAGGGTAGTTCCCTGAGCCCCCACCATCTGAAGACTCTTACTAGGAGTAGCAGGTTACACAGAACAGTGATGCAGGGGACAGGGTTAATGAGAAGGAAGGGGTGATGCCATTAGCTGGCACAGTAAAAGCAACAAACCTGATATTCAGACATCTATGTATGCACACATTCATACACACACACACGCACACACACACATACAATCCTAAGTGACCCTTCACCTTTCGCCATCTCCTGCAAAGGGGGAAATTTCCACTCTCCTCCTCTGGCTCCATTGCCCATCAGGATTTCCCATTGTCCTTGAAGTCCATTATGAAGAACTTTGTAAACCCTGGGGCATGTGGCTATAAAATCTATGGTAGGGCGAGCATCCAGGGGGATCAGGCCTGTGCCAGCAACTCTGTTAGACTCTCCCTGGAAGAGTTACCACTCATTCATCTTCTTTTCTACGTCAGCCCGCAACAGAGACTTGAATTTGTTGTGCGAGTCTGAATTGCTAGGCAAGACTACAAGAGAGGCTGGAACTGGACTCCTGGGTTCAATCTTCAAAGCGTTTCAGTCTAGCAGCTGCCGTTTCGGACAAGCTCCTTGGTGAGAGAATCAATGAGACAGCATTTATCTTCCTGACAGAATGGCCCCCAAAGAGGCTGTTTGTTTTTGAACTGGCAGTGCAGCTGAGGAAGATAGGACCTGGATCCCAGCCCCGCCTCAGTGACTTTGCAAAGGGACAGATTTTTCCTCGCCATGTTGACCAAACTGAGGCCACTCACGGAGCAGGAGCATGGGGGTTATAGGTCCCACAGCCGGACAGAGGTCCTCAGCAGAGGCCAGACTTGAGAGACACGCCTGCTGTTCAAGCTGGAGCCTCCGTGGTAGGAGCTGCTGCCGTTGGCTGCCTTCCATCTGTGCTGCTAGAAGAGCAGGTGCCCAGGGCCAGTGCACCAGCTGAGTCAGACAGACCCGGTGGGACCCTGGCCTAGCCGCTAACCAGCCTTGTAATCCTTGTTCGGTCACTTAACCTCTCTGGGTCCCCTAGTTTTCATCTATAAAATGGGGGTAATATTGTTTTCCTCAGGGGATTATTATAAGAACTCATGAATGCAACAGTGTCTGGCACAAGTAGGCTCCCTATGAATCCCCTTTACAGTTGTTCTCTCTCTGGAAAATGAGGCAATAGCTCCTTATGTTTGTGTAGCTGTGTGTTTTCAAACTTTTTGGGTGTTTTTTGCACATACATTATAGCAATGAAAACCGGTATTACATCAGAACATTTTTATTCTTATTTACTTTTTTAAATGTTTATTTATTTCTGAGAGAGAGAGAGAGAAAGAAAGAAAGCACAAGCAGGGGAGGGGCAGAGAGAGAGGCAGACACAGAATCCAAAGCAGGCTCCAGGCTCTGAGCTGTCAGCACAGAGCCTGACACGGGGCTCAAACTCATGAACCATGAGATCATGACCCGAGCAGAAGTTGGATGCTTAACCTACCGAACCACCCAGGCACCCCTACATCAGAACATTTTTTAAACTATAATACAATAGTTGTTTCATTTTGGATTGTTTTAAATAATTAGCATACAGTTGCATTATTTTCATGATTTTCTCTTCTGTTTTTTTAAAGATAAAATGTTGTCCCTACAAAGTATAAATATAATTGGATATTTCACAAACTGGGAAATATTTTTGCAACCAATCTTGTGTTTTGCTTAGATAATACACCATAAGTAAATTATTTTTTTGGCATTGATATATTCCTCATTTTCTACAAAGCAGGCTTTTTTCCCGTTAGTAATAGAAATAGTTATTAAACAGTTAAATGTGTTAGTCTGGTTCTGATTTTCTTTCCTGTAAATTTATTTTCAGCATACAAAGGGTAGAACTCATTGTTCCTGTCATATGGTTTCCATGAATGTTGACAAATGCATGGAATCATAGGTTCACAACCATAGTTGATACAGAACAGATCCACCACCCCCCCAAATTCCTTCATGCTGTCCCTCTATGGTCAACACCTTCCTCACCCTCAGCCCTTGGCAACCACTGGTCTACCCTACATCCCTGTTGTTTTGATTTTTCCAGAATATCATAGATGTGGAATCATACACTATCCCTTTGGGGTGTGGCTTTTTCACATGAAGCATTTGAAATCTATCCATGCTACTGTGTGCTTCACTAATTCATTCCTCCTCTTGCTAAGTAGTCATCAGAACTACTTTCAAAGACATATCCATCAGTTCTCCTGCCTGATACACAGGCAAATGCAAACACAGGAGATAGAAACTAAGATATGGTGCTCAGCCTTAGGGAAGGTATCATCCCACTGGCTAGCTAGCACCAGACTAGCCCTATCACTCAGCTAAGAGTCCCAGCTTGTTTTGGGGGAGTGAAGAGTTGAGTAGAGCCGTCAAAAAAATAACGTCAGGGAGTCTTCATGGACGAGGTGAGCCTGAATTGAGCTTTAAAGTAAGAGGAAGCTGGGGTGGTTCAGTTGCTTGAGTATCTGACTTTGGCTCAGTCAAGATCTCCTAATTCATGGGTTCAAGCCCCCCATTAGACTTTGCACTGACAGTGAGGAGCTTGCTTCAGATTCTCTGTCTCCCTCTGCCCTCCCCAACTCGTGTGCTCTCTCTCTCAATAATAAATCAGTATTAAAAAAATAAAATAAAGTAAGAGGAAGCTTTCGGCAGGCAGAAGGACCCAGGGGAGAGCAATATGAGCCACAATTGGAGGAAAGGGCAGGGAACCCCTGTGTGATGCAAGATAGGGATGGAATCTAAGGAAGAAAGGAAGCTAGTGTGGCTATGAAGGAGAGACTGGTAGGAAATGCATCAAGTAAAGGGGCCAGAGACCAGGTTAAGGGCCCATGTGGCCATTATGAGGACTTCAGATTTATTGTGAGTATGACAGTATCTGCTGGGAAGTTCCAAGCAGAGGATGGGTGTGGTCGAACTTATGTAGTAGTAGGATCACCCTGGCTGTCTGCTCTGAACATTCTGCAGGCGATAGGGGTAGGAGCAAAGGACCTGGTAGAGGTGTTTTTTTGTTTTTTTGTTTGTTTTAATAATGCAGGTGACAAATAGTAATGACTTGTGCCAGCCATGGAGATGTTGACTAGAGCAGTGGGTGTATGAATCAGGGAGGAAGTTAGGGCTGGAAATGTAGAGTGTCATCTGTGCATAGATGAGTGAACAGGGTATACAAAGGAGGTGTCACAGAGGACAGGACATGAAGGGGAGAAGGGCCATGGAGATAGCATTGGTCCAAGCATGTGGGATAGGGGTCAGGGCATGGAGGAGAAGGAAAAGAAACTTAGAGATTGTTTAAAGGATGTCTCTCTGGCCTTGGGGATGAAGACAAAAGGTCCCCATTTAAATCTTGGAATGGCATCAAGACTGGGGTCACCGTACTGGAAATAATTATTAGTGGATCACATTTAAATTTCAGTGCAGAAATACCTTTTACAACTGATGAAAGCACATGCTTTATATTATGAAAAAGGAATCAGTCTAATTATTTTTTTACCTCAGTGGAAAAAATGCAAAATTTTTGTTTTGTGATAGTGTACCATCAAATGGTGGTGTGTGTTCAACTCCAGTGCCTGAAAAGCTTCCACTCCTTCTGCTTTCCTCAAAAACATCTTATCTTGAACAGTCCAAATCTATAAACTATCTCAAATTGTTTCCAAAGTGGGCAGCATGCAGAGTTGGAAGAAATTCAAATTCAAATGCCAGAGTTCAGTTTCCTGCTTTAATGAAAAAAATTGAATCTTTCAGGCTTGATAATGACTCACAAGGCCTCAAGGTCATCATCCTAAATATCAGTGGTCTTTGTCCCCCGTGGAGAGAGACGATGCCTGAAGAGCACTACTCCGTTGAACCTAGAATTTGCATTCACTGTTGGGAATTGCATGTTTATATATTTAAAAATTCTCTTTTCTTAATACAAGCTAATTCTGGTTTTTTTTTGTTTGTTTGTTTGTTTGTTTGTTTATTTTTATTTATTTTTTTTCAACGTTTATTTATTTTTGGGACAGAGAGAGACAGAGCATGAACGGGGGAGGGGCAGAGAGAGAGGGAGACACAGAATCGGAAACAGGCTCCAGACTCCGAGCCATCAGCCCAGAGCCTGATGCGGGGCTCGAACTCACGGACCGCAAGATCGTGACCTGGCTGAAGTCGGACGCTTAACCGACTGCGCCACCCAGGCGCCCCTAATTCTGGTTTTTAATATAGTTCCCTGAGGTGATACATATTCTTCTAATATGAGTCTTTCTCCCAAAGGAGGACCCTCTTCAACTTCCCCATCTCAGGGAATGGTCCACTAGCCATCCCATCACCAGATTGAAGCCTGAGAACCATCTGGTCTCCAATGTCATGTCAACCATCTGCAGTGACTTTCCTCAGTGACTCTCTGGTCCATCTCCTTTCCTATTTATTTATTTATTTATTTATTTATTTATTTATTTTTGAGAGTGGAGAAGGGGCAGAGAGAGAAAGAGAAAGAGAATCTTAAGCAGGCCCCACACTGCCAGCACAGAACTCAATGCAGGGCTCAAGCCCACGAACGGTGAGATCATGACCTGAACCAAAATCAAGAGCTGGATGCTTAACTGACGGAGCCACCCAGGCGCCCCGGTCCATCTCCTTTCTATCCCTGTTTGTCACCATCTTTGCTGAGTCTTTTCTACCTGGACCATAATTGGCCCCCTGATTCTCATCTCTCTTCTAATCCAGCCTCCACTACCATCATAGTGATCTTACCAAAGCGTGCAGTCTTGTTTGAAGTCTGCAGCCATTTTCCATCACTTTAAGGATATGATCCCAACTCCTCAACATGGAATGCCTGGAACCTCCCATTGGGATCCAATTTTCTTCTCCAAACTTCTCTCCTGCCAGCGTCCTGATAGTGCTTCAGACCTCCCAGCTGCAGAACCACTTCGTTTCCATAAGCAGCCTCATTCCCTCTTGCTTTTTGTCCCTTTACACAAATGCTTCTTCTGCTTTGACCACCCTATTTTCTCTCTCTCCCTAAAAAGATTGCCATCATCCTTCCCAACCTAAGTCAAGCATCAGTCCCTCTGGCCTATCTCCCCAGCCATCCTGTCCAGTATTGAGTTGGCTGCTTTTATTTACCTCAATCCCCGAACACTCCCACCTTCTTTCTACTCTTGCCCTCATTCCACTGAATCATAACTGTTGGACTAATGCTCTGCAAATGTGTGTACACATATGTGTGGGGAGGGGTAAACACATACTTCCAATAGGGCCTCTATCCTTCATTTGTTTTATCCCATGCACCTAGCAGAGTGTGGCACAGAATAAATATTTACAATGTTTCAATTTAATTAATGAATTAATGAACCAAAAGTTTTAGGTTCACTGGGCTCTGACAACTTGAAATATTAGTGTGAGGAGCTAAATGCACACAAAAATATATTTCCTCTTTACATCTTTAAGGGAGCCATTCATTTTTTTCCCTCTAGCGTCTAAAACTCTCCACATAAGAACTTCTATAGATGGAACAAAGCCAGAACCTGTGGCAGAGGTGTGTGAACTCTGCCCATCTCCCCTCAGTGGCATAGGCAGCTTCTTTTATTATGCCACTTTGGACCCGTGGAACAAATCAACTTCAGTGGTCTTTAGAATCAAACCCACTCATATATAAAAAAGTTTGTCTAGTGCATTTCTGTACAGAAGATCCAAAGAGTGAGTGCTTTCCAAAAACCCTAATTTACCCCTGGGGACTATGTAGAATACTACTGCAGAGAAAATGGGACCAGAGGGTCTAGTTGACTTTGTATGGCACAGAGCCTGTGTTACCCATTGGATGGGAAGTGGTCGCTTTGTCAAAATGTAGAAGGGACCCAAATCATATGTGCAACATAATTTAGAGAGACTCTAGGAAAGCCATCTTGCCCCCCAAAGTCTCCTCACCCAAGAACTGTAATCCTCTATCTCTATCAACAGAAATACCCATATTGGAGCTCCACATTAGTCTTTCTAACAATATATATTCCTGGGAGGGGCAGTCTGTTCAACTTCTACAACCCAGTCCACGGATCACTTTCTCCAAAACAAGAGGTCCTCAGAGCATGAAGGGAACTTTGAACAGAGAGGACAGACTTAGAAAGGAAGCAGGGCACCAAAGTTACACTTGCCAAACTTTGACATGTCTGTCCCTTTTGCTATTTGTCGGTATCCTTGGTTTGGGAAACTTTTCTATAATAGCCTTTCCATTCCCCGCTAAACAAAACAAACTGATGATTTTTTTTTTGCACCCACAACTCTACCATGATTTTTGCCAGGTGCTGGCCAAAGTCTGGGTCTGAATAATGTTTCAAAACCACACAAATCAAACCTGGCTGAGGGCCTCTCTGGCCTGGCTAAAGTATGTGCATTAAATGGCAAATGAAATGGCCGCATGATCTCTTTCAAAGGCATGATTGTTCTCGGCAGTTCCATGAAACTGTCATTTTCCCCCAGAAGGCAGAGCAGGCCCGCTTTTCAGGAAATGATACTATGCAATTTATAAGTACGCAGGACTCTGCTGCAGTCTCTGGGGTGCCCAATAAAGCTGATTTGCACACTGATCTCCAATAATGCCCATGAATAATACATGAGTAATGCACATTTCAAACATGTCCTGAATAACAGTTTAAATAGAAATAGATGGTGTTATGTCATGTCTTCCAAGGGAAGGGTTCAAAGTGCACAGCAAACAAATTAAACAGATGAAGAAAGCAGGGCAGGGGGGATCGCATCAGAGAAATGGGGCATTAATGAAGGGATGTGCTCAGTGGGAACAGACTCAAGGTAGCTGAGGCAGTGGTTTTGTGAAAGGTTTTGACAAGAATAAGGTACTAAATGCATCAGTGCGTGGTTTGATAAAGCCACAATTGAAACAGGCAGTTCTTGACAGGGTAGGATCTGGGGAAGTGAGGGAGCACTAGAGGGAGAGTAGAAGGCATATTCTATATCAGAAAGGATTAGACATGACCCCCAGGTGACTTCTGAATCCTAGGAAAAACCTGCCAGCAGCCTAGCATGGTGGGATTTCTACTGACTGCTTAGAGAAACCAGTGAAGCCTGCTGGGTAGCTTGGATTATCAAAATTGGCCCATTTGCTCTCTCTGGATGAACAATCACTGCTTCTGGTACTAGAAAAGTAGGTAGAATCATCAGAATCACTAAAGCAGTGCACTGTTCCTTAAGTGCATGCATTTGCCCTGTCAGTCACCGCCATGGTTTCCCGCAAGCCTACTGCCAGCCCTTACGAGACACGGGCCACCTTTGGCCTCAGCACTGACTGGCTTAAATGCCACCCAGATGCTGTGTTTAAGAAGGGCATAAAGGATAGGCAAAAGAAAGAAAAATAATTTAAAGAAAGGGTAAAGCTGAGAGCCAAAATAAATGAAATCATTTTCCCTTTGGTTTTGTGTAATGGAGGACCCAACTTTGAATAGGCTCTGTGATCAGACAAAGGAGATAAGGCTGGGTGTCAAGCAGACGCTGAACACATGCAACATACATGTGCACAAGCAGCCTCAGTCAGGTGCTGGGAAGGAGTCAGGACCTGGGGGTCGGCAGTGAGTGACCCTCATGTGCTCTCGCCAGGTTCCCTGCCCCGCGTTCAGCAAAGTCCAAAGGGAGGAGAGAATGAGCAGGTACAAGGGCCAGAGGATCATTTGGGGGAAGGAATGATAGATGGTAGTAGATCCTAAGACAAGCCCCCAGGAATCGTGACTCGTCAAACCCCGAATGAAGGAGTGAGCCTTCCTATCATACAACAACTTCGACACAAACCCTGAGAGAAAGCTGATCACTCTCTTCCCTACTTGAGTTTCTGCTTGGGGTGTCTTGAGGCCCCTGCAGGAAGGTGGCTCCCTCAGGGCTCAGAGCTGGAGATGAGGATCAGGCAGAGAAAAACTCCTCTG
This sequence comes from Herpailurus yagouaroundi, assembly GCF_014898765.1. Classification (NCBI taxonomy): domain Eukaryota; kingdom Metazoa; phylum Chordata; class Mammalia; order Carnivora; family Felidae; genus Herpailurus; species Herpailurus yagouaroundi. Next base: position 23,762,199 of record NW_024412397.1, read on the forward strand.
GAGAAGCAAGTGTTCCTGCTGTAGGCAGCACTCTGCTTGGGCTGGAGACAAAGCACTGTCTCTTAAGGCTTAAAAGTAAGCGAGAGAGAAAACAACAAAATGATACCAAGGACTGGGCTACTCGTATGAGCACCTTGGTCAGCCAGTCAAGACACAAGACTTTTATTGCATAACTACCAGCAAGAACTTCAGTATTCACTGAAACCCCTTGATTACGGGCCCCAAGAAAGTATCACTGTAGTAATGGGTATTTGGACATCTCGAATGACTGTTGACCCCCATGCTGTGCCAGTTCTCATTCCCAAACAGGGGCGAGTAGGCTTCTTATCTTCCAGTGGGGAGAGACAGTGGGGAAGTGACAGATATATGACCATTTAATCTTTCCGTGGTTAGCTCTTTGTGACAGCACAGACCAACTAAAAAATACTGTTTTCACTATCTCCCAATGATATGACTTGCATTTTATGTCATTGAATATTTAGAGCCCACTCAACTTGTGGCAAGATTTTGGTCAATTCTGGCTGAGGAGGTATCTCTCTACTGTACTTGTGAAGAGAAGAATAAGAGAAATTTGATATCTACCTGACAATATATATTGAATGTGAACTCTGTCGGGCAGAGGGCTAGGCACAGCCATGAGCAAGACAGGTAGTTCCTGACCGTTTGGAACGCATAGTCCAGAGGGCAGACAAGCATAAAACAAGTAACGGGAATACAAATGTTATGGACGGAAAGCACAAGATGCCTAGGGTAACATTTTGAAGGATAAATAATGTTCATCTACCTTTTCTTGTCCCATTTTTGCTAAGAGAAAGAAAAACAAGAAAGAGAAAGAAAGAAAAGAAGGAAGGACAGAAGAAGAAATTATTTAAAAATAAGTATAAGTAGGGGCACCTGGGTGGCTCAGTCAGTTAAGCGTCCGACTTCGGCACAGGTCATGGTCTCGCGGTTCATGAGTTTGAGCCCTGTGTCAGGCTCTGTGCTGGCAGCTTGGAGCCTGGAGCCTGCTTTGAATTCTGTGTCTCCCTCTCTCTCTGCCCCTCACCGCTCATGCCCTCTTTCTCTCTCAAAAATAAACATTAAAAAAATAATAATAAAAATAAGTATAGGTGGCAATTCGCACCTAGCCTTAGGGGCAGGGAGGTAATAGGGAATGGTGAGGACTGTAGTAAATTTGGAGCTCACCCTGGATCTAAAGTAAACTCTTCAGGCTAATTGTTTCCAAGTAATTGCAAAGCCATTGTTTTAAAATATTCTACTTAAAAAAATGTTTATTTATTTTTGAGAGGGAGAGAGAGAGAGACAGTGCAAGCAGGGAGTGGGCAGGGAGAAGGGAACAGAGGATCCCAGTGGGCTCCAGACCGATAGCAGTGAACCCAATGTGGGGCTTGACATCATGAACCACGAGATCATGACCTGAACCAAAGTCAGATGCTCAACAGACTGAGCCACCCAGGTGCCCCACAAATCTTCTACTTTTTAAAGAAAAGCAAAAAAAACAAAAACAAAAAAAAAACAAAACAAAAAAAAAACCGATTTGTTTTAGCTAAACTCTCCTGCTTTTTAAATGTTCACTCATATAAAAAATTAATAAATTCTACACAGGCGAAACTTGGGAGGTGGGAGACAAACCTTGAGGAGCCAATTTGCAGCTTCTGCTTTAAATGGTCTTATGAAAGGTTATAGATCTCCGAGTGCGGGGCCAGACAGAGTCCATTATTTCAGACCCCGGGCTTTCTCCACAGCATGGCAAATGCCTCACACCAATTTCACATTCCTTATAGGTTTCTGCCTTCACAGACTTAGCATCTTACCTTGGCTTTTGGTAAGCTGAGGGCTGTCTTTTGAGGAGGACATTGGACTATGTGCCCTCAAAGGTCACTCCCAAATCTAATTGACAACCCACATCTTGAAATTATGAGAATAATGACAGCATAACAACGATAAAGCCAATGATGCATGAAGTACCTCATTTCCAGTGAGTTCATTTGTGCTATCTGGTTTAAATGACTCCAAGTATTCAATCATCTCATTTATGTAGGAAACATTATCACTGAATCGGGAGCTGTGGATACAATAAAAGTAAGACCTGCTTATCTCTCCATCCAGCTTTCAATACCAAAGCGAGAGGTTACAGACATGCCTCATCCCAGTGGCATTTTACTTTACTATCCACAAATGTTACACACAGGGTGAGCATGTACACATCAGGACAGGTGCTGTGAAAAGATTACCATTTCCACCATGCGTCTCACCAGATTGAATCAGAATGGCTTTGAAGTGGCCAGTAGTTTCTCCAGAAGCTGACGATCTAGCCAGAGAGAGAAGGGATCCTCCCATGTTCGCAGAAAAGCAAGTGCTAACTGAGGCACAGAGGAGGCAGAGGGAGTTAGAACATTTTTCACAACAGAGGTAGCTGGAGTTGGTCCCTGGGGGGGTGAGTCATACTTGAAAATTCTGGGACGAGGAGAGAGGGTGAAATCCAAGTCATTCCTCTCTTTTGATTTCCAGGTTTTATCTCCACTTGGCAGCCCTGGAGAGTTGGGGTGTGCGGGGAATGGCAACGAAGACATGAGAGGAGAACCCAGGGCAGCCCGAGTCCCTGTTTTCTACCCCCACGTGGGCCCTGCCACCTTTTCCCTCAAGCCCAGACCACCGGGACAGGGGTGCAAAGTGCACAATATTGCGGTCGCAAAGGGCAGTGCTGGGCACACGGTCTTTGTGTCAGAACCACTGGTTTTGTTTCTCTGGGCTCCAGGCAGGAGCAGCAGGTCTAGAGCAGAGTTCTGAAGGCCTCCCTCAGAGACACAGTCTGTAATGGGCCTCCTGGGTGCACTTGGCACGGGCCACGGGCAGGTGGGAAAAGAGGGCAAAGTGGCGAGGGAACCGGAGCAGGCTTGGAAGCCCCCTCCTTCCGTTTGCCTGAAGGTCTACAGCTAGCTTTCCTGCACCAGTTCATGCAAAGCAATTAAAGTTGTCTGCAGGCAGACGAGGCACCATGGGATGCACGGAGAGTTAAGATGGGGAGGCGGAGTGGGGAAGGAAGGGAAAGAAGGCAGGAGAGAAATCCCATTTGGAAATAAGGAGAAGGCTTTGAACTTGCAGATTTCTCTAACTGAGGCAAAACCCACAAGAAACCAGCCTCAGCTGGATGCCACGAAGTCTGTGAATAGATGCCAGGGTGTGAGTGAAATGATAGCTCCTGTCCTAATGCATTCACCCCAAGGTGCTGCTGGGCATCTGTTCCGTAATTAACTAGGCTCTCCCCTCACCCACCCTTCTCCTCCCCCTTCCCTTCCCCTGTGGCTGCTGAAACATTTGCCATAATCCCTCCCCGGGTCTCTAAGGAGCCCTCTGGAAGGAGTCTGCATTTGGCTCTTTCCCCTCCTTCATCTCTCCCATTTGGGCTGGGTGACACCCTTGGCTAGTGGGGGTTGGGAGAGCCCCATTTCCCAGAGGCCGCTGCAGTAGTTCATCCTCCCCATCCCTACCCCACTTTGTCAACAGGACATCTGTTCTCCCCTCAGTGAGACCCATGGGGGTAGCGAGGAGGAAGAGGCTGAACAGGTTATCTAAGAGGGACATCTTCCATCATCTATATCATGGTGTCTGAGATTGTGATCTGATGTGTCCACGGGTTGACAATCACGGGAGTAATGAAAACTGATGGCACATAGAAAGTGTTGAGAACTTCTTTCCAATAGTTACATTACTAATATTGATAATAGCAATAAGAGTATTGTTTATTCTAGATAGAAGAGCAAGGGAAGGTGTTGGTCTGGTTTATTATTTATTCTTCTCAGTATCTGTCACCACTTGTGGTTTCACTTTATACCCTTTGAAGAGATGGATCACTGCTTTGTCACTTTATAAAAGTTGTCGCTGAATATCACAGCATTCATGAGACATAGCTAATATCACCTCCATTTTAAAGTGAAGGAAAACGAGGGGCGCCTGGGTGGCTAGGTAGGTTAAGCATCACACTCTTGATTTCAGCTCCGGTCATGATCTCACGGTTCATGAGATCAAGCCCTGTGTAGGACTCCATGTTAACAGCATGGAACCCGTTTGGGATTCTGTCCTTCTCTTTGCTCCTCTCCTGTTCAAGCGTAAGCGTGTGCTCTCTCTCTGTCTCTCTCTCTCTCAAAATTAATAAACTTTAAGAAAATAAATAAATAAAGTGAAGAAAAATGATGCACAGAAAGACTGAGTAACTTGCTCAAGGCCCCACAGCCAGTAAGAGACAAAGTCAGGATTTGAATACAGACCTATGACTCCAAGACTGTGGTCTTCTGTTATGGCATGTTGCCTGTCACTTCCCTGCATGACACACTTTAGTAGGTCCCCAAAAGTGGGTTTGCTGTTCCTCCTATCTATGAAGTCTTTATTTAACTAATTCCCCCTTACTGCTCAAGCTTAGACTCAGTGAAGATGCCCCTTAATTCATGAATATTTTATTAGCACGAATCATGTTTTCTGTAATTCTGTATCATGACTACATTTCACAAATACCTGCACGTGGTAAGTATTCAATGAATATTTTTTGAATTTCTATTTTACAGATAATACTTCTGAGATTCAGAGATGGAACTCACTCACTTATAAGCCCTCCAGTCAAGAACTGTAAGAACCACACTTTGATTTTGAGCTTTGACTGTGAGTTCAGAGACCTTTGCACTGACACATCTACCACTGAGTTCCATAGTATATCATTTCATATTGTATAACCACTGAAGTTCTATAATTGTGGTTATTTCCATTTTTTCTGACAGCTTAATATATACTACCAACTAATAATCACAAACTTGAGTTATTTCTGTCTTTATTATAATGAAAGTAATGCAAGTTTATTATAGAATATTAGAAGAGAACAAAGAGAAAAGAAATACAATCAATAATCCCAAAACATTTAAAATGAATATTTTCTTCCAATATGCTTATGACTTTTTACATAATTGAGATAATAGTCTTTATATAACTTAGGATTCTGTTTGTCTTAAAGTTAATATTATAATATAAACATTTCCCTATTTAGTTCAATAATTTCCTTGTTTACTATTTAAATGACTTAAAATTGTCCTTTCATATGCTCAATAATCATTTTTTAATGACTAAAAAAGATCCATTGTATAGACTATCAACTAAACATTCCCCCTAATCCAGGATAACTTTTCATTATTAAAAAATTATAGTACAGTGAACTTTTTTTCCTTTCTGAATTTCAGACCACTTTTTAGAGTAGTTTTCTAGGAGAGAAATTATTGATGGGTATGAACATTTTCAAGGCTCTTGACATAGATTGCCAAATTGCTTTCCAAATGAGTTGTGCTAATTTTTTTTTTCCTACTAACAATGATTTGGATTTTCCCATCATTTCGAAGTTGATAATTTCTTTAAAACACACACACACATGCAGGGGCGCCTGGGTGGCTCAGTCGGTTAAGCGTCCGACTTCGGCTCAGGTCAGGATCTCACGGTCCGTGAGTTCAAGCCCCGCATCGGGCTCTGTGCTGACAGCTCATAGCCTGGAGCCTGCTTCAGATTCTGTGTCTCCCTCTCTCTGTGACCCTCCCCCATTCATGCTCTGTCTCTCTCTGTCTCAAAAATAAACATTAAAAAATAAATAAATAAAATAAAACACACACATGCAGCCATAATGTGTTGAACTGCGCTATGAAATAAATGTTGGAAATGGTTTATTTAGGCACCCCTCCTCCCTCTTTTATGCATTAGGAAACATGTCTGGCAAATTCTACGGCCTGCCCTAGATCCTGGCAATTTGGGGGGATTAACTGCGCTATGAGCCGGGTGTGCTGCCCCCACTTCTTCACACTGTCTCCCAGGGATCTAAAAACAATTCTACAATTTATTTATCTTTTCAACGGCAGTGTTACACCGTTGCCATCACTTGACATCTTAATTTTGATTATGCCTTTAAGGGAAACAGCTTTTGAAATATTTGGTCCTGGCAAGTAACAAATTTCCCTCTATGGTGAGAAGAGGATATTTCCTGATAACACTCTTCTACCTGCCAGCGTTCTGCAGGGAACCTTGTATCTACTTATCACTTCCTCCTGGCTCCGGCTCCTGGAACTCTGTTAGTCCTGCTTGACATGCACCTTGGCAGCTTTCATTGCATCCTTCCTGTGGGCCTCTGCTTTCCCATCCCTGCTCAGCGTGATGGCAGCCTACCTCATTTTCAACCTGAGGCCAAGCACAAGTGTTGCTCCTGCCCATCTGCCACGTTGGCCAAATTTCCCTGATTGCTAAATAATTCCAGGCTCTTCCCAGGAGGGCTGAGTGAGCCGCAAGTTAAAGCTTTCCTCCAAGGCTCTGCCTTGTTCTCTGTCACTTCTGCAGATGCGCTCTGTCCACCAGGGCCCAGGGGGCCCATCTCTAGGCCCATCCATCACTCAGTGAACGGCCTGTACTGTGCTTTGGGAAGCAGAAAGTCCATCCCCAACAAAGTCTCCTAGGGGACATCCCAAATCCAGCCTCCTCCCTCCAATTCACGTTACATACCATGGCCATGAAAATTATTCTGCAATATTGCTTACATCAACTTGCTTCTCTGCATAGAAACCTAAGACCAAAAGTTGAAAATGCTTGGCCTTCAAGTCCTTCCCTATAACACCCATCTTCCACTAGCTACTCACTCAGGTTCATTATATGCTAGCCTAGCTAGTAAGGGATCACAAAAAGATATTTACAAAGAAGGGGAGTAGCAGACAGAGGCAAGTGGATTATGGGTGAAGGGAAGACATCATTGGGCTTGGGTAGGAGAAAAGCACCTCTTGGATGGTAAAAGCCTGTCCTGTCTGCTCTGCCTAGAATGCTCTTTCCCATTTTCTCCCCAGTAGACCACTGATCCTTCACAACTCGGTTTTCCATAACCTGCCTTGCCTCCAAACTTGAATCTCTTTCCATACTTCTACTCTGCCATTTTTCACACTGAATTAACGTCTTTTAAAAAATGCCTAACTCCTCCACAACCAAACGTGCATGGTATTTTCTTAAAGGGCCTGTGTCTGTGCATCTTTTTTTATCCTCAGTGTCGAATATTTTCCTTATGCTTGGTGCATGATCAAAATATCTGTTGAAAGAATGCACACAGTATGTAAAGCAGAATTAATGCCGGATGGGATGAATGAATGGATCATGGAAATGTGACTAGAAAAGAATTGTCTGAGAAGCTCCCTAGGTGGTTGTAATAACTATAATACCTGAGACGGGCACACACACAGGTTTGCAACACAAATTGGCACCTTTAAAATCAGGATGTGGGCATGCAGCCATCTAATTGGGCATTTTGCACAACATTGAACATGGGAAATTACCAATAAATATCAATCAATAAATGAACTTGGTAATTTCTTTGAGACTAGCCCCAAGACTAAAATTGCAAAGCCAAGCTCTATGGTCAGAATAATCCATTTAGCACTGGCCAGCCAGAAGCAATCTTACACCATTTCCCATGACAGAACATACATCATGGGCCGTTGGTGGCTGCTGCTAGGGCACCTATGACACCCCCCTAACAGTTTCATATCTATTAAGGAGAGGAAGGCTTGAGTGTAGAGCTAAGTGGTCAACAACCAAGAGGAAATTCAAAGCGTAAGTTTCCATACATGTCTTGATCACCAAATAATATGCCAGCACTAATAACATTCATGGATGAATTGTGTCTGGTTGGGCACTTGAAGAAGCCTTTGTACATCCTAATTTCAGGATATTTGGGAAAATATGACAGTGTCGTTTACTCATGGTTCTTAAATAGGATGGAGCATTCTTGCCAAGTAGCCTAAGAGCTGCTGGTGAAACATCAGTCACTTTTTACCCTTCTCTTCTTTTCTATGCATGTCTGTGCTTTGTAATTGAATCTAAATATGGCATCGGGGTATTTTTAAAATCTAGAGATTGGAAATACTTATTGGAAGAGCCTGGTTTACAGGTTGGGGGGCTTGGCATTGGCAGCAGCTAAGGGGCTTGGAGAATATGGCCAGATTAAGGCTGGCCAGAAGCACAGGGAGTGTGGAAAAGGCCAGGTTTGGCTTAAGAGACTTAGCGTCAGCTGTTATAACCTGGCAAATGGATAAGTAATTTTTTCACAGCCAGCAGTAAAATGAAACTTATGGAAACAATAAAGTAAATGTTCTGTCTAGCCAGTGAGTCAAATTAGAGAAGAGTAGGATTTTCCAACCAGGCCTGAAAATCAGTGTGCCTTGGTGGTCTAAGAATAGCCAGGAAGTTAATGGCATTTCAGGTTCTGAGTTAATGATATAGATCACAGGTTGACAAACCAGCCCACTGCTTGTTTTTGTAGGTTCACCAGAGAAGAAAAGTTTTTACAGTTTTTAGTGGATAGGGGAGGGAAAAAACAAAAGAAAAATAATACTTCATGACACATGAAAATCAGATAAAATTTGAATTTCAGTATCCATAAGTAAAGTTTTATTTACCCAGCCATACACATTCATAAACATAATGTCTAAGGCTGCTTTCCTGCTACAACTCAATACAGAGTTGAGTCTAGAAAAAGGAACCACATAGCCTGCAAATCCTAAAATATATATATTTACTATGTGGCCCTTTTTTAGAAGTTTGCTGACTTTTTTTTTTTAATTTTTTTTCAACGTTTATTTATTTTTGGGACAGAGAGAGACAGAGCATGAACGGGGGAGGGGCAGAGAGAGAGGGAGACACAGAATCGGAAACAGGCTCCAGGCTCTGAGCCATCAGCCCAGAGCCTGACGCGGGGCTCGAACTCACGGACCGCGAGATCGTGACCTGGCTGAAGTCGGACGCTTAACCGACTGCGCCACCCAGGCACCCCGAGAAGTTTGCTGACTTCTTAACATGCATAGTCAGAGAAAATTAGTTACAGACCCATTCCTAGGCAACATGAAGCACAGCACAAAAGACAAAGCTTGAACTTGGAGGAGAATGAAGAAGACTCCTGGTCCAGTCTCCCATTCCACTGAGTGTCCTACAGAAGCAATCCAGGCGTGAGGACTCACAATTTCCAAGAAGCCCGGCCCTTTATCGAACACCATGACTCTACCTATTATGTTTCTGATGTTAAGCTAAAACAATTCCCACCCCCAAAACCAGTATAGGCTTTCTTATCTATAAACTTTGTCTACCTTGAGAAGACATTAGCCACAATCTTTCTTAACCAAAGAGTAGACTCCTACCACCCTCCTTGGGTTAGAACTTTGTATGTATTGGGGAACTTTCACATACACTGTCACATTTTACCTTCATAACATCTCCTAGGGACAATTATTCATCTCTATACAGGTGAGAAATCTAAGGATTAAAGTTATGGACTGAATTGTGTGCCCCCCAAAAGGCACATATTGAAGCACTCACTGTGACTGTATTTGGAGATACCTTTAGGAAGGTAATTTAGGTTAAATAAGGTCATAAGGATGGGGTTCTAATCCAAGCAGACTGGCATCCTTATAAGAAGAGAAAGAGACACCAAAGATCCATGATCCATTTTTCTCTCTCCGTCTCTCTCTGTCTCTCTCTCTCTCTTCACAGAGAAAAGACCATGTAAGAACACAGCAAGAAGGTGGCTATCTGCAAGGCAGGAAAAGAGCTCTCACCAGAAACCAACTCTGACGACCTCTTGATCTTAGACTTTCAGTCTCCACAACTGTGAGAAAATAAGTGTCTTGTCTGAGCCATTCATTCTGCAGACCTTTGTTATGGCAGCTCAACAAGACCAAGGTGGTTAATAAGGTTAAATGACATGTTCGAAATGAGGCAGCTCACCAGTGGCAGAGCAGAGACCTGTCACTCATTCCACAAATATTAAGCACTTACTGAGTGTAAGGCATCTTTGGAGGAGACAGGTATCAATCAAAGAATGACATCAATAAAAATAAAATTTCAACTCTGCTACCACAGAGAGAGGTATGTGGTATGAGATATAAATAACATGAGCTGACTTAGGGTGGTCAGAGGAGGTTAGCCCAAGACACAGTTGAACTGAGACCTGAACGGTGAAGAAGAGTTTACTCAGTGAAGGAGAAAGGGAGTGAGCTTCCAGAGAGATGGTATATACAAATCCCCTGTGGTAGCAGAAGTATATGGTGTTCAAAGAAATGAGAGAAGGCCAATGTGGCTAGATCAGAAAAGTGGGGAATAACATGAGATGAGGCTAAAGAGGTAAGAATGGGTCAGACTTCTTATGGCCCTCATGGTCATTGTCGGTAACTGAGGCTTTAGGAAGCATTACAGTGCTTTCAACATGAGACTTGCTCTGTAAGGTTTCTAATTGGAAAAAATTACTCCAGCTGCAGTATGGGATACAGATTGGAGAAAGTGAAGGGAGCAGCAGGAAGACTAGGTTAGAGACTCGTGGTGGGCAGTAGGCGAGGGGAGAGAGGTTTGTCACCTGGACAACAGAGGTTACTTTGAAGATGTAGAGAAGGAAAGGGTTATGAGAGCTATTACAAGGTAAAAATGATCAGAATTTGTGATCGATGCAGGATGGGGTTACAGGAAGATGTCAGGTATGACTTCATGATCCCCAAGCATTCTGCTAAAACAGATCATGGGGATACCCATGGGGATAAAGATAAAGATACCCATGATCTGTTTTAGCAGAATGCTTGAGTGAGGATGTTTACTGAGATGTGAAATAGCACAAGAGGAGCCCTTCATCCAAAGACCACCATGAACACATCTGCAGCTGAACAAAGGTCAGGGAACTGAGCTTTTGCAGCAGGAGAGAATGCACATGATGGGAAGTGGTAGGGTACCTCAGTAAGAGGGTGTTAGAAGGGACAAGGGAATTTGGGCTTCTGGCGGGCAGGTTGCTCATTTTACAGGGAAATGTGGTTTGCTCTACGTTGGATGCTGTCAGGAAGTGGGGTAATTCTAGGGTTCGGTGACTATGATTCTTACCTAGAAGGCCATAAGGATGGAGTGAGCTTGAAGCCGGGATTAGTAAAGACAAATCCTTGCTTATATTATCCAGGATGAGGGTCATTCTGTGGTGGAGACAATGTCTATGTTTTTGTCTGTATTCAGACATGATTACAGAATGATCTTGTTTGTGCCTTTTCTGAGTGGCCTTGCCTGGCGTTGCTGTTCTTTGAAATGGTCTATAATTAAAAGGGGGAACACCAAAGCCTAGCTCTAATTGACAGGAAGCACCTCGTGATGCCACTGCCCCACTGACAGAGCCAGGTGAATTCCTGGCTGTCAGAGCTGTTTTCCTTCCTCGGCTACCCCTTTTGGCCAAGGACAGATAAAGTTAGGCTGCAGGACACTCATCTAAGGTATTCAGATTGCCACCATTGCTGAGCTTTTGCTGATCAGGAGGTTGAACAGACCACAGGAACTAGTCTAGGGTGGGCCTGGGGTTTACTGCTGGTGCTGTTCCTTTTGTTGCAGAACAAGTAGCTTAACATCTGACAAGACAATGGCCGCACAGTGGCATTTATAACTCTGGACAGGAGGCATCAGCCAACTGCAACACAGGCAGTTACCAGAAACAGAAACAAAAATGGGTATCACCTCTTATAAGAGACCCTGAAGACAGGGACTTAGATTACTATATCCAGGCAATGAAAACATGTTCCAAATTCCAAATGGTCTCTTCTTGAGATCCAAATGGTGCTTTCTTTTCTAGACTAATTACAAGCTTCTATTTAGGTGTGCACGCGCACACACACACACACACACACACACAATGTGTTTGCTATAGCATAAATTTCCCCTTGGCTAGCTAAGAAGAAATAAGGGCTATGTGATTAGCCATGAGAACATCAGTTAAGAATTTAAATTTAAACTGGTTTGTTGGGTTTCCAAAACAGAATTTGTATCATTTGTGATATCTGACAGGGTCAGAGATAAGTTTCAGACCGCCTTTTCCACTGGTGTCATTCTTACCCTGGAAAGTGCAGCTTGCTTAGCAGTGCAACAAGAGAGAGTCAGTTCTTCCTCTTGGGAGTTCTCCTGAGTAGACTATATTTGCCTCTTTTTCAAAGTTTCTGGGTATTCTTCTCAGGGATCTCATAAATCCATGGCCTGGGACCTCATTTCCTCTGGTTGGAAAGGAAGATGGGGAGAATTAGGGAGGGAATTGTCAGTGCCAAGAAAAGCAAGCAGTGACCCTCTTGTTGGAGAAGGGCTGACTGGAGCTGTTTCAGTTCAGGGTGAATCTTGCTAAAATTATCCCCTTTAAAATTATGTATTCGAGTTTAATGTTTCAAACCCCTGAATGATTGCTCAAGTTAGAGCTGTGATAACAGTGGTTGGTGTTCTTCAAGAGGTTGAAAATGCCAGCTCTTGGGAAAATGACAGTTCTTTGAGAAATAATCAGGTTCACTGCACATCTCTCTTCAATAGGAGGTTTATCACTGGGTTCACAAAATTGCCTGTGATGGTCTTCCCCTGGCACTGAAGGTCCCTTACTACTACCTAGAGATGCTGTGAAAAAACAGGAGGCATTTCATTTGAATGCCCCATTGCTATCCCTTAGCCTTTCTGTAGCCATCTCGTTGCAGAGAATGTGTTGCTTGAAAATAAATTCCTTCCATATGACTTGAACATTTCTTTGGAAAACTAGAGGACTGAATTATATGACCTCTGGATTTCCTTTTCTGTCCTTGGAATTCTAGGATTCCTGACCTGGAAATTGTATATATATATATATATATATATATATATATATATAAGCTGATACCAATTTGGCTACATATGAAATTAAACAACATTGATGGTAATATAACTATGGAGCAGGAAGGCAATGGGTGATAAGGGAGATGTTGCCTATAACAGTGATAAAGAATTTTATTTTGGCAGGGAGGACAAATGGTAAAAGAATCACTTTAATTCAATTTCCAAAGAACTTGATGAGCTTTGGTTCCTCCTAATAGATATTGGAAATGAAAAAAATCACAAATTCACAGAGCACAGATGGCTTAATATCAGAGCACTAAGTTTCAACAGTTGTAAGACAGAGATTAGAGTCAGGACCTCTGGGGCTAAGATAAAGATAAGGTATTTGAAATCAATTAAAGGATCAATAATTTTTGGCTCCCAGAAAGGCTCACTTTATCCTAAAGAAAAAGGTTGGTAGGCGCCTAAAAGCTCAGAAGCTTACCATTTTCTCTAGGATAAGGTGAACGCTTACTCCCTCCAAATATGAAGGCTACATCTGTGTTACTGAGTTGACGATTACACATGGGACCATATGGATATATTTATAATTGGTATAATGAACAGCTCCTTGTTTCCGATATTAAAAGCAAGATGATTTCAGCACATGATAAGCGAGCACAAGGAGAGACCTATCTAGCCAAATGAGGGAAATAAATTTAATAATAAAAGCCCACCAGAAGAAGCAACTGCTCATCTGAATTTAAAGGAAATTTTCCTGCCATCTGCTGTTGTTAGCATTTTATATCACCATATTTGCCTGCTCTCTTCCAGAGCCCAGTGCTGCTAAGCTCTTCATACAGAATAAGCTACCAGGCGGGAGAACAGAGCCATGGAAGGCATGGAAGTGAATACAAAAGGCACTTCACCATCTCCAGACCTAGGGTGACATTTTTACCAGCAGCATAGGAATCAATGCTGGACTTCTCCAGGAAAGCTTTGTCACGGGAGGAAAGGACAAAAAAAGGACCAACAAGGCCTTTGGGTGGTTCAGAGATCACAAGAGACATCAGGTAAAGCTGCTTGGCCACACCAGCATCCTGCTGCCTTCCTCTGTGCCCTCTCACACTCCAGCACCACATTTCACAAAATGAAACCCAGAGGTAATCAGCTCTAAAGATTGGGACAGAAGATATTTAGAGGAAGAACACATACATGCATCATCAGCAAATAACCTGAGCCATTTGTAGATGTCCCAAAGCCCAGGACATATCAATGGCCATTAGAGGGGAAACAGGATTCCCATGAAAGGCGAATCAGGCTTTAATGGTACTGGTAGTGAAGAGAGGATCTTTGATGTTTCTCTAATAAAAGAAGAGCTTAGGAGACAAGGCACTTAAATGAATACTGGTGCAGGTAGGTCTTACCCCACAGGCGTACAGCAGAGAAAATGGAATTAAAGGGACTATGGGGGGGTGCCTGGGTGGCGCAGTCGGTTAAGCGTCCGACTTCAGCCAGGTCACGATCTCGCGGTCCGTGAGTTCGAGACCCGCGTCAGGCTCTGGGCTGATGGCTCAGAGCCTGGAGCGTGCTTCCGATTCTGTGACTCCCTCTCTCTCTGCCCCTCCCCCGTTCATGCTCTGTCTCTCTCTGTCCCAAAAATAAATAAACGTTGAAAAAAAAAAAAAATTTAAAGGGACTATGGGTACAAGCAGAGAGCAAGCTCTCCACCATCTTCCAGGGAGCTGATTTGTTTAGACTGTGTTCCCAGGTAAGGAGAAAGGGAAATCTTACCTTGGGTTAGGCTCAGTGCCCGAGGGAGCTTCAGTGTGGCCAAGTTTCCCAGAGAGAGAGAGAGAGAGTAACCAGGTTGTCACAGAGGCTCAGACCTTCCCCAGCATAGATAATTTGGATTCCTGTGGAGATACTCCACGAGCAACCTGCAAAACACAGAACTCCTAACATTGGACCTCGGCAGACAATTTTAAACCCAGATAAGGGCCTGCCTTCACTGGGCACCCACATGGAGGCCATAGCAGGCTTTCTCCAAGACTTGTGCTCAGCAGGGGTGTAAGCTGCTGAAGATAAGCCACATAAGCCACATCTGCAGGCTCCACTCCTGCCCATGGCATGCAGCTATGCCTGGCGAGGAGGACCCACCTGTTGGCCATAAGAAACAATGAGAGTTTGGTGTGGGAGCACTCTGTAGGTGTTGGGGGCGGCGGGTAGGCTAATTGCTGACACAGCTCTGTCCATGTCCGGTTGGCTATTAGAGATAGATAGACTCTGAGGGCTGGGTGAAAAATGGCCTGGAGCATGGAGATATAGCTCTTAAGGTTTTTTTGTTTTGTTTTTGTTTAGAGGGAACAGTGGGATAGAGGGTTTATGAAAGTATATAAAATGAAAGCTAAAGTCAAACATCTCCCCAAAGAAATGCATATACATGTGACTTGCCTTCAATTTCAGAGAGCTCATGGAGTCCCTAAAGTCTGTGCATGCACCCTTGCTTAGAGGCTTTTTTGGATCCACAGATGAGGAGTTTATTTCTAGGACCTAGAAACCTCGCTAGAAATTTCTCAAAGTGTGTTTCCTACAGCACTTGCATGGGAATCACCTGCAATCACTCAGTGCATGCTGAAAATGCAGAATCCTGAGCCCCTCCTGGCTTTAAGGAATCAAGATCATCCAGGCTGTGGTCCTGGAATTTGCATTCTTACTAAGCATTCAGGATATATTTATCATTATATAGCTTAAGAACTGCTAAGAGTTGAAAATGGCCATAAAAAGTTCCTGGGAATTCAACCAAAAGCCAGGACTGACAGAAAAAGCTCTCCGAAAGTCATCACTCACTTGGGCTGTCAATTGATCAGGACGCAAGGGGATGGATGGAAGTCAAAGTTGTCTCATGGATCGAGAGGAGAAGATCCACTGACACTGGTTATAAACCAACGTTTGTCCAGAACCCGATTTGGTTCAGGCATGTGGCTTACACCATTTAGTTCTCAATGATTCTATTACAGATGAAGAAATCAAGGTTTGGAGAGTTTAGAGAACTCACATAGGGTCATAGAGCAAAATAAGAGCAACCAGACCTTAAACACAAGCAAACTAACTCAACTCTTTTTTTTTCCATGTTTATTTATTTATTTTGAGAGAGAGAGAGCGTGCGCACAAGCAGGGGAGGGACAGAGAGAGGAGCAAATCTCTGCTGTCAGCACAGAGTCTGACGGGGGCTCAAACCCACAAACTGTGAGATCATGACCTGAGCCCAAACCAAGAGCCAGACATTTAACTGACTGAGCCCCCCAGGTGCCCCTAACTCAACTCTTTTTTGATGATGATTTTTAAATGTCACCACCCAGTTTGCCCTTTGTATGCCAGACTTCTATTATAAAAAAGAAATAAATTCATTCATTATACTTTTGAAAAATGCTGAATATATACTGTCTTCAATTATCTGGAAATACACTTCAGAATAAAAGATTTATTCAGATGAAACAGGAGAAAGAAATAAAAAATGTGATGTCAGCCAATTGACAGCATATGAAGTTTGGGCCACATGTGCACTGAGCAGCCATGAGTGAGACTCACTATATAACTGGGAGTAGTTGGAGAGGCTTCCTAGAGGAAATGGTGTTTTGAATCAACTCTGAGGAGTCAGTAGAATTTTGAATTAATTCAAATAGGTATAAGTAGACTAGAATCTCTCAAAACTCTACCTCAAACTTTACTTTTGATAAACAAGAATATTTATGGAAGGTGGAGAGAGGAATTCCTGAACAAAGAAATGTTTCTCAATTTATAACCACCAGTTAGTTACTTAACAGCTTTCAAACATAAAGAAACTCATTGATAACAATACCACAATAGTAGGGGGCTTCAATTCTTCACTTACAACGATGAACAGATCATCTAAGCAGAAAATCAACAAGGAAACAGTAACTTTGAATGACACATTGGACCAGATGGACTTAACAGATATATTCAGAACATCTCATCCTGAAGCAGCAGAATACACATTCTTCTCAAGTGCACATGGAACATTCTCCAGAATAGATCACATACTGGATCACAAATCAGCCCTTAACAAGTACAGAAAGATGGAGATCGTACCATGCATATGAAACTTGAAATCAACCACAAGAAAAAAATTGGAAAGACCATGAATACTTGGAGATTAAAGAACATCCTACTAAAGAATGAATGATATAACGAAGAAATTAAAGTGGAAATTGAAAAGAACATGGAAGCCAATGAAAATGAAAACGTGACCGTCCAAAACCTCTGGGATGCAGCAAAGGCAGCCATAAGAAGAAAGTCTATAGCAATCCAGGTCTTCCTAAAGAAGGAAGAAAGGTCTTAAATACATAACTTAACATTACACCTAAAGGAGCTGGAAAAAGACCATCAAATGGAGCCCCAAACCAGCAGAAGAAGGGAAATAATAAAGATTAGAGCACAAATCAATGATCTCGAAATAAAAAAACAACAACAGTAAAACAGATCAATAAAACCAGGAGCTGGTTCTTTGAAAGAATTAACAAAATTGGCAAAACCCTAGCCAGATTAATCAAAAAGAAAAAGGAAAGGACCCAAATAAACTAAAATCATGAATGAAAGAGGAGAGATCACAACCAGTATCGCAGAAATACAAACAATAATAAAAGAATATTATAAGCAATTACATGGCAACAAATTGGGCACTCTGGAAGAAATGCGCAAATTCCTAGAAACAGATAAACTGTCAAAACTGAAACAGAAAGAAATAGAAAATTTCAATAGGCCCATTACCAGTAAATAAAGTGAATCAGTAATTAAAAGTCTCCCCAAAAATAAGAGTCCAGGGCCGATGGCTTTCTAGGGGAAATCTACCTAAAGATTAAGCTAACCAGGCTGAGTGCTCACTGTGTGCCAGGCGCTGTATTAACTCACTTACTCCTTATAAACACATTTGGGGTTACATGTTATTATTACCATGCCCAGTATAAAAAAAATATTTTTATGTTTATTTTTGAGAGAGAGAGAGAGAGGGCATGAGTTGGGGAGGGGCAGAGAGAGAGGGAGACACAGAATCTGAAGCAGGTTCCAGGCTCTGAGCTGTCAACACATAGCCCAAAGTGGGGTTCGAACTCACAAACCATAGGAACATGACCTGAGCCAAAGTTGGAAGCTTAAGAAGAGTTTCTCACATTTGAAAACATGTTTATTTTAGCTCTGAGCAGTGTTTTGTTTGCTTAGAGTCTAAAAAATAATCCTGAAGGGCACTGACCTTGTTTCAAATGCTTCTCTTCTTTGCTACTATCCCTGACTTTAATCCCACCACGTAGCCTTTGAGGGCCCATCTTTTTAAAGCTTGATTGACTGACTGCCAAAAAAACAAAGAGGAGGAGAAGGATTTATAAAGATATATAACTGCGTACCCATGGGTTCACCTACAACCCATCTTGGATAATGGTGCACACCTCTACTCCCCTAAAAGGGTAGGGGGCACTTGGACAGCCCACTCAGATGGAGGCTGTAATTATTCAGCAAGAGATACCCCCAAATTGATGGTAAATGTTCAGCTGCCCTTATAAACTAACCTCGTACAACATCATGACTGAAACCATTACCTCCAGACATGTCTATATGTTTCCCAATGGAAGGACTTATCAACCTAAGCTTTCTTGTGAACATTTTTCAGTACCTTCCTTTTGTTCATTTCCTTAGCCCTGTTTATCTCTGAGGATTTCTCAGTGTTGTTGCAGATTCTCTGGTTGACATGGGAATGCTATTGCTTCTGGCATTCTCAGCTCTGTCTTCACATAATGCCGTCCTCAGCAAGGTAATAAGAGCTAACATCGTTAAGTGCCATGTGCCAGGTGACATTCTAAACAATTACATGTATTTATACATTTAAATCTTTGTAACAGATCAGTGAGTTAGAAATGGGAACACAAAATATCCCAGCCATTTGCCCAAGATCACAAAGCTAATATGTGGCCCAGAAGGACTTTGAGCCATTCAGTTTAGCTTCGGAAACTGTGTGCTCAATCAGTATGCTTGTTGCCACCAATATGTCTATATTTCGACCCTAATG
The DNA here is from genome assembly GCF_014898765.1 of Herpailurus yagouaroundi. NCBI lineage: Eukaryota > Metazoa > Chordata > Mammalia > Carnivora > Felidae > Herpailurus > Herpailurus yagouaroundi. Next base: position 23,780,896 of record NW_024412397.1, read on the forward strand.
ATACCTATTGTAGCTTTACTTATTTATGCCACACTACCAACTCACGCACACTTTTTTTTTAACAAGCTCTGGCCAGTTTTAGTAAAGAAAAATGTTTGCGTGATTTACCTTTCCCCAGTCTGCAGGCTTCTCATGACATTAGAATCACCTGGATCAACGGCAACCAGTGTGCATCCTCTGTAGTATCTCCCACATGTTGTGCCCAATTCAATTTTATTGCCACTGTAGTGATGGACCCCACTTTTGGCCAACACGGTACAGTATTCTATTTCAGATTTCCTCAAGCCTGGGCAGTAGTTGGCAAGGAGGATCCGTTTCACTTTGCCGTGTCTGATCATTTTCAGAGCCTGCTTGTACCCCAGAGCACACTGTCTACTTTTCATAACAAGTTGGAGCCTAGGGCTGATCGTCTCCAGTGACTTTTACATCTTCTTTGCAGGGCTTAGACCCTCCTGTCTTAGTGCGAGAAGACCCCAATCAAGACCAGTCGCCAAGATGGCCTGGAGCGAGGACAGAAAGCTCACGAACATATATTAGCACATATGCTGGAGCAGGAATGTATTCCAAAAGATCATAAACATTACTGAGTGGGCAGGTCTGCTGCTAACATTATGGGCCTACCCTCGTATGTTAAGGACCTTTTGTCCCCAGCAGTGTTCAGAATTCTCTTTGTATTATTCAGGTAGTAATAACAATAGCTACCATTCACTGAGCAAATTTTACAGTCTTTATGATTTTAAAAACATCGCTGCAAAGTTGTATAATTGACTCAATTTTTAACCTTATGAGTCAGACAGGTCAAGTGGATTGTTTAAGATCATCAGCGGGTCTGTGGAGATTGCAATCCAGATCTGCCAAATTCAGAAGCCCCTGGTGTTGCAGCTACTGTGTGACCCTTCTTCCTAAGCCTTAGGCACAACCCTTAGGCACTAACCCTAGTGTAGTGAAATAAATAGCCAGATAAAGTGACTATCATCCTTGTGGAACTATGAACAGCCAAAGAATGAAGGAATTGTTGGGGTCCAAGGGCAGGCCACCCCAAGATGGGCCACTTTGGCATAAAGATTATTTTGAGTTAAAAAGCAATCAAAACCCAGCAAATAAAAGAAAAGCTCTTTACTTCTCGCTCATGTGCCTAAAAAGAATTTATAGGGAGAGAACTATCATGATAGATAGCTACATTATGATATAAACTAGATATGGCAGACAGGGAGGAACCTAACAAGACCTGTTTGGGTAAAGTCCTCTATGCCCCACTGTTTCTGAGTAGCCCAGAAAATACTTGTTTTCCAAACCTTTATTCTTTTTCATCTTCCTGTGAATTGCATTCCTTCTTTCAAAAGAAGTCCCAGACCCCTACCCCTTCTCCTTAGTCCAGAATGACATATATACCTTATTTTTCCTGCCTTTGGGATTTCCATGTCTGTGTAGATTCCCTGTACATACACTCTTAAATTTGATTTTCCCGTGTTAATCTGTCTCATGTCAATTTGATTCTAAGTCTGGCTAGAAGGACCTTGAAGGGAACAGGACATTCTTGTTCCCCAACATAACCATTGGCCATAATTATACATAAATTCTAGATTTTAGGGAAAAAAATAGTTTGTAAAAGTTCAGAGAAAAGGTAGGAATGACTCCTTGGCAACATTCTAAAAGTTAAAATGGCTAAAAGAAGAAAGAAGTTTCACAGGAAAAAATTCTACCTGAACACTAACATTTGTCTTAGTCCATTGGGCTGCTGTAACAAAGTATCACAGACTGGGGGGCTTATACACAACAGAAATCTATTTCTCACAGTTCCGAAGGCTGGAAGTCAGAGGTCAGGGTCAGCATGGTGGGGTTCTTGGAAAGAACCCCTTCTGAGTTGCACACTGCCAGCTTCTCCTTGCATCCACACGTGGCACAGAGAAAGAGTGAGACAGCTCCTCCACCTTTTTTATCAGGCTACTAATCCCATTCATGAAGGCTCTTCCCTCTGGACCAAAATCACCTCCCAAAGGTTCCATCTCCAAATACCATTACACTGGGGATTAGATTTCAGTATATGAATTTTAGGGCAACATAAACATTCAGACCATAACAACAAATGACATAGATCAAGAAGAAATAAGGGGAAGTGTCTTTGACAAAAAAGAAACCAAAAGCAAATAAAAACAAACAATGCAGAGAGCTTTCTAATGATTACAGATTTTAAAAAGAAACACCTGAAATATGAAAAGAAGCACTTATACACTTATCACCAAGGAATATTAGCCAGTCATAATGATCCTAGGAAAAACAGAGTCCAAATTGCCCCGAGGTTTCAAAATTCAGTGTAAGGGCACTAAAAGGGGGCTTTTGGCTGGGCTCAGAGCAGGAAGAATGAGGAATGAAGAGGCTCTTAGGGGCAAGTGACGTCATGTTGAAAGTTAACAGAGAAAAGCAAGGCAATTCAACTCCTATACTCCTTTCTCTATCAAGGAAAGTGATCTTCAAACTGGGAAGGCTAGAACAAATATGGTTAGTAGGAAACTGAAACCTGTGATAGGCAAGGAGACAAGAAAACACCTTGCCACTCAAATGTGTTCTGGAGAATGACATCCCACTCCACAGAGGCAGGTGTGGGGTATAAGCAGCTGCAGGGAGCGATGGAGTATTGGAGGGGATTTTGAGGAATAGGAACATGCTCCAATTTAAAAAAAAAAAGAAAAGAAAAGAAAAGAAAAGTAAATGGGTGGATTACATAAAGGTGAAAATTATCCAGACCTGAGAATAATTTTTCTTTGGATATGTAGACTTTCATTATGGCAAGCATATCCATAACCATAAAGATCTCCTTAAAACAAAAACATGTCCCAAGTATCTTTGTTAAGTAGTGATCTAAAATGAAGTAATAATTGGGGTACCTGGTGGCTTAGTCAGTTGAGCGACCGACTCTTGATTTCGGCTCAGGTCATGATCTCACAGTGGTGAGATAGAGCCCCACCTCGGGCTCCATGCTGGAGGAAAGGGACAGAACTATCTCCTGAAGTGGTGGTGACAAAAGACAGAGGTGGCTTTCAAAAATGCAAGGGACATAGCTAATTAACTTATCACCTCCTTCCAGCTACAGTGAGAATCTATTGGGAGAATCAAAGCCCCATAGCAGACGCATTTTAGGGCAGTTCATGAAATGCCTCATATTTCAGTAGAAAGCTATTTCAACAGTGAAATGACATGGGCATCAGAAGCATACTTTGCTGTGACACATGGTAGTTGACATCTTTCCAAACAACCACCACAAGCCTGGGGTCCTCAAGAGACTGATGTCTCCCAGCTACACGATCATCTGTACTCATATTTCACTGAAGAACAGGAACTCTGCTGCCTGCTCCATATTCTGGGTGGAGAATGCCAACTGGTTTTACATAGCCTAAATCTACAAGGGTGTCAACTGCCATTTTTAGTGCATCACCCCACAGAGCTGGCATCAGGTTTCATCTGGAAAATAACCAGTTCTTGGACTCACTCCTTTGGAGGTTTTTTGGCCCATGGTATGACATAAGAAACCTCAAACTCTTGTTAATCAATGAGAGCCAACTTTGGAATCAGAAGCTGTTCCTGGCCATCCTTATTTTTGGTCAAACCTTTCTGAACTTCAGTTCCATGAACAAAACTATGATACTTCCAAGGCATCTGGGTAGTTCAGTCGGTGAAGCATCCAACTCTTGATCTCAGTTCAGGTCTTGATCCCAGTGTGGTGAGTTCAAGCCTTGTACTGGGCTCTGCACTGGGCATTGAAGCCTATTTTAAAAAGAGAGAGTTAAAAAAAAAAACAAACTATCGTACTTCCAAACATGAAACACTTTATTCACTCCACCTCCAAATGTTACACTCCAAAATCCAACAAATTCAGAGTCAGCTGTCCAAAGATGAATGGTTTTCTTAATATTTTCTGGAAACTCATTTTTCTTTAAAAGTTTAAAAACTCATAGAGTATTTCATCATATTGTCAGCCCCCCCCCCCCCCTTAGCAAAGGTGAACACACCTGAGGGTGAATGGCTGTGTGGCCAGACCCCTCAGGAATCAAGACTAGTGGTAGCTTCAAGTGCTGGGAAGGGCAGCCCAGTGGGAAGGGAAGCCAGTCAGTAGTCTTTCAAGGGTCTCTCTTCCTATGTCTTCCTTACTAGAAACCAGGTCCAGGCCAAGTTCTTTAATGTCTATTTATTTTTGAGAGAGAGAGAGAAAGAGCATGAGTAGAGGAGGGGCAGAAAGACAGGGAGACACATAACCCAAAGCAGGCTCCAGGCTCCGAGTCATCAGCACAGAGCCCGACGCAGGGCTTGAACCCACCAGCCAGAGATCATGACCTGAGCTGAAGTCGGAAGCTTAACCAACTGAGCCACCCAGGTGCCCCAGGACCTAGCCAATTTTTAGAAGAGTAAATATTTTTTAGTATTTAAAATATAATTATTAAACAGAACTACTTGTACCACTCTGATTTTTACAAAACAAGCTTTACCCAACTAACCTTGTTTCTATGCTTAGAAGTTATAAGGGAAGCCAACATTTTCCTGGGTCAAGACTTCAAGAAGTCATAGTCAAACTATCCCTATGGACAATGTGGATAAGCATGAAATGAATGGCAATTACACGAAGAAGAGTTTTCTTAACTAGTTGAGTTACTGAGTATATATGTTACGGATAAACTCAGTTCTGCCCATCTGAAAAGTAGCATGTGATGATGGGGGTGGGGGGAGGTTGCTCTTCTTGAAAAAATGCATATATTGGTACCTTTTTAATGACTTGTATGGATATATGGAAATCAAACACATGGTCTTTTGATGTAATGCTTTGAAGATATTTTGACAGCCATGTAAAACTATTTAATTTTTTAAAGAAATTTTCCTAAAGTGCCAGTTAATATAATTATATACACACTGACTTCCTGACCTTCATCCCATTTCTGAGTGAATTTTAGAGGCATAGTAAGGTCAGACCCAGGGATGGGATGAGGCTTTGAGGTGTCCATTGTTCACATTTCTAGGAAACAAAAAGATTTTTTTTAATATTTTGATGTTCCCATTTTGATATGATCACATCAAAGTTGTCATATCAAAATGTTTTTTCCAGACCCGATTCCCATACATTCATCTGCATCACAGATTTTGAAACTCCAGAGCAATAAGGATAGCTTTCTTCAGCACACCCAGAGGAGTTTACTTTCTGGTTGGCAGTAATTCCCTGGGCTTCTAATATTTGTGAAGACAGAAAGTTAGGAGGATTGCTGATGTGCTGGCTTCAGAGTCAGTATTTGATAGCTCTCCACCACGCCAGATGGTTTCTTCCTGCCTATAGGAAATACGGGTAAAGATACACAGCATTCCAGGTTTTTTGGTTGTGAGCAACTGAAATAGACCCTCGGTAACCTGAGCAAGAAAGTACTTTATAGGAGGGATACTGGGAAGTGCTTGCAATAATAGTAAAAAAAAAGGAGGGGGGGTGAACAACAGAGTCTTGGAAAAACCGAGAATCAGAGCAGCTGCAGGGATGTCAGTAGAAAACCCAAACACTGCTTCTGTAGGGAAGTGCCATCGACGCTTCCGTCCCACCGACCACATGTCCCTCGGCATCTCTGCCCAAGTTGCAAAGCTTGTCTCCTGTGGCGTCCCCTCCTGGGATTGGGCTGTTGGGGGTCACATGTGACTGACAGCCCAGCCACATGCATGCAGGAGGGAGGTTTCCCAAGGGAAAAAAAAGGGCACAGTCACCAGAGGATAGGGGCAGTCTGCTGAGAAAGAAAGAAAAAAATAGATCCACTGGAGACCTGATCTTCAAACACTCATTTTGGCAAAATTCGGGTTTGGTCTCACCTGCTTCATGGAAGTAGGGGCTTAGTTGACTGCAGGCTGCATGAGAGTGCCAACACAGTGCTGGCGGCCCCAGCATCAGTGGCACTGTGCCCCTCAGAGGTTCCACCCCTCATGGCACTGCCACTGTCCTGTGGGTGGCCTCCCGTGCTTCTGGGCTCAGGGACACTCCCCTTCTTCATCCTCTGGCTCTTGGGGTGGTAGCTGCTTCCCGCAGTTACTAACATCTCTGTCACATTTGCCTTTTTGTTCCCTTTGCCCTTCTTCAGCTACGTAGAAAGCTCCCATATTAATTTGTCTCTACTGGAAATGTTGCGAGTGTTTCTACCTTCCTTTCTGGATCCTGATAGATGCACATGGTGAGGTTCGCAGTAGGCTGGTGAGGAGTTTCACACCATTTCATACTTAGAACGGGTGCCTTGTGTAAAGGAAGACTTTAGGGAATGTGATAACCAGCTTCTCCTATCTGAAGAGCTTTCATCTGAAAAAGGGATTATATTTATCCCGTGTAGTTCCAGAGGGCAGAAGCAGGATTAGTGAGCAGGAGTTTTAAGGAAGCAGCTTTCAGTTGAAAGTAAGACATGGTCCTCTAAACACCTGAACTGCCCACAATGGAATGCACTGGGCAGCTCTTTTGGGGGGTTAGTCAAGCAGAGGGTTCGTTTCCATGTCTCCGAGACACCAGAGAGGTGCCCACCAGAGTGACAGGGCTGGGCCAAATCAATTCTCAAGGCCCTGAAATCTCCCTGCAGACCCTGTAGGCTTCAATTAAGGATTTGGTAATTTTCTATCAGAGCTTGAGAACAAAGCCAGAATGCTTAGTGGCCTGCAGAAAATAGTAGCTGTTATCCTCTAGGAATTACCGTGGCCCCCAGAGTAATTTAAAGCAATGTCTCTCACTCTAGGGCTGAAGAAATCATACTTCCCACCAGTCTATACCCAGCTGAGAGCTGACACCCTTTAGTAAAAGGATTCTTCTCATTTGTTTACGTCCCTGGATCCCCTCTGTGTACCTGGGATTTACACCCAGAGGCCCTTTGGAAGGGCCAAAGCTGACCACAGCCTATGAGTAATGGAATCAAACGATTCTAGTGTTCTGAAGAGAATGGCTCATGCTTGTGAATATTGTGTGATGAATTCACATCTCAGAATCCTTCTACTGCAGTCTGAGGCTTCCCACATCAGCCCTGGGTTCACAAGGGATGGACGGACAGGTATAAGGGAACGGGACAAGACTTCAAAATCCTGCGACTATCTTCCCACCACCTTGAAAATCCCACCACCCGTCCAATTCTTGCTTCAACTGTCCTTAATCTGTGTACATCTTGTACAGCCCACCCTTCTGAGGTCGGGGCACGTAGCACGAGTCTCAAAATGGCTGTTCTCCATACACTCGTTTTCCTTTCCTGGAGCAAAACTGCCTTCAATTGTACTGTGGCTGTTTGGGGACAGGAGAGGAGAAAGCCATTCCCTCTTGAGCCCTGTTAAACCAAATACAGAAACGTAAAATTCTAACTTCTAATATGCTCAGAAAATGGTAACTTCTAGCACACTAAAAGAATCATTCTCTTATATTTTCCAATGAGAATATTGGAAGAGAGAGGAAAATGCCATGTTTTACCCGTGATCACATACCCCAGATATAACAGGGCCAGAAATTAAACTAGAGTGCGTTTTGACTTAGTCCAGGGATGCTCCCCTGACTCACCACAACATTATTGCTTCAAACGATCCCACTTTACAAGAGAGGAAATCCATGGAATTAAGTGTGTCAGTGGCTCAGCTCGGTTTTCTAGCAAGTGATGGTTCAAGCCGACGGTGGGACATCAGTGGCCTGGAGGTTGCATCTTCTGCCAACACAATACCTTGTAGTTAATTCTACTTTCCATTCTGCCTCCCCTTAATTTTTCCCGATATTCTTCCCATTCCTCTCATGTCGCAGGGTGATTGCCCAGAAGACAAAGGGAAAATGTCTGACGATGGGTGGGCGGAGTCTGGCTCACCTATTGGCTAAGGCACCGGACACCTGCCATGGTTTAGGGCCATCAGGGTGCAAAATACCTTAAGACATGGACACACTTGTGTGCCAAAAAGTCCAACAAGAGCAAAGAATAATTGGGAGTTAAACAACATCCTCTTCCAAAAGCTTATCCCCCAAATTAGGGCTCCAAGGCCATGTTCTCCTAAGAAAACACAGTTGGTTAGTACCTGGACTGAAGGAGCAAGGCTGGGTAGAGGCTGGTGCTAAAAGGGAAGCAAAGGGCAGGAATATAGAATATTGTGATGTGGTGGGAGGTGAGGAGGTGGGAGGTGGGATGTGGGGAGGTGAGAGGTGGGGAAGGGGAGGTGGGAGGTGGGAGGAGGGGAGTGGAGAGGGCACAGCAGGTTGTCTCATGGATGGGCCCCCCTTTGGGATCCACTGTCCTGCTGCAGGTCAGGAGACCCCTCCTCATCTTCCAGCTCGGGAGATTTGAACTGCACTGTTCATCCAACTCTGCTCTCTGTTTCTTCTCCCTCTATCCCCTCTCTGCCCACCCCTCATATGGTTCCCCTCCTTGTCCCTTTATGTCCCTCAGCCCTCTCTCTGCCTGCCCCCTTCCAGTCTGAGGCAGCCACTTGGGGACCCTGCTATCCAATAATTAGCCTGAGCAGCTGCTCAACCAAACAAGCTCCAGAGATCCGCAGCTGGGAGAGTGGAGTCCTGCCTGGAGGAGGGGGAAGTGGGGGGAAGGTCCACCAAGCCTTCTCAGGTGGCCAGATGACGCCTAATTAGGCCCCCTGCTCTGGAGGCCTCACCAGATGGGCAAATGCCTGGAAGCCTTAGGGAGCCAGCAAGACTCTGTGGGAACTCCCAGTGTGTGGTTTCCTTTCCAGCTGCCTCTGGGCTGTGGGGGGAGGGTGGTTAAAATAGTAATTGGTGCCTCAGGTCAAGGGGCCTCGCTTTTCCCTGCCAGGAGGGGAGATGCTCTGCTTCCCAGTGGTACAAACCCCCCAAGCCCTCCCCCCGCAATTGCCAGCCTGGAGTCCGAGCTGTTGATTGAAAATGATTTTTTGAGACGCACACCAGAGGAGTTGGCACTGGGAACATTTTTCTAAATCTAAACAGTGCACACCATGCATTCACAAAACTAGAAGGGAAACATGAAGAAAATGCGTAGGTTTCATTCTTTCCATCTCCCCAGCCTGCAAAAGTGATCTGTGAACGGCGTGGCAGAGGGAGAATGGAGCAGTAAATGATTTCATTTTGACAGCTTGCGGTTTCTGGGCAAAGGAGAAGTCAGGGCCAGGCAGTAACGGGAGGGGGACCTCTGCGGAAAGTGCACGTTTTAGATTGCAGAGTGAGGCCACTGCCTGCCAGGGAGAGCTGCCCTCTCTAATCCACACGGCCGTGGCACCACCCCCTGCCCCTCGATATGGCCATATCTACAAGAAAAGAATGCAGGGAGGCAGAAAATGTGCCACCCTCCTCCCCCCAAGTTCTGTTACCAAAAGGAGTTTGCCATTCAGGAATCCAGCCGGGCATCATTGGAAATACTGGTGATGAAGGTGACGAACGTTAAGGGAGAAAAAAGTACAAGAAGCAGAGCTTAGGACCGACCAAATGCCCTCTTTGTCCTTCCCTCTTTTGGACTTCCCTAACTCCTTGTGTGACAGAGAACATCTTTGCCTTTGGATGAAGACAGTGATATCTGTAGTGCTTAAGTCCTCAACTCAAATGGCCTTAACTCAAATGGCCTAGTAAAGTAAAGGTCAGGAAAACCAAGAAATCTTTTCTACCTGACGCCATAGCCCTTACATCCCTGGTTGCGATACCCTAGAAGCAACCATACAAATTCGGAGCCGACACTCACTCACTTGGTGCTTTCCTTTTTCAAGCTGTGAGAAAGTGAACTCACATCAGAATTGGGTTTACCTTACAATCACCTTCTAGCCCAGGGATGATTATTTTCTGTTATATGTGGAATAAAACCTCCAAAATAAAATAATAAGACTGAGAAAATTAGTGTAAGAATTACTCATTTTGATATTTCCTCTTTACTCTTGTTATTAATGTCCCTAATTTGTGGGACCAATTTGTGGATGGGATGGGCTATATGCATGATTACATTTTTGGCCAGCAGAGGACCAGGCTGGCAGAAGAATGTCTTTGAGAAAGCTCAGTTCTCCGTAGTTTCTGGAATATAACATATTTTCTGCCGGTTCAGGCTGATACAGTGGACATTAATTGTTAATTCTCCTACAAGAGCCATCTGCTAAACCTTGATGCCTTGGAAATCTGGGGAAACAGCGCCATCTAGCAGCCCTTGCTCTAAGTGCTTCGAAGCTGGGTTTATCTGTCGTTAAGTGACCAGTGGAAAAGGCCACCATTCTTTTGAGGTTGACCAAGTTGGTAAGATGCTCTTCACAAGCCCACCTTGGCTATCAATGAGCACAATCATTTTGCAATCACTTGGGGTCCATTTTGCTTTAGGTAAGTAGCTCAGCTTAAAATTCTGGATGGATAAGCCAGGTTTCATAAAATTACATTAGCATAGAGCATTTCAGAATATACGAGAGGGAAAAGGCAGTCTTTTCAATAAACGGGGCTGGGAAAACTGGACAGCTACAGGTGAAATAATGAAACTGCATGATTTTCTTTACACCACACACAAAATCAAAGTCAAAATAGAATAGAGACCCGAAACAAAACAGGAAAGCATAGAGCACTTCATCCATGAAACACGAAAGTATAGAGCATTTCATCCATGAGACGCTTTAGAGCTAAGCATTTAAACGATAAGGAAATTTGGGGTGCCTGGGTGGCTCAGCCAGTTAAGCATACCACTGTTGATCTCAGCTCAGGTCATGATCTCACTGTTCATGGTTTTGAGCCCCACATCGGGCTCTGCACTGATGGCACAGGGCCTGCTTGGGATTCTGTCTCTTCTTCTCCCTGCCCCTCACCTGCTTCTTCTCCCCCTCTCTATCTCAAAATAAATAAATAAAATTTATAAATAAATAATAAGGAAGCATGGGCCCAGGGAGAAAAAGATACCTACCTCTTCAAGGTCACTCAGTTAGTTTGTGGTTGAGTCAGGCTCATGAACTAAAACCAATACTACTATTCACAGAATAGGAGCAACCCTTTTTCAAAGGCAGGCCAGAGATGAAGATAGGACTAAGACACAGAAGTGAGAGCAGCCCTCGGTAAGCGAAAGTGTGGGTCCCTTTCTGGATCCACATAATAACTGTGGTATGACAAGGCAGATATTAAACATAAGGACAGATTTTGGCCCGTGTCTAGGACACACGCAAAAAACAGTAGACAGATCTTTGATCAGCCCTCCAAAATGTCATTGAAATGGCTGGAACAAATATTTGGGCTATTCCCCAACCCAGCCTCTCTGTAGTCTAGCCAGTCAAAGTTCTTCTCCCTCAAAGGAGAAATACTACAGATTTTAATTTGGGGAATAGGGGTTTTCAGGTTTTTCTCCTTCAAAAGCCCTCTGGAGCTCTGACTTCAAATATGTCAGGGTCTCTTTCTCTCCCTTGGTGAGGAATGTTGTGGAGGCTTTTCCTGTCAGAGCTGGAAGGGAGGGGCCTTCGCGATGAGCTCCTGCAGCCTGCACATTTGAATTGCCTGGAAGAGCGTTCAAAATGTCAGTGCTAGGTCCCTACCCCAAACCAATGAATCAAAGTCTCTAGTATAGAGCCTAGGTATTAGTAATGTTTAAGTTCCCTGAGTGATTCTAATATGCAACCGAGGCTGAGAATCACTAGCTTCTAGCCCAACCTTTCTTCTTAAAGATGAGAAAACCAAGGCTCAGAAAGATAAAGTGACCTGCCCAGCAACACACAGGAAAGTCACGGCAGAACTGAAACCTGTTTTCTCTTCCCTGTCCTTCACGGTCCGCTACAGTTTACTACGTCATGCTCAGCAAATGCAGCATGTCACCAGCCACCAGCCACCAGCCACCAGCCACAGTTGTCACCCCATGCAGACACTGCCCCAAGGGACAACCATCTGGGAGTAGCTGTCTATGGATGGGAAGTGCTCCGAGCGCTGGGCAAACTCAGCCTTCAGGAACCTGAAAGAAGAGATGCTTTCTCATCTAACCAATGCTAACCAATGTGGGGTGCTGCCACTTGGTAATATATTTTTTCCAGCTATGATTTTCGGAACCGCAGAAATAACCACACGGTGGGTTTGGGGACTTTGAGGTGGACCAGAACCAAGACCCATCGATCATCTGATTGGTGGATGGTAGTGGCACTTTGGGTCTACAGGTTACACTAGTTTCCAAAAGTCTGGTTCCATCCCTTTCCTCATGCACCATCACCCTGATGAGCAGCCGTGGGCTCTTTAGGGAAGGTTGGGAGGAAGGCTGACAATGTACACTGTTGGCTGTGCAGCAGGATTTCCTCAACGGGACTTTTCCTCCCTATCACTCGAGGGACTCTGGGTCTAAGAACTAGCCCAAGTCTGGGAATTAGTTTCGGGTCCACGACCTTCTATTGACCTTTACCACATCTAGAGCTTTTCCATTCATGCAAATCATGTAAGCCTTTAGTAGCCTGCCCATCTGTTTCAGCCCAAGGAATATCACTATCAACTACCTGGCCAAAGCAACGTTCTGATGGTTATACTATTCTGGTTACTGCTTTGGCTCTGCTAACCTTTCAGCAACCTCACCCACCTTGTCCTTGGCAGTTAAATACCACCTCTTGCTCCCAGGTTCCATCATCCCCACTTAAGTCAGGGAGTCCAGTCTAAAGATAGCAGCCCCCACCGTCACTCCTGGCCCATAGAGAAGAGCCACCACGGTGCTTTTCAAGGATATTGGGCCTCTCCCCCGGCAAATGCATCTCACCCAAGTTTGGTGAAAGGATTACCCCCCGGACCCTCGGGGAGAATACAGTCAGGAGATGGGTGAGGTGGTGTCATATTATACACCTACTCTAGCATTCCCATCTCCCGAAGCCTTCAGACACCTTCTTCCTCTGCCTCACGGAGGCCTTCCAAATAGGTCTTCCTGCCCATCCCACTTGTCAGAAAGACCTGGCCAGGACTCATTATCTTTTTGTCTTCATGACAAATCAAAACCCCAGTGATTCCAATATTAAAATTTTGCTTCCAAACATCTCCCAGGCTCTTTCTCAAACCTTAAAATAGCTTTAAAAAAATCCTGTTAGACAAAGTGCCCCTGGTTTTACAGAAATAGCAGATCGTGAACCATGAAATGAACAAGTGCATTAATACCAAACACTTAGAAGAGAAGAATGATTCAGGAAATCTTAGCATAAGATTCTCTAGATGAGGTTTGCTCTGACCAGGAATATACCAGCAGGCCATTGGCATGAACATCCCAGGCTGAGCCTCCCTGCCCTACTTCCTAGTATCACCCCCTGCCTTCCACCAGACATGCAAAAGTGGGGGGTGAAGAATCTTGACCTTGTGGAGCCAAAATTGTTCCAGGGCTCATAACTCTATTTTTCTTGCTTTTGACCTTTAGCATTCTTGAGGTAAAACAGAAGCTTTTCCAGGGTGGTGGGTGTTAGCAGCACATGTAGAGATTTGCATTAGGCTCCACACTGTACCCAGGGATGACTTGGTCTGCAGCTTTTGGTTTTTTTTTTTGTTTTTTTTTTTTGGATTTGGATGTTGTGACCAAAATAACACAGGCTGTCAAAGAATTCAATTCAGGAATGCTTTCACACTGCGGGCCTGTCATGTCACTCCTCAGTGAAACCCTGGATTGGCTTCACCTTCCAATGGGACCCCCTTTCCTCTCTGGCTCACTTTCTATTCTGCTCCCTTACTCGCTGTGGTCCAGACACAGCAATTTCCTTGCTGTTCTTCAAACATGCTTAGGCCCTCCCCCTGGCCATTCCCTATGCTTCCCGTGCCCCTCCACCAGTTAGCCCTCTGACTTCCCTTAACCTTTGCTCAAATGTCACTCGAGAGCCACCCTGACAACCCCATTTTCTACTACATCCCCCATTTCCCTCTTCTGCCTTTTTTCCACAGTACGACATACACTATACTCCATTTACTTTGATATTGTCTGTCTCCCCAACTAGAATGAAAGTTCCAGGAGGGCACACATGCTGGTCTCATTTGTCACTGCTGAATCCTCTGGAAAAGCTTGGCACATGGTAGGCGATGAGTAAATATTTCGAGAGTGGGTGAATAAACTACGAGTTTCCTGGCTCTGTGGTTGAGACGATTACAGCTCAATAAACAGGATCCATGAATGAACTAGATATGGCCCGTTTGCCTGCTTTTTCTCTCCAACAAAGTGGAACAATCTCACAGTGATCAATTCAATTAGTTAGGAATTGCCCGACTGTGATACAATGTACAGATACAACGATTGACATTTCTACAGCATTTCTTTTTTTTAATTCTTTAGTTAAAAATACACATACATAACTAAAGCAAAATGTTTCCACTCTGCTTAAGCTTGCTATATGCCTGTAGTTAAAAAAAAAAGTGCCTCTTGTCCCAATAAAAATGGTCTTCATCATTTTGTTTGGAGAAGGAGGTTTAAAGTATAAGGGAAATCATAATTGTGATTCCTTTCACTCTGGATTCATAATGACTCTACAAAGAGAGCAGCCTGTGTTTAACTCCATAGACCTGGAGGAAGTGAGAAGAAATCCTCAAACACCTGAAGGTGAATAGCATCAGTTCACTGCAAGAGGAGGCCACTCTTGTCAGTCTTCATCTGAGTAGTTTTCCTTTGGGCCGAACGAGAGGTTCAGCCAATGAATTGCTTAGTTATTAAGGTTTATTCTGAATTCAGACAGCTATCTTATATCTTGGAAATTTACCACCAAGAAATACATTCAGCAGTTGGGGAACTCCTGGTAAAATATTCACTCTTATATTTGTCAAATATTAACTTAGAACTTCATAGGCATGTTGAATAAACCAAGTAGAATGTCCGGAGACAATATTTCAGCATTCTGAGAGACAGGAGCTCCAGGAAGGCCTCCCAGATAGTGTGTCCTTTGGACAAGCCCTGAACAAGATGACAAAGAAGCCATACAGATGTAGGAGAGAGAACATTCCAGGGAAAGAACTTGCAAAGATTCTAAGATGGAAATGAGTTTGACATGTCAGGACACAGGAGACTCTCCTTTTGGCTTTTCTCCTTTCTCCCCTTGGGTGGAATCCCAATCCCTCATCCTGGCCCAGAGGCCTGCCTCCCCTTCTCTGGTAGATCCAGGGCCTTCCCAGCTCTTAGCTTGAATTGGACATCTCAGAGTAACTCCGCTCCAAAACTTCTGTTGCCAGGGGCTCTAAGACTAGTTCTCCCAGGTAAACAAAACCCCTTTGTCCACCCACAGACAGGAAGCTGTGGATTCCTGGCCTTTCCACACAGGTTTTCTGTTGCTGACAAACTCTATAATCAAGTAGAGGGATTGGCCAGATTCCACGTGTCCCTGGGCTGTCCCCCCTCCCACCCCACCCCCACACTCCCTCAACAGAGCTCAAAACATGAAAGGTAAGGTTGAGCTGAGCTGCACAAAGGACACGCTCACAGTGTGTCCCATTTCCCACAGGTCTGACACATGTCATCATCACGAGTGAGCTGGATTCCCCATCCCCTCCCAGACCCTGCAGGGAAGGAGGGGAGTCAGCAGCAAGGAAGAGGAGGGAGCCACCTCCCCCAGAGTCAGGCTGGGGGTTCCAGTTAGGGACACGCAGTCCTGACCAGACCTTCTTCCTGGAGGGAAATCACAGTGGGTAAGGGGAGAAGGAAACCCGGTCATGGGTTCAGAGCTCCTCTAGCCCGTGGGTATGGGCGCTGCAAACAATATATGGGCTGTGGTCACTGCTGAAATGGGCCCAGGTTTATGGATGTATTAATGTTTTCACTGTTGTCCATTTGTCTCAGCCTCATTTCTAGCAGCTCCCAGTTCCATGCTTAGATGCAAGATGGGCCATCTATTTGAACAGAAATATAGAAAGAGTGAATTTAAAGGATGCTAGAAAGGCAGAGTCAGCCAAGGTACCCGTGAGTTGTCCACTGCCTGCTTGCCACCGTCTTTTTCTACTCTGACGCCATTGTGCTAGGTGCCTTCTGCACGTCACCTCATCTAACTGCCATCTCAACGTGATGCGGGTCTACTGTCCCCAGGTTGCAGATGAAAGAATTGAGGCTCAGAAAAGTAGAGACACCTGCCCAGGCTCACACAGCTAGAAAAGAGCCGGAGTTGGACAGAAGTGTTAGAGTCCAAGGAGACTGCTCTTGGAAGCAGTGTTGCCCAAGACACTTGGAAGAGGATTAACTATATGCTGAATACCTGTGGATATGTTAAATTTTCTAATTCACTTTCTTAGAATTTCAGGATTTCAGGATTCCATCAAGTTTCTGGTAGGGGGAGTGGCAACAGGGGGGTAAGGTGTAGGAAAGATGCAAACCCAGAGGAGAGCGTTGCTGACTTCATGTGTGTTTGCCCTGTGGACTGAGCTGGCTTTCTTTCCAGGGCTGAGGGGAGAGACGCCTGTGTTAATCATCACCTTCCCCTAGACCAGCTTCCTATCCTGCCTGGCAACAGGCTTCTCTGGTATATAAACAAAGTACCAAGCCGCCAAAACAGTGTGGAAGGGAGGAAGCCAACAGGTCTGCCCTTGAAAATCTCCCCACTCTCAGGCTTGACACCTCCCTTCATTTCACAAATGCAAACAGAGAGGCACAGAGAGTGGACAAAAATGGCCAAGAAGACATCACCAGTCACGCAGAATCAGGATGAGAAAGAAAAAGCAACTCGCCCATAGTTTGTGTGTTCATTCACTCCCTCGTTCATTCATTGGGATTCATTACAACAGCAAAGCCCTGGCCCTCATGGAGCTGATGCTAAAGAGAAGATAGACCATAAATGAATAAATACACACTGTAGTGTAAGGAGATCGAGAAGAATATAAAGGAGCTGAGGAAAGGCCTCCTGGGATGACTTTGAGCAGAGACGTGAATGAAGTGAGCCATGCATACAAGGTTACTGAGAAGGGAACATACGTGGTGTTTATAACAGTGGTGGGGGCCAGAATACCTCAATAGGAATGAATGAGGGATAGTGGGGTAGAAATTATGTTGAGAGGGAACTAGTGCTCTATCATAAAGCATCCTGTGTGAGAATAGGATTTTGGATTTTTTTAATAGTGATGCAAAGCCATGGGAGAGCTGAAAAGAAAGGAACATCATGATCTCTTTTATGTTAAAAAAAAAAACAACAAAACCTCCCTCTTGTTACCCTATAGAGAAGAACCCACAACCTGCAAAGCAGGACAGGTAGAAGGTGCTGGTGGCACGAGCTAGAGCAAGAGGAGCCGGAGTGAGAGGTGGGGAGATGTTGAGGCCAGGAAGTGTTGCCCAGGTGGAGGGAAAGTAACCTGCTGATGTATTGCATGTGGAGCGTGTGCAAAAGACAGGATTCAAGAACAACCACATAGTTTTCATCCTGAGTCTGTGCTCAAATGGTGACACCACTAAAAAAATCTTGTACACGTCCTAATCTGTGTCAAATTTAGCCTTGTATCTCTAGCCCTCAGAATGGTGGATCCCACATAACAGGGGCTTAATAAATTTAAATGATCAGATGAATGTGGTGACTAATACGTGTACATATACACAAATGCCAACATTCAACTACCCTGCTTCCCTTTGGCTTTTGCTGTGGTTTTTCAATTATTTTAGCTTCTTTTGCAGATAAAACCTTGGTTGGAATACGGATATATAAAACAGACCAATTGCACGATGTTATTAATGGTTGTTTACAATTTTAGTTTAATTATGACATTTACTTATGATAAAGTCAGTCAATGAGGCCAAATGGTTCTGATAAACACAGACATTTGGAATCAGATGATACAGATGACGACTGCAGGTTTTTATGTGCTCTAACTTCCAATTTATTTGTTTTGTTTCGTTGAACTTTATGAAGAAGTGCTTACAGCTGGCAAACGTTTTCAATGTGCTATGTGCCAGTTAGTAATGCTTTAGACTGCATGTAAGAAAAGAGTTAAATGTCAGAGGATATTTACTATTGATTAACAAAAGCTAGGAATATAGAAAAGGATACCAGTTAGATGTGGTGACTTATAAGACTTGAACAAGTAGCCCCAAAAGTAGGCAACGTAGAACAAGTTCAATGGTTCAACAGTGTCCTAAAGGACCCAAATCTCTCCATCCTTCCTTTGCCCTCCCTTGGCTGACCTTTCATCCCTAGGACGCCACTTCATGGTCATGAGCCATAAAAGAGCTGCCAAAAAACTAGAGCAAATGGTGGCCGGGACAGAGAGAGATCTCTTTGTGACATGCTCCCTATGTGAGGGAAACATCTTTTCCAGACACCACCAACAGAGTTCTCTTGTGTCCAGTTGGCCAGATCCAGGCTGCATGCCCTCTCGTAGACCTTCACTAAGCTACAGGACTTTCTACCTGATAGCTGAACAAGACCAAGGAATAGTTTCAAGAAACCTTTCAATAACCAATCTGGAAGCTTGAAAGTGGTGGAAACATTTTGCATAAATTGGAATAAATAATCATACATAATGTAAAACTGGACCATGTCCTGTTGTTCTCAGTGGCAAAAGGCAATTGTGACCAGGTCCATTCTGAAGATTTCAGAAAGTAGAAATAAACTGACACAAAGAAAGACATACTAAATACTACATTTTTTCTATTTATCAGTATCCCACTCACTGTGGCCTCTGCTCCCAGAAATCTCTCTTCTCTTTCCCATAAACTCCTAAGAACTTCATTCTTCCCTGACTCCTGTCTGCCATCTTTCTTCATCCATAGTCCCTATGATCATCACCAGTCCAATCTCTTGATTTCTCCATTTACACCTCTTCCCACTACCATGATGAGCATAGAGTCATGAAGACAAACTTGTTCCCCTAAGAGTGAAGAAGGGAAAAGGCCATAGTACCAATGCTTCAATATTTTCACCTCTGTCACATAACAGTATTGAATAACAATTCTCATTTCCTCTCATATGCGATAGAATTAGATCAGAAGTGCTTCAAATTTACAATAAGGGCAAAAAAAGTACTTATCGTTCAACATTATGAATATGCAGCATAAGTTAACTTGTTATTCCATTAGTGATTCAGTAACATGTCAGAACAGGCTCTGAGCATCTACTTCAGTATGATCCACGTATACTTTAGGGTTGAACTCTTGTGCAATTTTCTAAGATTAGTTAGATGCTGGCCTGAATTTTTTTTTATAAAACCAATAGCATTTTTTCTCAAGTTAAAAAATATGCTCAAAGATAGTAGAAAAATCCTTATTCAAGGATTATACTCCTTACACAGACACATACAGACACACACACACACACACACACACACACACACACACACACACACTGTAAACCTAACAACACAAAAACCTCTAGTGTTAAATTGAAAATGGGAAATATTTGGTGTGGGTTTTTTTTCCTTAGTCTATAGTTTTTAAATGAGCTAATGATGCATTACTTTAAACACACGCACACAAATCAATTCACCCCATAGTAGGGTAAACATGAGTTGTTTTACACATTATTTTTCCAGACTCCTGCAAACATGTAAATGTATTAATGAAGCAAAGTGTCATGTTAACAAGTTAGCAAGAAACATAGGTCTCCCAATAAATTCCTAACCCTGCCTGTGTACAATGGTGAGCAGGAACCCAAGCAATTCAGTCTATGAACTCCATGCAGCCATCCCTTCTATGACAGGCATATTGACCCCTTCCCATTGGAAAAAAATTTAAAAAGTAGAAACTCAGCAAAAAAAAAAAAAAAAAAAAAAAAAAAAGACTCTGCTTGGAATGGAAAGGACTATGACACATGCCAGTGGAAGACCCCATTCCCTACCATGCACAGGCTATTTGGTAAAAGGTAGTTTCTAGGATTATGGTTGTGTGCCTTGGGCAAGCCTCTCAACCTCCTCCAACATGGACGAGATAACCTGCTAATAATGATCATGCCAATAAGGCAGCAGTGGTTGAATGAATGAAGAGTTTCATTATCAGTTCAATTTTCAGCATCAAAAGTTCAAATTATGGAGCATCATCTCCGATAAAATTGAAACCTCAAACACTACCTATGATTTCCACCCCACCAGAATGAAATTCTCTGCCTTTGAAACCCTTCAGGAATTCTTTATGTACTTTTAACTTGAAATAATGACTTCATTTCAAAATAAAGCAGCTATAGATTTTGAGGTTGGCTTGCTTCTAATGATTTCAGGTTTTTCATCCAAGGCAGGAAAACTAGTCTGACCTTAATCACTGCAACAAAGAAGTTAACCAACACCACAGCCGCTGTCCCACCCCACTCTTTGATATAGACAACTAGTAGGAGTTCTTTTTGCAATGGCAGCTCCATATCCCAACTTGCCTGCCCTTAAGCTCCCCGTATACAAGAGCTCTACTGTCTGATCCTGCCTTACTTTCAGTCTTCTTAGCTGAGTTACTTGATCTCTCTTATAAGCTTAGGTCTTACTCAAGTCTCTAAAGCCCAGTGGTTCTTCAGGCAGGGCATGTGTATGATTATGGACTTTCTCCCAAAGTCTACAGTTGGTTTTGCTTCTTCTACTCCCAACATTGTATTCTATTCATTGGCAGTTACCTGAGTCATGAGTAACTGTATCTCAAGACACAGCAATATCGAGGCCATCCAATTTTATTATACTTGATAAAAGTAAGTGCCCTCCCCTTCGAATCATACATTTTGATGGACTAAAACTCATCAATAAATCATGGTTCTCACTCTAATGCTATGTTTACTTAATTTTCTCATTATGAGTTCTCAGCACATTAAAGAGCTGCTAAGATGCACTGTGCTTTTAACAGGTAGCATACATTAGGAAACAAATGACAGAAAACCGAACTAAAATGGTATGAACAACAGACACAGTTTTTTAAATTTCATAGCTGGAAGACTAGGTAGGGATATATCAGGACATTGTTTTTAGCTCCCTCATTTCTTTGAGGACTCAGCTTTCGTTCTTCTCTTCATTCTGCCTAATTCAGCAAGTCAGCTTATAGCTTTCTTCATGGTCATAAGATGGTTACAACAGTTCCAGATATCACAGATCAACACAACAACATTCCACAGCAAGAGCATCAGGAGAGAAACTGTCACCTTGCCCCTAATCCCTGGTTTCCTTTTATCAGCCAGAAAATTTTTCCCAAGAGCTCCAAAGTTATCCTGCACCACCTCTCATTGCCCATAATTGTGCCACATTCCCAACCAATCATTCACAAAAAGCAAATGAGACCACCTAGTTACTTTAAGGTCAATCTGTATTTGCTCTGGGCTGAGATTATGGCATACCCATCCTTTCCCAAAACAAACAAACCAACACACACACAAAAACCCAGAAGAATGTGAAGCATTAAAAAATAGAAAAGGAGAAAAGAGAGAAAGGGGGATATCTGGGGCAATCAAGTGTGCTAAAAGGGATATTGGAGACCAAAATGTAAATAAAAGCACATTCCTCAATTACTATATCCCCAAAGCCACTATGTAATATTATCAGATTTACACTCAGCACCACCTTCATGATAAGGGCAGAAAGGTCAATAGAGCCATAAGAAATTCACAAACTACTGTTGATAAGGCAGTGGTAATTTTTTTTTTTTTTTTTTTTTGCATAGCAAAGATACTTCTATATTTTAGGGTACATTACTTGAAAGGTTTCTGAAATCTGAGTGCTTTTTTTTCCCCTCATCTAACATAAAATCAAGTTATCATCTAGGACACTAGATGAAGTTTATCTCCATTGTAAAGAGGTTCACAAAGGCATTGGTATTATCTAAAGATAAAAACAAATAAGTAAATACTCACTACATGATTTTAATACTTATTTCACAGTTACAGTTATTAAAACAGTAATTTATGAACATAAGAGTAAGGTGATCAGTGAAACTGAATAGAAAGTCCTGAAATAGATGTTCACATATACAGGCGGTTGATTTTCAACAGATGATGTAAAGTAATCAAATAGAGAAAGCAAGTTTTGTTTTGTTTTGTTTTGTTTTTCAGAAAATTGGGCTGGAACTCATAAACCATAGTAAAAAAGAACCTTAATCCCTGCCTCACACTATACATAAAAGTTAATTTGAGGTATATCAAACACACAAACATAAGAGAAAAAAACAAAGCTTTTAAAAGGAAACTATCTTTATGACCTGGGGATAAGCAAGGATTTCTTAGACAGTACACATATTTCAAGAAAAAAATTATGCAAAAATGTTGACTGCAATTTTATTCATAAATAACTCCAAACTGGGGGGGGGGGACCAAATATCTAAAAACAGGGAAATGAGGAGCACCTGGATGGCTCAGTTGGTTGAGCATCCAACTTCAGCTCAGGTCATGATCTCACGGCTCGAGGATTGGAGCCCTGTGTCGGGCTTTGTGCTGAATGGCTTGGAGCCTGGAGCCTGTCTCAGATTCTGTGTCTCCCTCTCTCTCTGCCCGCTCGCATTCTATCTCTGTCTCTCTCAAAACTAAATAAACATTAAAAAAAAATTTTTTTTAAACAGGGAAATGGAAAAATAAATCATGGTATATTAATAAAATAAAAAATTAACCATTGGTACATTCAACAATTTGGATGAATATCAGAAACATGATATCAAGTAAAGAAGCCAGACACAAGAGTATACATACTGCATTATTCTATGTATAACATATTCAAAGACAAGCACAACTAACATAGTGTGCTATAATTAAGAATAGCTGGCTTCCTAGACTATTGGCTGGAAAGAAGCACAAGAAACTTGAAGTAGCGAAGGAAATGTTCTATTTTATACGGTGATAGTTACTTTAATGAATACATGTATCAAGATGTATTAAATTATACACTTAACATCTACCCATTTTTTATTTGCAAATTATTCCTCACTAAAAAACAATATATAAATGCTTGAATACATGAGTACTAAATTTTAAGTTGCATTTTTCTTTTGTCTATATTTTAAGATTTCTTAAATTATGAAGAATATTTTGATTATGGATTGTAGAAAGTTTCCAGTCATCTGGCATTGAATTATTTAAAATGACATAGATATTTATGATTTATTTATTTATTTAGTAAACTTTTTAATTGAAGTGTAAAATATATGCAAAGATCCCAAGTATACAGCTTGATATTTTTTTAAAAAAAATAAATACCCCCATATAACTAGATGGAAAACATCACCAATACCATGGAAGTTTCCTACTGCCCCCTTATTGCTATATAGTGCTCCACTGTATAAATACACCACAGCTGATTCTGCTACCAATTTCTGGGTATTATAAATAAAGCTGCCAAGAACATCCTTGTACATTTTTGGTGCAAATATGCATCTATTTATGGACCATAATGTAAGCATATGTTCAGCTTTCCTAGATATTGCCAAAATGGTGGTGCTAATTTACATTCCCACCAGCATTGTATAAGAATTCCAGTTATTCTACATCCTTGCCAGAACCCAGTATCACCAGATTTGTTTTTGGTTTTTGGTTTTTGGTTTGTTTGTTTGGTTGGTTATTTTGTTTTTATTGTGTGGGGGGGGGGGGGGGTATGATTTGGCATTTTGGTGTTTCTTGGGTTGTTTTCTTCTGTTTTTTTGTTTGGATGGTTTTTTTGTATTCTGTTGGTATCTCATTATGGTTTTAACTTACAGTAAAATTTAACTTAAACTTGGATAATTAATTAATGCTTAAAACGTCTTCAAAAAGATTATATGAAGAAGTAATTATATGCTAGAGAGCATAGTAACAGAGCAGCAGGAAATGTGGAGATGTCACAATTCAACATTTTCTTACAAAGCAACAACCCAACAACTAAGTGCCATAAATGACCTATAAAAGAGTTGATGAAGCTGCATCTGCCACTGACTCACACAGGGAGGAAAAGATATTAGGAAAAGATTGCTTGTCACAATGCCAGATAATACAATTACAAGCAGCAGAATCAGTCAAATCTTCACGATAACCCTATGCAATAGATGTCACTATCTCTATTTTATAGATGAGGAAACTGAGTAATTAGCAAACCAGAATTCAAATTCAGGTGGGTCAAATTCTAATATCCATGCTCTTCCCACATTAAGTCAAGCAGAATATAAAAGAAGCAGAGAAAAAGCTATGCCCCTTGACCATATAAATCATCATAGTCTGTAATTTTCAAGCTCATTATCTCAATAGAATACCTCCCAGTATTATGAGTATCCAAGCAAGGCCGAGATAAATCCCCACTTTGCTATGAGAGAACTGAAAGATTGACTGCTCCCCGTGATCACAGGGCTGGTTTGAGAAACAGAGCCTGGATCAGGATTGGAATCCCCAGCTCCCCAAGGACAGGTCATTAGGCTTCACCATCACAGGAGAAATCAGCCAAACATACCCATCTTTCATCAGATGTGTCTCCCATCAAACCTGAGCTACAGAGCGTGGGTGTGTGAGATGCATGGATGTCTTGGTCTCCTCCCCACCCCTTACTATATACTATATTCTCTTTTTTCAAACAGCTAGCACAAGATGCTCTGGAAAAGAATATTCACTGTCAAGGTTTAGTATTTTAATCAATCCCTCCTCCCCCCTGAATTTATAAGTTTACAAAAGGGCATTGATCACCCATCTACCATCCAAAAACAGAGTCATCAAGGATATGAAGTTCTACTTAATGAGGAGCCAAAGAAATATTTTAGAGGTGATCGTCTTCCAGGGGCATGTAAACAAGACTGTTGGTTAGGTCTGGAGATTAAAATGTCCAGCAATCCAGTAGAAACTACCTTGCACTGAAAGAACATCTCCATTTAGAGTTGAGACTGTCTTTCAACTACATCACTCATGATAAGGATAAAGACTTCCCAGTCCATTGACTAGCAAAGATAAGCATTTAAGTGGCCTAATTATGCCTGAACTAGCAAATCACCCTCACAAGAAAACTAATGCTTTTTGCCAACATAGCAACAATCCAACTGTTCCTTTGTCTTCATAATGATTGGGTTAACAAGGCAGGAAACCCCTTCAAAATCAAGTTTTATACACTTTGATTTACCGTAACTATCTAAAGTAGAAACCCTTTTCCCAACCAAGGGAGGAAAAGTCTCAGCAACTTGAACAGCTGGCAAAATAAAACACATATTTCAGATGCATGATATAAAAATGATATCCAAAGACCTATTTTCTATGGAGGATGATAATTTCCACAAGTCAATAAGTCTCCAAGCTACAAGTAAGACTAGAAAAATGGGCAATGAGGTTAAACTGGGAGCTTATCTATCTTGTTAATACCAGAAGTCCCCTGCTAGTGAGTAAGTCCTCCCTGACTAGCAGGAAGTTCTGGGAGTGGGCCACTAGGCAGAATGAGAGAGGAGGTGTGCCATTTCTAAGTTTAGATATGCTAAATCAACCCACTCATGTCCAATGGAGTGAGGGAAGGGACTCAAGTTCTCAATCTTAATGGCAGGGTAAACACAGACATCAAAAAAATACTTTTAAAGGTTAAGGTTACTAAAAAACAAATATTATAGAACTTAGCGAAAACTGTCAGACCATTGAATTTCCTTCAGCGTCTACAACTTTCTTTCTCTTTAAAATAGACTCAGGGGGCGCCTGGGTGGCGCAGTCGGTTAAGCGTCCGACTTCAGCCAGGTCACGATCTCGCGGTCCGGGAGTTCGAGCCCCGCGTCGGGCTCTGGGCTGATGGCTCAGAGCCTGGAGCCTGCTTCCGATTCTGTGTCTCCCTCTCTCTCTGCCCCTCCCCCGTTCATGCTCTGTCTCTCTCTGTCCCAAAAATAAATAAACGTTGAAAAAAAAAAATTAAAAAAAAAAATAAAATAGACTCAGAAAAATCATTTTTAAATGAATAATTCTGTTGTATGAATAGCTTTTCTCTAATTTTCAATTTTTCATATGTTCAGATTTTCATGTACTGACTTTTACCTTAGGCTGTAGTTCAGAAAATGGAGGGAAAATCATTATATGAAAGTGAGGGAGTCAATAAAAGTCAAAGAAACTTGCATCAAATTATTTGGAAGTACTTTATTTGATAATTTTCTTTTCAGTTGGTCTCTCCATTGAGAGGAGTAGAAGATTCCTATTGGAAAACAGTAAAATACAGAATGGATTCCCAAAAATGAAGATCTTCATTGGGGTCCTAAGGGAATTGGGTTTAATGGACATTCTTATCCTTCTTCTAAATAATTAGTGCACTCTTTTATGATGGTATTCACAAAGCTGAAAGAAGTTTGGTGAACACTAATGTCATAAGATGCTCTTCCAAAAGAAAAAAAAATCGTTTTCAACTAAATTTGGGGAAAGCTTAATTTTAACTCCCTTATTAGAGGGTCAAAAGCACATCTGCATAGTAGAGACCAGTTGTAAAATAAAATAAAATAAAATAAAATAAAATAAAATAAAATAAAATA
>NW_024412397.1:23807145-23911062 GCF_014898765.1 Herpailurus yagouaroundi
TAAAATAAAATAAAATAAAATAAAATAAAATAAAATAAAATAAAATAAAATACAAACAAAAACACCCCAAACTGTCAATAGTGTTTCATGCACCATTTCCCATTTAGCCATGGAAGTCTTTTTTCTTGCAACAATTTACAGCTCTTCAAGCATAACACTCTTTGGAAAATGTTGTTCTAGTTAGGAAAATGTTGAAATACTTTCAATTCCTCATTTACTTGATGGGAAAACAAACATACCACCTTGGGCACAGGCATGAGAGGGGGGTTTTTCAAGTTGATCCATCAATTAGGATGGGATCTGATCTAACTTCCAGCCAAGGTCTCTCTCCACTTAACTGTTCCTGAAAATCACACTCCTCAAAAAAGCCTACCTGGTTTCTTCCCATTGGTAAATGATATTATGGAAGAAAATAGGGCAATGTTCTCTCCTCTGGGAGGAGTACATGTCACAAATCTAATCTGTTGATTTATCTTCCAACATGGTGCATCTCCTCTGGAAGATATGCCCTTGCCCCAGTGTCATCACAGGTTAAACCAGTAAGTGGGAAAGAATGACACAAGTGTCTGGCTGTCCTGGCTTTCATTGTCACAAGAGGTGAATTCTAGAAGCTGATACCTAACACAAGAGCCACTTGGGGTATACAAGGCTTTGGGCAAAAGAACAGGACTAGACTGTCTGGCTAGCTTGAAGAAAGTCCTAAGCAGCTAATGACTCCACAGTTTCACCTCCATTCACATGGCAAAGCATCATGCCTGATCAGATACTATCCAAGTCAAGGGTTATGTGAAATCAAAAGGACATATCCTAGCTAAGAAGTTTTGCTCAATGGAAATTAAATTGATGGGTTAAATACAACTAAATATTTAAACAAAATTAAACATAGTACCTTTTCAAATTTTATGTTGTAATTTTAAATCCAAAAGGAATTGTCTGGATTTTTGTATGTGAAAAAGAGAAGGGTGTTCCTGTAGTTCCATCATTTCACAAATAAAGAAGTTAAGACTCATAAAATGATAGATCACACAACTGGTTAGGAAGGCATGACACAACCAATGGACTTAAAACGCAGAATTCTTTTTACCTGTAAACACTGCCTCCTGAGAGTCATTGAGAGTGAAAATATACCCTCACAACAGGGCCCATATTACTGGTCTTGGATTTAACATGTTGCTACCCCCTTTAAATTAAAAAAAAATTATTTTAGATGTAGTTGACATACAATAATATATTAGTTTCAGGTGTACAACATCGTGATTCGACAATTAATACACTACGAAATGCTTACCAGAAGCATAGTTTCCATCTGCCGCCTTACAAAGTTACTACAATATTATTGACTATATTTCCTATACTGTACTTTTCATCCTCATGACTTATTTTTAACTGGAAGTTTGTACCTTTTAATTCCCATCACCTATTTTCTGTCCTTTTTTGTTCCTTTTTTTCTCCCTTGATCCTTAGGATGTTCACTTTTTTCTCAGAACTAAACTTTCAGAAGTTGAAAATTAATGTATAATTTTTAAGAGAATCCCTGAGTTTGAAAACATAAACTTTTGGAGACTCACAAAATTAGTAAAAATGATGTTCAAAAATAAATGTTATGTTTGCCAAGAAGTTAAACAAAAAATGGTGTACAAGTAATTTTTTCTGTTTATATTAAAGTTATTGTAGAATTCAAGTATTTGCTGAGGCCACAGTGGTTTCTCCTCAGGCACTATAGGAGAGAAGCTTCCTAGTATGGGCCCAGAAAAGTGCCAATTTGCCATTATCACCTCCATCTCTCCAATCTACCTTTAGGTCCCATGCATCCATCATAGACATCAGTCAACAGGAAGCTTAGCTCTGTTCCCCTCATGTGCCCTGTCCCACCCACCCAGTCTGTAATCTATGGAATCTCTAACTGCTCTGATGGATTGAGTCCTGGTTGTGGTTGACCAGGAAATGAATGGGACAGAATCCTAGTTGCAAATTCTGAATAAGCCCAGCATCCCTGACATCATCTGGGGTCTCTGCAGAAATACCTTATCCCACCAGTGCTTTCCAAGACAGAGTTCTTGTCCCACTCCCAGATGGCTGAGGTCCTGCCTTCTTTTCCACAGGGAACTGAACAGTGATAAGGTTTCACCAATAGGATTTATGGCTCCTAATACTTTTATGGGCTGGGCATCTTGGGGCCTATGCTCTGGAGTGTCTGAGACTCTCACTATTGGCGTTTTCCCCTGCATGCCCCACCCCCACCCGGGAGACCAAGCTGTGTGTCTCCTAGAGCAGACCCAGCCTCATATAGTTATAGGAAATTCTCAGCATAAAATCATGTTCTGTCAAAACCTACAAGATCTGCTAGGATCTAAATAAAAGCAATGTTATTACTAGAAATCCTATTCCCTGGTTGAGATGCTGGTAAGAAATCAGAATTCACTTATTCATCACCCTCAGTCATGAATTTGAAAGGGAAAAACTTGCTTTCTGAACCCACTAAGGGAAAGAGAGAAGTGTTAAAACTACATCAAGAATATTTTGAGGGACCAATGCAACTCTACATTTGTGATGTGATTGCAGATTAAAGTCATAACGATAACTTGTGGTGACAGCATCAACAAGGGAGCAATCAGGTTAATGGCCCTCAGTCCTTTCTGTGTCACTGTCCTCTCTTCCTTCTAACTCACTATAAAGAAAGGATAAAATAGATGAATTAACACGGGGGAGTAAGTGATTGTTCAGACTTACTAACCACCTCCAAAGTGTCCAGGGTATTTGTTCATTATTACTCATAGACTGGTCTCTTTTGGTAGCACTTTCAGTTTAACTACACTGTAAGCCAAACTTGGAACCAAACAGAGCTGAGATCCAGTCCAGTTTTGAGATTTACTTTTTGCATAGAACGAAGGAATAAAAAGGATAAATTATATTTTCACAACTGTAATTCAAAAAGAGCGTTTGCCTGCCAAAACATCTGTCAGGTTGAATAACCGTGGAACTGTAGACTGATCAATCACAGCCTGGGGGACTAGACTACAAAATGAATCTTGAGTTATGACAACGATATGATTTCAAATAGAGAAAATCATTTTTAATTCTTTTAGAACAATTTTATTATTCGGAGCTTATAATGTTTGGATCTTCAGATAAATTCTCTTTCACTGTAGCTCTGGGTGTTTGAGTAATATTCTTGCTTTTTATTTTTATTTTAGCATAAAACTGTTGGGCTTCTTTTAGGTTCTAAGAGATATCCTGAATACAGGGAGTGTGGCATTGGAATGTTAAGGTCATTCATTGCTTTAGTCTCAACAGATCTGCTGTAAATAGGGAAAAGGGAATGCTCTTTAGAGATAGAACTTCTTTGTGACCACATAATCCTAGATAGATAACAGCAGGGTGGGAGACTGCTTCCTTGACTCTGAGGGATCAAGGGGCCCAGGCAGCAGACAGAACCCACACTATTAGATCTGTGAGCCATTTGATGGATCCTTGAATATGGAGACAAGATGGCACTGAGCGGGGAGGCAGCCTCGGAGTCTAGATGGTGGTGAACTCCATTTCCTAGGATAGGACTGGGGACATAAAAGAGCCTTGGAGCTTGAAAGTGAGCTAGAAAAGGCAGTTTCAGAAACCTGCATTTGCAAACCTGTTTTCTGGTTTCTAGTATTTCCCCTGTGTGTCCTTGTTTGTTTCATTTGTGAATAAATGGTCCATTTTGAAAGTGATGTGCTTCAGTTGTGATAAAAGGAACATACAAGACGAGACTCCTCTCTGACTACAACTCTAAGTGATGTTGCCCTCTTCATGGAGTCCAGCAAGAGAAGGGAAACAGTAATGGATGCAAGAGCATCCCAAAGAGAAGTTGAAAACTCAGCACAAACAGAGCTGGGAAGGAGATTTCATCACTCCTTAGCAGTGCCCTTAGCAGGACGTCCTCGCTAAAGATCACCAATACTAAGTAGAACCCAGGTGTGAGGCCTGGCCCCTAGAGATTGGCACTTGAGCTGAACCTTTCTCTGCAGGTAAAAATGAGGATATTTCTGTGAGAGGATCCCTGTCACTCCCACTCAGAGACCTTATCTATTCTGCGCTGGACAGACTTCTTCAGCCAGGAAAGACTCTGACCTATTGATTGCCTGTATCCTGGAAACGAATTAGTACAACTGAATACTGGGTAAGACCTCTGATTGGCATGAGTCTGATTGGACAATCCCATCCTATGCGTACATTCAAAGGCCATGGGCATTATTAGAGCCCTACAATTTGCAAAGTTTGGGATTAATTTTGCCTAGATCCTGAGAGAAGAGGCCTAAGCTGGCATCTGGGCCATTCTATGAGTGATGCAGATTCTAGAACTGAGTAGGAACATGATAAAAGGTACATTTTAGGAAAATGTATCTAAGAGTTTTCCTCCAATGGAGAATTGTTTCTTTCTGGAATCCTACCATCTCTTACTTCAAAGGAGGCTAGAAAATCACCATCACTCTTTCTCAGACACTAAGTCAATCCATGCCATGACCTGTGTGGTGGGATTTTTCAGTCCTCACCAATAGGAATGCACTAAGTGTCATCACCAGATATACTCGGTATTTAGGAGACATGCACTGGCATGAAACATCTAAAGGTGTGAAAACAGGGAAAAGGTGGCCATTTTTCCCCAGGGAAATCTCGACACACATGAACTATTAAATTCCAAATCGCCATGGCTGTAATTTTTTAAATTGAGTTTTAAAGTACCTCCCACCCGCAGCAGAATAAGACTGAAAATATGTTCTCTCTCAATCTTTGTAGCTCATGTTATTGCCTCTCCAGTTTAGTGGTATTTCTGAGTCAAAATCTGAAGTTTCTCGTGTTGAATCAAACGTCACGTACAAAGGACTTGTAGAATGAATCTCCACTCCACGCCCAAATTAGTCATCCCTGACCCACCAGCCCACGTTCATTCTAGTCTCAGCAAGCTTTTTTTCCTCTTTTCTCCAAATTATCTAAATCAGATCATGACCACCAGTGACATTTTTAGAGTCCACAGAGAAAGTAAAAAACTGGAAGGGAACTAGTGGCTGGCAATAAATAAATAAATAAATAAATAAATAAAGTAAGTAAGTAGATGTTCTCCTGGGGTGAAAGGAAAGAAAATACAAATCTACACAGATTTAAATTCCCAAAGAAATCAAGGGAAGACTGATGAGTATCTTCTGTTTAGAAGAGGCTCTTCCCCAATAAAGTGAAAAATCCATTTTCTTTAACTTGATCCCAATAGGGAAACGCCACTGAGGTCACTTTCAACAGATAGAAACACTCCACTGCCCAGAGGATATACTACAGCACAAATAGCTACTGTTTCTCATGTGTCTTGTTAATGTTTTCTGTACACTCAAGTCCTATGCAATTACGTGGTGTATTTCCTTCTAGGAGCTTAAGGCCCTTTGTAAAGAGCTTAATGCTTTCAAGAGCGATTTCCTGGCCTCCTCCATGAAGTTCAGGTATTGAAAGAGCTGTCATGATCTAAACTGGCCTTTTGTTGTTCTCCTCTCCTGGATCAGACATCTCTTGTGTCACATTCTCTTGGAACCCTTCTGCTCCAGCAATTGCTGGAAACCAGCACCCTATGAATGTTCGAGACAGACTTTGCCTCAGCTGTACTGACAACCTCTACTTTCTACCATGGGCTTCTCTGACAGGTGGTGAAGGATGCATGAGCACGTGAGCAACCTTAAAGTAGAAGGGAGTTAACCCCTCATGATTTGTCCACTGGAGGATGTGAGCTGACTGATAAGTGTTCTCTCTGTACAGCAGACCTCTGGTTCTCAAATGTGAACATGCATAAGAGTCACCTGAAGAGTTTATTAGTACAATATCCTGGCCCCCTCCCCACTAAGCATTCTGATTCAGAACCTTGGGAGACCTGGGGACATGGATTTGCATGAATAACACAGTCAAGGTGATGTCAGTGCAGTCGGTTCCAGGGCCACACTTAGAGAACAATTCTGCCATGTATTCTATATAGTTCCTCAGAGACTCCTAGCCAATCAAGGGCCAGCCACCCACAGAAATGACCAATGTTTACTGTGCTTTTACATTGCCTTCCCTTTTCTATATTACACTTTCCCAGTCCCTCACTCTTTCCTGGGATCACTTCCCAAATACACTTCCTAAAATGTCCTTGCCTCAGGGTCTACTTTCAGAGGAAACTGAGACAAAGGCATGGACCCTTAACCCCTACTTGCTCTCAGCACTCCTATTAGACCTCACTGGGCCTTGTTCCCCTGGACAATGTAGTGATGAATCCAGTCTTCCTCTTGCAGCAATAAAATATGACCACAACTAACAACCTGATTCAGCTCTTCATGCCAACAGGGCTTCTCTAAGATCAGATATTTAATGAGAGTTTGTGTTGTTACTGTTGTTTTGTGCATTTAAGTCAAAAGACTTGGTTTTCTAATTTTTTGGCTTTCTACTTTTTTTTTTCCGACACTATGTTGTCTATAAGCTTACCAAGGTCTCTCAGAATTTTCCAAAGGATCCCTCACTACAGCAGACAGGAACATATAGCTTTGTTTTAATAGTGACACATTAGGTGTCTACTCAAAAGCTATTCCTCTCTTCTAACTAACAGTGTCTGTGTTCATGCAGCCTGCCCAGCCCCAGGGCACAAATCATGATCGGGGCTGATCCAGTCATGGCTAGAGGGTAGTATACCATTGTCTAATGCTTATTTTCCCTTTTGCTGGTATGTATGTCAAATACTTCGTTATGGCCAATAAGAAATAAATAGAAGTTTGAGAGAACTTCTGAGAAACAATTTTTATCTCCAATGAAAGAAGGAGATATAAGGACCTCTTCATATTGCCTCCCTGGGTGCTCCCACTGTTCCCTGCCTTCCAATGAAGGCATAGTGCTTGAAGCAGTGGCAGCCATTTTGCAACCAAGTTGTTACAAGCATAGGCATGAGGAGTCAACCTGCTACGGATGGCATATCTGTTCAGTAAGGCATACGCTGCCTGCCTCTAGACCTTTTGTTTTGTCAAATAATTGATGCTGCTATTGCTTGCATTACCACGAGTCAAGTTCCGTTATTTGCCTTCAGAAGTGTTCCTGGCAAAGAAGCTATACAAAAGACCAGTAAACCTATGAAAAAGATGCTCAATGTAACTGCTCCTCAGGGAATTGCAAATTAAAACCACAATGAGATACTGCCACATATCCATCAGAATGGCTAAAATCATAAAGACTGACAATACAAGTGCTGACAAGGAGGTAGCACAAGTGAAACTCTCTTCCTTTGCTCGTGGGAGTGTAAATGGTGCAGCCACTTTGGAGGACCAATGTCAGCTTCTAACAAAGCTGATGCCTGCCTACAGTGCAGAACAATTCTAACCAGACCACAGCCCTTTAATCAAAACCACCCACTGCTTAACACTGGCTACCTTCAGGACTGGACAGGAGAATCTCAGCCTCTCCAGGAGAACCAGAATTTTCTAACTCAAGTCTTAGCCATTCAGGTGGTACTGTCTCTTCATGTTGCATCTTTAATTCTTAGCATTTTATGCATGATACTCCCAAATGAACTGCATTAGTTCTTATATGATTTAACTATTTTTGAACCTAAAATTGGTTACTCAGGCTGGCGGGGATGGATG
This sequence comes from Herpailurus yagouaroundi, assembly GCF_014898765.1. Taxonomy (NCBI): domain Eukaryota; kingdom Metazoa; phylum Chordata; class Mammalia; order Carnivora; family Felidae; genus Herpailurus; species Herpailurus yagouaroundi. The sequence goes on from NW_024412397.1 coordinate 23,814,768, forward strand.
TAGTTATGCAGATAGTAAGTAAAAGTCTTTAATACCAGAACTTCTCTGGATAACCTAGGACTGTGATAAGCACTTACATTGCTTTAAAACTTCATTATTCCCTACTATATATATATATATATATATATATATATTCATTTTATAGATTATAAATAAATATCTGTTTATTTGCACTGATTTTACAATTAAGGCCTTGGAGAATAAAGACTGATATTCATAGATAACTCTTGCCTGTACACACATACACACACACACACACACACACACACACACACACACACTCATTTTGGCCCTTCCATGTCACGGCAGAAAGCATAGCATACAAGGGCAGGAATGATCCAATAGAAGGAATATGTTGATGATGCTGAAGCAAGTGGGTGTAATTGAAGGAGCAACACTGTTGACTGTGGATGAGGGGGTGGAATCCAATGCACACGTGAAGGGTCTGGATTCACGGAGCATATGGACAGTCTATTATACAGGGAAGGACGGCTAAGTAAATGGGTAATAGGTAAGAAGGCTAGTGTATTTGGTGGTGGGAGCATGAAGAGATTCCCGGGCATAAACTGGGACTGTCCCAGGAAAACTGGGATATGTGGTCATCCTACTTATGACTCACTGGCAGTGACAACTCTACTCCAGCTGAAGAACACTGATGACACCTGCCCTGCCACTACCACCAGTCTTAGACCCGGAGTTCCACTGTTACCTCTGCCTCCAGAATGGATTCTCCACTGCCTCCTTCTGACTCATTAGCAACAATTCAAAGTCTGGGGTGGTGGTGTCTGATTGATCGAACCTTAGTCACACACCCACTCTAGCTGCAGGGGGCACTAGGAAAGCATCTAGCCTTTCAGCATCTAGCACCTTCTCTAGTAAAAGGAGGATTCTGCATCCTACCACCACTCCTGCAACATAAGAGGAGGCAGCCAAAAATTGGCAAATGTCCTCTACGATCACCATTTCCTCATCCTTGACTGAGGCCTTGAAAAGCAACCAGCATCCTCTGGGTCTTTTTATTTAATCTTAAAAACATGATTAGGAGTTCAATTGGGGAATATTTGATTAATGATATAGATTCAATCAGAGCACATTTGCTACTAATATTGCAATAATTTCACATTGGAAGAGGTAACTGTGAGCAATACATTCACTTTCTAAAATGCCAATTTTACACAAATAAAATCCATTTGAAATTGATTAACTCGTAGCCACTGATATTTTCCAATAAAATATGAATGATTTAAATTATTCTTAATCAGTATTATAGAAGGCTTGAAGTTTTCATGGGTTTTTCCCATAAAACATTTTACCACTTCATGCCTCACTGTCCATTTATAAACAGGGTTGCTAAGGCTTCTCAGAGCTCGGGCCATACCCTGTAATCAATACGCCCTGATTAGGTACAGCAATTCCCTGATTACAAAGACACTATAGGTCTGCTTTTCTTAAATCCAAACAGATACTTGCTAATTTAAGAGCTACATGGCAAGGTTTATTTGGCATAATATTTGCAATGCAGAATTTCCTTTCAAAGTAATAATGGAATAACAACAATAATATGTTCACTCGGTGCCAGAAGCTATGTCATGTGCTTTGTATGGATTATGTCACTTAATCCTCACAACAGCCTTTCCAAGTGCATGGGATTATCAACATTATGGTATAGATACAAAAAACAGATCACAGAGGTTAGTTTTTTTGTACAAAGTTTTACTGCTACTAAATATTGGAGCCTAGATGCAGACTCAACAACCACACCCATGTGGCCATCTACTATGTACTGCACACACACACACACACACACACACACACACACACACCTTGTTTTCATTGTATAGCTAGGCTCCCAAACCAGCCTACAGAAGTAGATGAAATATAGGGGGGCCTGGGTGGCTCAGTCGGTTAAGCGTCCGACTTCAGCTCAGGTCATGATCTCACAGTCTGTGAGTTGGAGCCCCGCGTCAGGCTCTGGGCTGACAGCTCAGAGCCTGGAGCCAGCTTCCGATTCTGTATCTCCCTCTCTCCCTGCCCCTCCCCCACTCGTGCTCTGTCTCCCTCTCTCTGTCAAAATAAACATTTAAAAAAACAAGTAGAGGGGCGCCTGGGTGGCACAGTCGGTTAAGCGTCCGGCTTCAGCCAGGTCACGACCTCGCGGTCTGTGAGTTCGAGCCCCGCGTCAGGCTCTGGGCTGATGGCTCGGAGCCTGGAGCCTGTTTCCGATTCTGTGTCTCCCTCTCTCTCTGCCCCTCCCCCATTCATGCTCTGTCTGTCTCTGTCCCAAAAATAAATAAACGTTGAAAAAAAAAATGCTTCAAGAGAAACCTAACCAGAGAGGCACAATTAGATCGAGTAGGCCTGCGCTCTTTAGGGGCCTACCAGCTGCCCAAACCTCCAAATGTCCTTCCATGTTTGTGGTAGGGGGGAAGTACCTCCTGATATGGGAATCACGCAGTACAGAACTCCCCAATTCAAATTATTCTCTGGATAAAAATACAGGGAACTAGACGGACACTGTATGGACCACATTCTCACCTCCTAATTTCCTTTTCGTTATTGCCCTGATCTAAATCTTCCTTCTCTACCACACCCTCAAGCTGTTGCTATTTTCCCTCCTAGATCTTATGTCCCACAGGCTTGAGCACTGGGGAGATCACTCCTTGCTCCACATTGCTGCTCTCAAATTATTTGCCTCCTTCTTTCAAAAGCTTCAACTCCTTTGATGCACATATGCCAGCTTCCCTTTTTCCTTCTGTCATCCATACCAGCACTGAATGGAGTGCTTTGCTCACAGAGAGAAGAGACAGGGCAAGATCGGCTTCAATTGTGGGCATCAGTCCCCATGATCAGTGAGTCTTTCCTAGCAGCCAATGTGTTGTGCATTCCTCAGTGATTCTGACTCCAAGAAGCAGTGCTCAGAAGTGTTTGGGCTTCTAGAACTGGCAGCTGGCTTTGTGATGATCTTTGCTATCCTCCATGTAGCTGGAGTCCTCCTCAGGCACTGGGAACCAGTGCGTGGTACTCTGCAGTTTCCAATCACGTTTTAATGGCTAGAACCCAGTCACACTATACGCACTTAGATACAAGAGAGTGTGTTAGACGGTAGACCTCCAGCAGCTACTTTCAGGGAAAATGAGTCTATATTATAGAAGAGGAGCTAGCCACTTATGTCACACTCCCAGAAGAGAAATCAGCAAGCACTGGTAAAGCAGTATTACAATCCACAGGACATTTTATTTTCACAAAAAGCACGCACGCGCGCACACACACACACACACACACCACATAAAGTGAGATCTGACTCCTCCTAGAGACATTTCAACAAAAATTGAAACCTTAAGCTGAAGCATATTTCAGCCAGGGGGATTCTGGCTGCCGGTGACTTCAGCAACTCACTTGGCAGTGTGCACGGGGAGCTGGGGGGCTTCTTTGTGGTTCTGACATCTCAGTGCATGGAGCTTCTGCCAACACACAGGTCAGCCCTGTCAGGCACTCCCTAGGCGTTTGACCACAGAGACAATTGTGAAAAACAAGAACAAAGAAAAAAGTAATGCTAGGGCGCCTGGGTGGCTCAGTCGGTTAAGGGTCTGACTTTAGCTCGGGTCGTGATCTTGTGGTTCCTGAATTCAAGTCCCGTGACAGGCTCTGTGCTGACAGCTCAGAGCCTGGAGCCTGCTTCCGATTCTGTGTCTCCTTCTCTCTCTGCCCCTTCCCTACTCATGCTCTGTCTCTCTCACTCTCAAAAATGAATAAATGTTAAAAAAAATTTTTTTAAGTAATGCTACAGCAAGGTCCTGCAACTGGTGTGCACGAACTTCTAAGGGTATCTGAACACTTGCATGAACTTTATGCAATCCAGTTTCCCATTTTCTGAAATGGGAGGAACAACCCAAACCCCAGAGCAAGCATAATATTGGGAGGGAGCCACAATGACTCCAATAATCGCACTGAGAGTTCTTTGCAGTCTTGTGCTTCAGTGTGTTTTCAGACCCAAGGACATTGTTGTTGCCAGCTCCGTCCCCTTAGTAAGATACCTTCACTAAACACCTACAAGGGCTGGCACATAGGTTGGGTCCTTTTCCAGTAGTATCTGGAGAGGTGCTGGCTCAGGACCCTTTTTTTTTTTTTTTTTTTTTTTTTTTTTTTTGGTCCGAGGAACATCTGGAACTAGAGGATGTGATTAATAAAGACTGAAACACATCATCATCCAAAAGGCAATCTGGAATAAGAGTGCTCAATCTAGACCTGCCCCCTTGCCCTTTTGCTTTCTTATGACTTCCTCCCTCACACACCCATCCCCAGTGGTTTTCTTTCATTGCCTTGTTTTGCACCAAAGAAAACAGGAGTATGCTGGAAAGGCAAATCCAATATTCTTGATTGACTGACAAAAACAATAAAATATTAACTGAAAACTATCTGTACAGCAGAAGGTAGACAGTACCCAAAGCACATGGCTAATCAAGGTCTGGCTCTTCCTCAATATCCTTCTTCATGAATCTCTGAAAGATGTAAGTCAAAGGTGGTGATGCTGCTTTCTGTTGTGAACCACTGACCCATTGAAAAATCAATGGAGGGCCACAAACAAATAAAAAGCAACCTAGTTCTTTATTTCCCTTGGAGAAAGAGAAAGTATTGAACTCACCTGCTTCCTAAATTATAAATAAGGACGCCACGGAACAATTCAATAAAAGAATAACAGGGAAAAGAATGAAGAAAGAAAGACCTATAAGACTTACCAAAAAAAGGCAAAGTTAACTCTTTTTAACACTTCCCTCCAAAGCTAATTATCTTACTAATATTCTTGATTTTTACATCAACCTTAACATTTTAGCACAGTGGCTAATAACCAGACACTGCAAAGCAGAATTACCTGTGATAAGTAGTAAAAAATGTGTATTCAGGGGCTTACCAAAAGGTTCCGATTCATTAGGACTCTGTTGTGTATATGGGTGATTCTCATACAACGTTCTGGTTCAGACATTGGATTTAGCTTATGCTTTCAACAAGCCAGCTCCATCAAACACACAGGGGTAAAGAATTCTACTTCTCTATGCCAGCATCAACATCATGGTCTGCCATTTGACTTGATTTGGCCAATGAAATGTGGGCAAAATGGTATGTAGCACTCTGAATCAAAGCAGCTCGTAATTCAATAGCTTTTTCCCCTCTGTCACCACGATTAGAATGTCCCAGAAAGAGGCTGCTCCATACTCCTGGATCCCACAGCAAAGAATAAAGATGCAACTGACCTTCAGTGAACCTGTAGCATGAATAAAAGTAAGCTTTTGTTTTTGTAAATCACTGAGATTTTGAGATTGTTACTGAAGCATAATCGAGCCTATCCTGACTGATACAGCTACTCCCCAAAATAAAATAAATGTTTGACCTTTTTCATGGGTTGGATGATTTCTATCTCTGCTTTAAGTAAAGAAGGGAACTAACACTTATTAAGTGATTACTACCTGGCTGGTGCTTTACATAGTGTCTTATCAGTTTTATGACAGCCCCGTGAGGAAGAAAGCATTATCTTCATTTTATAAACAAGGAAGCTCTGACTTAGAAAACAAGTCATGTGCCCAACTTGAGCAGTAAGTGATTGTTCTTGGAATTGAACCCACCACACATATTTATTCTCAAATCCATACTCTCCACCACAGAAAACTGCTCAAAATATACCTACTTCCATCATTCTGTCTTTTTTTCCTTTCTGCTCTACCAGGGTTTCTGTTTATGATATTAGAAAGGAAGGCTTATATCAAGGAGAACTGGAAATGAATGTCTTAGGAAGTGAGAAAGAGAACACTAACTCTGAGCCAGCCCCAATGCAGAGCACTCACTCTGGGGTCCCAGTAACGGACCTCATAGCATGGGTTTGAAACAGACGACTGTTGGGAGCATGTCTTACATGCCAGCAAAGAAAATGCTGATAATTAAATGAAAATGAAATCATCAATGCAAATTGCATTAAAATGTAATCTAGCTTACTTATTTCACAAAGAAGGAGGATGCTGGTAGCTGATTATAAAATATACCCAAAGAGCTTTGATTTATTGCTGAAGGAATTACATATTTATAACTCCTTTAAAAATAAATTGTCATGCAAGTGTCATGCTGGGTTCTGCATCTCCATTGCTCCCAAAATAAACATGGGAGTGCAGCCCAGAGTAAGCTGCAACTCCCCAAGAGCAAAGCCTTTCTCATGATCTATCAAAAGGAGGCCAGGGAGTCACAGCTGCCCTTCCATTCCGCAGAGCGATCTGCTTATTCCATTCACCTGCTGAGCCATGTGCTGCAGACAAGAGTGAGAACACAGTCATGAGACTGTGACACTCCTCCCCAGGCAGGACGTGACTGAGAGCAAAAGGTCACACAGTTCTTGAGATAATACAACACACAAAAAACACCCACCCCCTCACTCACTCACAGCATATAAGATGTGATGTGCCTGCAAATAAATATTTACCCTGCTTTCAAGAGTAAGAGTCACCCGAGGTGTCATTTCTACCATAACACAAAGCAGAAGGATTTGGCTTTATCAGCACCCAACACTTCTCTGTGCATCACCAGCACCAGCTCACTGCTCTGTAAAAGTGGGTAGTTCGTCCCAGCTTAAGCCTTTCTCCTCTTTCTGAACTCATTCTCCCACTTCCTAAGACCCCCAACATTCAGTTCTAGCATTTATTTAATACCAGGACCTTACTCACCTGATCTGACCTCCCAAGGTTCTTATCTCATTCATAAACATCATAGAATTTGTCACAAAACCTCTCTCTCTCTCTCTCTCTCTCTCTCTCTCTCTCTCTCTCTCCAGGAATGATCACATGAGCCATTTCATTATCTCCTTGATGCAGGCATCCACCATCAGGTAAAGAAGAGGTTTGAGGAGAAAGGCTCCTTCATTCCTCCCAGGCAGTCCCCTGCTTTGCTGATGGAGAAAGCTAGTCCGATCTCTGCCTTTATCTCCAGGCACCAAAACCTCCACTGTTTGACGGGTCTCAAATTCCCCAGATGCACACAGTGCTTTGATTCAGTCCCGGGGGAAGCCACAGGAACACTGAGAAGTAAAGCATCATAGGTAAATTTGCTGAAAAATCAACTCTGAATGTCAGGAGTTGCAGGTTTTAGACCAACCTTTGTTTTGGATGAGCTGTGCTATTGCCTTGACATGAATTCTTGCTGTCTCAGACGTCCCCATTCTGTTTTCCTGCCTATGTCTTTATTTCCTTTATTAGCCATTATCTGTTTGAAAGTTTTCACTGAAATCCAGGTCAAAGAACACCTCTGTGTGAAACGTTCTCTGATTTCCCTCTTTTTAGGATCACCCTATCTATCCAATAGATTTGGCATTTTGGTATGTAATTACTCATGGTCTGGTATCGTTTAATTATTTCCCATTAGAATGCCATACTTCCTAGAGGGGAAGTGTGAGATTTGCTATCTGCAAAGCATTCCTCCTTCCTGTGAGGAAGATCCTGTCTTCCATTCTAAGGTGGAATGCTCCATCCCTATGGTTGGGGTGGGGCTAACCTCACACCCCACCACCACCACCCAAGTGTGGACAGCAGACCCAGATTTGGCTCATCAGTGAAATTACTTCCCTTCTCAGTGAGTGTTTCTGGAATTAAAAGTAACCTAAGATAGGATCACTTCTGGAGCCATTTTCCCAGAGAGTTCAGGACTGTAACAACCGTGTAGCCCTGGGACAGCCAGCAGCCAAGATGCTAACATGTGAAGCATACCAAAGTGAGGTGAGTAGAGCTGAGCTATGGGAAGAGCGGATACTTCTTGATACCTCTGGATCCAGCCGTACCTGGAGCTAAATGTATTCCCCTGGAACTTAACTTTTACATGAATTAATCCTTTGTTTCTTCTCAGTTAGTCTCAGTTGACTTTCTGTCACTTGCAACAGTAAGAGTCATCACTAGCACATCTCCCCAATCTAATTATAAACTTATGTTATTAATCTTATACTTCTTTGTATTGTTTTGTGGGAGAATGACGTGGAAACAGCCTGGACATTGCTCCCCATATTTGAGGACACAGGTGTATTTGAATAGAAGAGAATAGTTAGGAATAGTGCCTTGCTTTCTGGAACACAACATGAACAGGCCAGACATCATTGTAGTACATCAAGTGGGAAGGCCCTTCTAAAAGAGCCAGTTGGGCCTGCTGGCAGGGGTAGGGGGGGGGGTGTCAAAGTCTCTATAATACAATAATGCAAGGGTTTAATATTTCAGAACAAGGGAGGTTAACTCCGCATTTGCCCTAGAATTCTTCTTTCCTCATGTGATATTAAACTATGTTGTCTTTCAGAACACTCACTTTGGTCCAATGTACTTGCTTTATGGGTAAACAATAAGGAAATGAGAGGTAGTTGTGGAGACTAGAATTCACTCTTCCCAAACGATTACAGTTAAGTCAAGGAGCACACTATTAAAATCTGGCTAAAGAATGGAGCATTTCATTTTACAAGAAATTGAGGAAACAAGGATCCCACCTTTGCTTCCGGGGGCAAAGTGGGAGGAAAAAGGCCTTTCTCACGAAAGCTGAGGGTGGAGAGACCCAGTTTGATGAGTTTAAAAGGACAAAATACAGGAAAACAGGGAAGAAGCAAAGATAGGAGAGGGAACATTCATGGCATATCCTCTACTCCAAGGTCTAAGCCTGAACTAGCCTTCGGAAGTATGGTATAGAAAAATCAATTCTGCTACGGACAGAGTCAGTCTCTGACATTCTAGCCCTCTAGACGTGTACTGCTAAGACTCTTTTGTGTCTTTTCGCAGCCTAGAGATTTTGATCTGGGGAAGTCTGGTGAGGTGGGAAAGGACCCTCATCTGGTTGTCTTGCATGGTAGAGACACGGTAGAAGACCTGCTCAGAATACACAAGGCAGTAAGATCAGATTTCTAATTAGTAAGCCCTTCCTCCTCAGGCTGGCATAGACTACCCCTTAGAGAAAAAAAGAAAGGACAGTGCTGGGTCAAGGTCATAGGCTACAATGCCCAGGAACGACCATTTGTTCTATTGACATTTAACCCATGCCATTCAGTAAGAGCTGGAGGTCTGTACCTTTATTATTAATGTTCATCAGAAATTCGGTTCTCTGAAAGCAGTGTTGCTGAGTTGTTTGGTGTTTCCATTATAGAATATTATAATGTTTTTACTGAATGGGAAAACACCCCCACAGAGAAGTATACAGGAATGGTATGTTCTTAATCACCAGAAAACCATTGAAAGAAAGAACACTCAATGATTTGGAAAGGGAAGAGTAAGAAGAAAAATAGAGGTTTAAAATATGGTATATTAGAGAATCTACTGTTTGTATCCTTTTTTTCAGGATAAAATAAATTGAAAGTCACAATTCAAAGACTAGGTCAAAGTAACCACTCTGGAAACAACAAAATTCATTATTGGAAGATAATTATTGTATGATAATACTAAAAATGACAGGGAATTCAGGAAAATTACAGTTATCCCAGACTCATACCCAATGAAACCAGACAAATGGGTCATTCAAAAGCTCCCACTTGGAAACTACAGTTCTGGTATGCTCAATTTTCGGTGAACTTAATAGGAAGTCTGGGAGAGCACACTGAAATACAAGTAAAAAGAATTAAAGTTTCATCTTATCTCTGCTACTAATTACCCCCGTGACCTTGAATAAGCCATTCAAAGTCCCCAGAAATCAAACAAGATGATCTCCAAGGGCCTTTGAACTCTGACCTTCTATGACTAAGTGGAAACTAATTTAGGCTACAGGAGAAAATCTCAAACTTAGAAAAACTGTGAGTTTCACAGTAACATGTTGACTGATAAAAATCCAAGGGCAGTGATTTTATTGAAATTACAATAAAAGCCACCATTTAATAAGTACTTACTACATGCCAATCCTTTACATATGTCATCTCCAATCATTAAACTTAGAAAGATATATTATTATCTCTATTTTACAAGTCTAGAAACTAAGGCTCAGAGAATTTAGGTAAACTGCCCAAGATCTACACAATTATTAAAAGTTGGAACCAGGATTCAAACACAGATCTTACTCTTACTGTATCACTTGTGTCTCTTTTTTACTGTAGCTAACTGCCAATTTTATAATTTACTATGTAAGAAATCACACAAAAAGTAAAAGGAGGGGCACCTGGGTGGCTCAGTCGATTAAGCGTCCGACTTCGGCTCAGGTCATGATCTTGCGGTTTGTGATTTCGATCCCTGCGTCAGGCTCTGTGCTGACTGACAGCTCAGAGCCTGGAGCCCGCTTCAGATTCTGTGTCTCCTCCTCTCTCTGCCCCTCCCATGTTCATGCTCTGTCTCTCTCTCTGCCTCTCAATAATAAATAAACGTGTAAAAAAACATTTAAAAAAAAAAAGGAAATTTCTGAGATCTATGATGTGATGAGAAGGACCATAACAGAGATGGATAGCTGACCACCAAAAATTTGTGCCCATCTGTAGGAGGAATGTTGCCAAAAGACAGACTCATAGCCAAATAATACATTTCCTAGTACAACCCCACTTGCTTTCAGGTGGGGCCTTCATGTGACTGCCTTTTCAACAGAATATGAAGGATGTGATATTTTTCACTTATACACCATCATTTTTGAGAAGTACACGGGACTCTCACAAACCCCCTTTCCCCAGAAGACTAGAGCAGAGAACTCCAAAGCCATGGCGGATGTCGCCACAAGACGGAAATAGACTGAGTTCCTGAATCACTGTGTGAAAAAGATCAGCCTGCTGTCGAGGAAGAGCTATATTCAATTATCACCTTAGTGAGGAAAGCACTTTTATTATGTAAGAGACTAACATTTTAGGGTTCATTTCTTACATCATCTAGCATTTCCCTAATAAGACAGGGTGCCAGATAAGCTACACAGTGATCTCCTCATCTCTTTGCCCCTGGTATATCCCAGTAACATAATGTTTCTCAACCTGAGTGTTGAGGACAAGTCAGGGAGTTGGGGAGGGAGGTCGGGGAGTTGCTATTCCATGTCTTAAAAGGACAGGGAAGGGGATAGAGAAACAGTGTGTCCAGATGCTCCAGCCCATTCACAAACTCATCCCATCTTGGTAATTAATTCATGCACACATATATATTCGGTAAGAATGTCTTGGTAATTATGATATGTACCAACATACAAACTGCACTCAGCTTCATAACACCCAGCCATGCATATCAGTTGAGACACATTGCCGCTAATATTTGAAGATCATCACACCCTTGGGTCAACCCTTAGCCAATCTTTAAAACCAATCCTATCCTCATGCAGAGAAATAGAAGAAGGACCAGACCAGCACTTCTGTGGTTCTCCATTAGATTGGCTTGGTTACTGTTTGTTTCCTAGGGACGTCATTACCAATTACTATAAACTGGGTAGCCAAAACCAATATACATTCATTCTCTCATAGTTCTAAAGGCTATAAGTCTGAAATTAAAGCCAGTTGTTTCTCTCTGAGGACTATAAGAGACATTTTGTTCCATGACTCTTTCCCAGTTTCTGGAGGTTTCTGACAATCCTTGCCTAGGAGGCACACGACTCCAATCACAGCTTCTGCCTTCATGTGGACTTCTTCCCTGCATCTGTGTCCAAATTTCTGTCTTCTTATAAGGACATCAGTCATATTGGATTTAAGCCCACCTTCATCAAGTGGGACTGTTCCCAAAGTTGTAGATAACATCTATAAAGGACACTATTTCCGGATAAGATCACCTTTGTAGATACCAGGGGTTAGTCTTCAACACATATTTTGGGTGGACACAATTCATCTATTGCAGCTACTAAGGCAGTTCTCATCGTATCATCGTATAGCCAGATTTTTATAACTGGCCTACTACAATCTAATCTTCTAAAATTAAGCCTTATTGAACAAGGCTCCTTGGAAGAAGGTTCAAACCTTATGCCCCTGTGCACAGGTTCCAGTCCTAGCGTTCTCGCGTGTGTTTTTACCAAAACTGGGGTCCTGCCTCTGCAAGACCAACCAGAGTGTCTCTTCCTGTCTGCCCCTGGTCTCCTTGATACAGACTCTAGATGTCAGCCTGCTGCACACCACACTGTCACTTTGAACGGACTCCTCATTCATCCACCCTAGCCATTACTAATGGACTGGACTTTCCACTCTTCATCAGTTTGACAAACTACCCCCATCCCTATAGCCAACTAACCTCAATGGAGATCGGTCCCAGGCCCAGAAAATGCACCTGTGATCTGGGGAGAGGGAATTTGGGAGAGGGAATTTACTCGAGGAGGAAGAGTCAGGAATGAGATACCAGACCCAGGAAAGTGCTGAAAGCAGGCAAAGCCCCTCGAGGAGAGCCCAGAATTTGCTGTTGTCATGGAATGTACTGCAGAGTATGTACTGAAGAGTCTGAGCTGTCATGCGTGTACTGAAGCATCTTTGTAGAGGATGGTACATGTGGGCTGGGGAATATTCCCAGTGCGATTACAAATTCCCAGTGTCTGGCACGAGTAAGGATATGCAGTCACCAGAGGCCAAAGTAGAGGAGTGGTCAGAAATGCAGGAAAACTGGCACGAGTTGGGGAGAATGCGGGTATCCGAATGCAGGGAAGGAGGTTAGGAATCCCATGAGAGGAGTGTAGAACATTGCTTCAGGTGTTTGTGTCTAGTCATGTTCTGTGGTAAATCTGATACGAGGCAAGTTTCTTGCTCATGTACTTCTTGTTGGTGCAGAAACACATTCCAAGGGATGGGCAGCCCTGGGCCCATGGAAGAGGGCATATGGATGAAAATAGTAAAAATAGAAGCACAAGACTTTTTAAAGCCAGGAGATCATCTTCAGTTCCCTTACTTTACAAATAAGGGACCAAGTTCCATTTGCCTATTATAACCCAGGGAGAGACACACACATGCAGAGAGAGAGAGAGAGAGAGAGAGAGAGAGAGAGAGAAAGAGAAGGAAATAATTTCCTGCCTCAGTCACTTTCCTGCCTAGTTGCTAACTAGGAACCGTGTGCAGATAGAACTACAGGGCAACCTCATTGCCTTCCAGAGTGTTAAGTTGCAGGCTCTGATACGAAGAGATGCCTTGCTGGAAGGGGACTTCCCAATGGACTCTCAGAGATTCCAGTTTGGAATATCCAAGCCTAACTGTTTGGAATTTATAAAGCTGACTCCTCTGCTTACTAGCAGGTGGCTTCGGTGGCAGCATCTGGTTTGGGTGGAATCACCTTCTGCCCCCAAACGGTGCAGAGAAGGTTTGAGAGCAAGGACTGGGCAAAAGAAACTCTTCCCGGTCCCATGGCCCCAGATCCTGCTGAGAAGCCTGTACTGCTTTCTAAGATATACTCGAAAAGGAAGTCCCCAGACTGGGGCAGCAGGAGGCCCTCCTCGAGAGGCTGGGCGGTAATCAGACCCCACTCATTAGCAAGCCCAACTCTCAGGACAATCAGAGCGCGGAATTTTCATGCTCACCTGTCGTGTTGAATCAATCAGTGTGACAAGCTTGTTAGACTCGTGTCACAGCGGGGCCAAGCTGCCTGCCAACCCATTCTTGTGAGAAGCTGCTAAAAAATGAAACAAAACAAAAGCCCCCCCCCAAAAAAAAAAGCCACAAAGCCAACAAACTGTGACAATGTGACAGGACAAGGACCCCCCGCCCCCAGGGACCAAGGGCAGCTTTTCAGAGTTGGGCCAAGCCTGTACCTTGAGTCCCTGAGGCAACCTGTCACCTACTCCTCAAAGACATATGACATTCAAGCACGTTGGCCCTTTGCGAGAAGTGCAGGTAGTGTGTCTGAAGAAGGGCCTCTTTATGCCTTGGCTGCTGTCAGGGTTCAGTTTCCCCATCCTGCAGGGACTAGACGCTCTCCCTCAGTTCTGGACTCCCCACCAATCTCAGCACAACCAGGACATTTGTAGTTAATAAAATGCAGGTGCTAAGAGGCAAAGTTTTAAACAGGTCACTCCAACTCTCTGCCTATCTGACTTCATTTTTAAAGAGCTTCATTCCCAGAGGGTCTGGTAAGCAGGGTGTCACAATCAGAGAGTGCACTAAGAGAGGACTTTGGGAGTGTTGGGTCCAGCCCCGTCAGTTCTCAGAAGGGAAAACTGGGGTACTATAATAGACTGCTAAAAATATAACATGTGCCAGATATATTATGCTATATAATACAATGTTTAAAGGGGTAACTTTTGAAACTTTAAGAGTAAAGATGACAAAAGTCACATAGAAGCAGGGTGTGGCTAAAACCACCTGACATTCCTGAGCTATTAAATAAGGGAGAGGATTAGTTTGCTAAGGGTCACTGTGATGAAGTTCTGTAAACTGGGTGCCTTAAAACCAGAGAAGCATATTCTCTCGCTGTTCTAGGGGCAAGAAGTCGGAAATCAAGTTTTCAGCAGAGTTAGTTCCTTCTGAAAACTCTGAGGGAGAATCTGTTCCATGCCTCTCCCACATTCTGGTGACAGCTGGCAATCTTCAGCGTCACTCCGATCTGCCTCCATCATCTCATGGCATTCTCCCTGAGGCTCTTCCCATCATCTCCTTCTGTGCACGTGGTTTCCCCTCTTCATGTAAGGAGCTCAGTCATATTGTTCAGGGCCCACCCTGATCCAATAGGACCTCATCTTAACTTGATTAGATCAACAACAGTCACAGTCACAAGTACCATTAGTCAGGGCTTCAACTTATCTTTTGGTAAACACAACTGGACCCATGGCAGGCAGCAATATCTGACTACCTGACTACAATACCTGACTACTTATGCTTGAGGATAGTAGATGTTAAAGGACTTTGAAAAACACACAGTTTGCATACAAACTTTTAAACATTGTAAACAAACTGCATGTTTTTCAAAATCCTTTGCCATCTATTTTCCTTAAAAGGAAGGAGAGGAAAACATTTCCCCTGAACCCCAATCCACACCCTCCCTGAGCAGAAAGAATCCACATCGCTTCTTCAGAAACCCAATCTGTGTGTACATAATGACTAGTGATGACAAGGCAACAGTCTTCCTTAGGTGAAGTTTGATTTCTCAGTCACTTATGCTTTAGGCAAACACAACTGATGCCCCAGACACCGGTGGTCTGCCATCTTTTAGGAAGAGTGAGGTCCAAAAGAGAGAGTTGTGAAGGACTGGACAGGAATCTGATGACTAGAAGTAAACTAGGTTCCTTTCAAGGACCGTAAAAGATAGGAAAAGTCTTGCATTTCTACCCCTGGCACTTTCCTTCCTGAATCTCAACCATTTTTGCCACTTTTCTGTAGCATCTCAATAACTCCCTGGGGCTTTGATGAGATGAGATGAGATGCTCAAGGTTCAGACCACCTCACCCACTCAAGGTAGTTAACTGGCAAAAACCAGGACTGGGGGTGTGGAATGTCCCACTTTTCAGGTTCATTTACTGGTTTCACCTCTATAGAGAACTGAGATTTTCAGAAATGTAATTGAAAAGGCAGAGTCTGACTGGTTTCTGGGTTTGGAGTGTAGATAAGAATGCCAAAGTTTAGGGGAAATTTTCAAAATGGATTCCATAAGAGAGGGAGTGAGCCTAGTAATTCTAAATGGGTTTTGGCTTCAGCTTATAGCCTTACTGCCCATTAAATGAAACTTTTCTTAGGAGGAGTCAGATTTTAAGTTCAACTCATTATAGTTTCCACAGAGTGAAACAAGGTTTGGAATACGAGGTTTGACTGAAAGACCAGGAGGCCATTTGGTCTCCTCCAGTCCATAAGTAATTAAATATCTGGGGTGACCAGCCTCACTATCTCCCAAGCACTGTGGAGGTCACATGAGAAGACCATGACCCTGTCTCTTCCCTCAAGGAGTTTAGAATATCCTGGGGAGATTTGATTCATGTATCTGAAACAAAGAATTTTAAATGATAGCATAAAATATATCACTAAATAAAATATAATCAAGGTTACAATGTAGGAGCCACAGGCCATCCATGTAAGGAAGGACTGATAAAGAATGACTGATTTTATGTGGAGTTACAGGGAAGAGTCTCCATGGAGTCTTGCCTGTTCACCCCCCACTCACCTGGCTAAGGTGTCTGAAAACCTTCACCCTGAAGCTTCAGAACAATGCCAACCATTATCCCAATTTTTCTCAACTTTTTGGCCACAACACACAGTAACAAAAATACTTTCTTATTGCAACTCGATACACCCAAAAGCATCCAGAAACGGTACAGTTCTGGATTCGTTCCTTTTGCTTTTCTAGAGCCATTCTCTACTCTTTTCCAGGTGATGCCTATGGATCCCATCTGTAAGCTCTCTTGCCCTCCTGCCAAAGGTAGGTTTGGCCAATGGGAGGCACCAGCGGGACATGCAGATGGCAGGAGGAGAGCGGGGAGGGACATTGTTTTATACTGGCTCCTACCTGCCAGCTTGCTGTGGGATGTCCACTTCCTTCTTGCGAAGATCACAGCTCCTGTCAGGCATCCCTCTCCTTACAGCATTCTGGAAGCTCGCTTTCTGTTTATATCTCCAGGCCTAAGAATGATAAAGTCTCTATGCTATTATCAGGCCCAGATGCTGAACCATCTTTCACTGCTTTTGCCTTTGTAAATAGTCTTTTTATTAAACAGTCCTCAAGTTATTCAATTTGAGTCTCATCTGTTTCCTGATATTACCTTGCTGATTCAGATCCTTACCCTGACCACATGTGATGCAATCTGATGTTCTTTATTCCATTCTTTCAAAAAAAAAATCCAAACAAACCCTTGTCTCCCACTTAATTGATTTCATAGCCAATGGGTAGTGACCCGCAGTTTGAGAAACAATATTCATTTTCATCAAAAATAACTTAGCTTGTTATTCTAACATGTTCTAACCATATTCCCATCAGTGGAATGTCTGGAATTAGTCTTACGGCTGAGAGAGCTCCTGGCCAAGCAGGCATTCATTGATCTGCAGCCTGTCCTTTATTTATACCTGGTGCCCTTTTGAAGGTTTCATCCCTATAACTGGGCTTCTTTCAGTCCTGATTATTGGTGTCACCTGGTTCCTAGTTGGCCTGTAACCTCTCCTGAGTCTAACCCCTACGGCCTGGTGTATCAGTTTCCTAACTCTGCTGTAACAAATTACCACAAACTGAGTGGCTTAAAACAACATAAATTCATTCTCTCACAGTTGTAGAAGCCAGAATTCTGATGATTCAAGTTATCAGACGCTCTAGGAAAAATTCTGTTCTGTCTCTTCCAGCTTCTGGTAGTTGTATGCATCTGGGGCCTGTGGTTTTATCACTCAAATCTCTGCCTCTGTCTTCACACAGCCACCTTCTCTCTGTGTCTTTCCCTCTTTGCATCTCTTATAAGGATACTTGGCCTCAGATTTAGGGTCTACCTGGATAATCTAGAATGATCTCATCTCAAGATCTTTAACTTAATTACATCTGTAAAAAGCCTTTTTGCAAATAAGGTCACTTTCATAGAGTCTGTGGAATTAAAGAGTAGACCTATCTTTGGGAGTCATCATTCAACCCATCACACCTGGAAGCATGACAAACCCATAGTTCTTGTAAGCTCCCTTGCATTCAACTTGGATAGACCCTCAAGCCAAGGCAATGGCAACAACCTCTCTAGAAGGATCACCATAGGTCAGAGACTGCTGGGTATGACCAAGCATCAATACCTACAATGCCAGATCAGGCTTTGAGCCATTATATTTTGGACTGTTAGTCACATTGTTTGGCCACTAACTACCTACATGGGTCTGTGCCTCTGCTCTGGCAATACCCAGCCACGATTTCTTTTTCTCCTGACCAGCTGACCCCAGGCAGCATGAGCCATTAAACCACAGAGCAAGTGATGTGTGCCCTGCAGAATGGAAATATTTTGAAAACTGAGCAGAAAGGTGGTAAAATGTGGGGAAAAGCATGAACGAAGACACAAGATGGTCCTACTCTTTAATCAAGCAACAAATCTGATTTGAAGCTCAAGACAGCAGTAGCATCCTTTTTAAATTTCTGTGAAAGCAAAAGAAACGTCTTCCCTGCATGACTCTCAACATTTCTGGGTACTCATTTCACTTAGACACTGCAAAAATTGCTCCCTGCAAAAATAAAACAGTGCTACTGGTTTCTTTCAAAGGTTATGTTATGAAATTGACTGTTCATAGGAGTCTTTCTCCATCTTCTGTTCAGGAGCACTGGACCATATCCATCCTCTGTGCTAGGCACTGTCCTTTATAAGTCAACATGCTCTATTTACTTTGCTGTTGTATCTGATTTTGTGAAGCTCAAAGTGGCATACACGGCACTCAAGATAAATAGTCGGCATTTTCATGAGCTTTTAGACTATATCCCATTGTCTAAACCTAAAACTCAAGAAATGAATTCAAAGCCAATTAATACCAATAGTCTCCTTTGGATTTATTATACATCAAGCCCACAAGACTCGGATAATAAATACGGGCAGTGCCAAGTAATGACAATACAGAGATGGCTCTTAGCTGAGCCTTTTGAATGTTATCAGTTGAAGAAAGCCATGGTTTTCATTTTGCTAATCTCAACAGAAAAGAGTAAATTGGCCAAGTCAGAGAAGAAAGCCTCTTCCCCTATCCTGTGGAATGAAGACTACCCAGTACTGCCCCATGTGGGAAATACCTCATGTGAAAACTGTTAAATTAGATGAACAGGATGTGATAGTTTCCATGAAGATAATCATGGCCATCCCCAAGTTTTGGGGCCACTTACATTGGTCGGCTGTAGCCCACTGTGAGAAGCAGAAGTTATCTGGGCCCTGGGTTATTTCCCTTTGAAATACCTTTACCTGTTTCCATGACTGGCCATTAGCAGCATTGTCAATGGTGCAGGTAATACAATGGGAATAAACAAAAAAATAAATGAGCTTGACATCTGAAAGTATGGATTTGAGTCTTGATTTTATTACCTACTATCTAGTGAACCTGGGCTAGCCATGGAGGAGCTCCCTGAGCCTCTATTTTCTCATCGTAATGTAGGAATAATAGTAATCCTTCATTTATGGAGTTGCTCTGAGAGCGAAATAAAAATAGTCAACAAGTTTTTATTGAGCAACAATTATGGGCCAGGTACTGTCCTAGGCATTAGGGTATATGGGACAAAACAGACTAAAAAGTCTTGTCTTCACTGACATTACATTCTAGTGATAGAATATAGACAATAAAGTATTAGGGTTTTTTTTCCCATTTTTCTATCAAATAACATATTTTTATTACTAATCTGAAAGAGCTTGAAAATATAACCTAGATACAAACCTTTTATTTGTTATATGTGTTCTGAAAATATTCTCCTACTCTGAGGTTTGTATTTTGTCTCTTGTTATTTGTCCTTTGTGAGCAGATCTTCATTTTAATCTAGTCAAATATACCAAACTTTTATTTTATGGTTAGAGTGTATTGAGTCTTGTTTTTCCATACACTGAGGTCTGGAAGATACCACCTATATTACCTTCTAAAAGCTTTTATGCTTTTCCACTCACACTTAGGGACTATGTATACCTGGAATTATTTGTTATATATACTATAGAAAAGGGTCTTATTTCACTTTTACCTGTATGAATATCCAATCACCCTAGCTTTATTTATCGAAAAAATGTTCTTTTCCTTTGGTCACCTATGGTCACCTTTGCCAAAGATCAAGTGTCCATACATATGTCAATAAATATCTGGATCATCTCTTCTGTTCCATCAATCTGGTTTTCAATCCTTTTGCCAATATCACACTATCTTAATTACTATAAATTTATAAGTATCAGTAATGAGTAGGCCAAGTTTCTCAAGTTTTTTTTTTTTTTTTTTCCTTCAAGGGTGCGTTGACCTTTCTCAGTCTTTGGATTTTAGCACAAATTTTAAATTTTTCTTAACCTTTATTTATTTTGGAGAGAGAGACAGCGTGTGAGCAGGGGAGGGGCAGAGAGAGAGGGAGACGCAGAATGTGAAGCAGGCTCCAGGCTCTGAGCTCTCAGCACAGAGCCTGACGTGGGGCTCAAACTCACAAACTCTGAGATCATGACCTGAGCCGAAGTTGGATGCTCAACTGACTGAGCTACCCAGGTGCCCCTAGATTTTAGCACAAATTTTAGAATAAACCTGTCAAGTTCTAGAAAATACCTGCATGGTATTTTGATTGGGATTGCAATCAAAATCTCTGGGACCATTTGAAAGAACTGACATCTTTGACATAAATCTTCTTTAATAAATCTATATTCTATAGATTATTTATTATATTATAGATTGTATTATATATTATATTATTATTTAATATAATATATTATATATAATCTGTTATATTCCATAGATCTATAGGTTTGTGGTCAATTTCTGTAAATATCCTATGTGGATTTTAAAATACATTGTGCAGTTGTTGGTATAGCATTCTACATATGTGCATGAGGTAATTTTGTTAGTTGTGCTGTTCAACTCTTCTTTCTTATTAATAAGCTGTGTTGACTTCTGCCAATTACTGAGAGAGGTATTTTATCATATCCACTATGATTGCAGATTTGTCTATGTTTCTTTGCAGTTTTATCAATTTCTGATTTACATATTTTGAGCATGTTGTTAAGAGCATATAAATTTAAAATGTAGATAAAGCCCAAATTTTAAAAATTCATCAAGGAAATGGAGCCTTAAAAATGACAACAGATTTGAAAAAAAAAAAAAAAAACACCTAAAAATTCTAGAACTGAAAAACAAAGCAGTAACAAAAATCAAGAATTCAATAGATGGTTTTAATCCCAAATTAGACAGCTGAAGAATTAGTGAACTTAACATTAGGTTAAAAGAATCTATCAAGATTAAGCATGAGCAGGGGCACCTGGGTGGCTAGGTGGGTTGAGCATCCGACTTCAGCTCTGGTCACGATCTCACAGTTCATGAGTTTGAGCCCCACATGGGGCTTGTGGCTGTCAGCACAGAGCCCACTTTGGATCCTCTGTCCTCCTCTGTCTCTGCCCCTCCCCTGCTTGTGCTCTGTCTCTCAAAAATAAATAAAACATTTTTTTTAAAAAGATTAAGCATGAACAAATAAAAGGGTAGAAAATGCAGAGGAGTAGGGAAGAGACATCAAATGTGTAGTGACAGTATGTAACACACAATTAACTGCTGTTCCTCCAAGAGAAGCAAAAGCAATATTTGAGAATACAAAGCTGAGAATTTTCCAAAACTGATTAAGAAGCCGAAGGCATTTAAGTAGTCCAGGCCATCTTCATCCAATTTTAAGACCTAGAGTTTTTTGGTCTTCCCACAGGACTGAAGTCCAGCTGTGGTGCATGTAAGAGCTGTTTTATTTTATTTCCTAATTAGCCATACCTCCCAAGGCGAAATCTTGGACAGATCCTAGATTCCTAGTGTTTTTATCCCTAGTCCCAGAAGGCTGCCAGTGTGCAGCTCAGAAGCTCAGATATTGTATCAGCTAGTGACCAATAAGAAAAAAGGAACCTCTCTATATATTTCTAGCAGAGAGAAATTTAGTTGTTCATAACCAGAGAACTGGTTGTAAAAAAATATTGTAAGAACCGAAGGAACAAAAGGGAAGTTGCTTTGTGCCCTGGTCTGGACCCCACTAACCCATGTGATGGCCACTGCTCCTTCCCCTGCAGTTGAAACTGACCCACTACTCCTCATCAGAAGCCCAGGAGTCGTCCCCACTGATGTCGCAGAAACCAGCACCAAAGCTATCGGGTCCCACAGTTATTATCAGAGTGGGAAAATATCTTCTTTCTCTACTATTCCATCAGCACAGGACCACCCAGAGCAAACCTACAGTTCTACCAAGTCAAATTTACTGGCCTGTTGGGACAAGGGAAACACCAGAGGAAACATGGAGCATCTCACCAAACAATAGAAATGACAGAGTTATTCCAGGATTTGTGGGAAGGGTGGAGTTTAGGTGAAATTTAAATAAGGCAGTGCTGGGATAAGCTCAAAGCAAAGCAGGGCTACCAGTAAAGGGATCAACAACAGGTCTGGGCTGCAAGGTGGATTTAGGGTCCTGTTTCCTTAGAAACTAAAAAACTGGGATAGATGTGGAGTGTTGTGACAAGAAAACCACTTAACCTGAAACTACAAATGGGCTGAAAATTGAGGTTGCTTCAAAGCATCTAAGACCCTTTGGGCAAAAGTGAGATGTTTCATTCTTAGTGATATAATTTCAAACAACAAATGATTTAAAAGTTTTTTAATGTTTATTTGTCTTTGAGAGCAAGAGAGACAGAGCAGGAGCAGGGGAGGGGCAGAGAGGGAGAGACAGAATGTGTCTTCACAGAATGTGAAGCAGGCTCCAGGCTCTGAGCTGTCAGCACAGAGCCCAACGTGGGGCTTGACCACAAGAGCATGACCTGATCAGAAGTCGGACACAACCAACTGACCCTCCCACGCACCCCACAACAAGTGATTTTAGAGATAAGTATTTTTCACTGGTAAGGGAACAGTAGTCACTTAAAGAAAAAAGTCATTATGACTGTTTACAACTACAGCATGTCCTTGGAGTAATACTGCTCCCCATTAGCTTGGTAGTTGGCTTTATCTGTGGCTGTTATGTTAACATGATGAATGGCAGGGCAGATTTTTACTTTGTCAATCTGGGTTAATTTTTATATTCTCATTCCTTTCTTCTGTTTAGTTTTCCACGGGTATTCCCCATTGCCAGAGACTAATTGGAGGTCCACTGGAAAGGAAGTCAGGATATGTAGTTCTCAGGCTTTCTGCCCCCTGAGATACAGAGCAGAGTCTTGAAAAGAACTTGAGAGCCAAAAGGAAAATCAATGCACAGAACGTACCTCTTCAAGTTCAGCAAATGCCCTCGAGAACAAAGTGGTCCTGAATGATAATCTCCTTCTAGTTGCTCATCTCTATCAAGATATTAGCTTATAGTCCCTAACTATCTTTTTAGTTCTCTGACGCTTTAAAGAAAATGATTTTTAGATTTTCCTCAGATATTTTAGTTGCTTCAACAGAATGGCTATTTCAGTGAAATTATCCAGTTTACCACCCCATCCACTTTATGATGAATCTTGCACATTTCTATCAACATAATCTTCCTAAACTCAGCTCTGATTATGTCAAGAGATGAGCACCACACAGGCAAATGAGAAATGATGCCAGCCAGTTTGTGGGCAAGAACATTTTGCCTGTGGATAAGCCCCAATGCTGACCTGAATAAGAGTATGTGAGCTCAGGACACAGGGCATTTTTTATTAGGTCATACTATTCAATGTTCTTCCATCCACTAATCCAAAATATATTTTTCCAATCTGTGAATCCTTTCAGTAAAATGGAACCCATATGTTTTTAATTCATGAACAATTGGCTCATTAACAAATTATATGGTGAGAACAAGTTGATGTCCTCAAACTTTTCAAACCTTACAGTGAGGCTTGTTTCTCGTTCTTTTCCTTAGAAACATAAAATTTATTATGCTAAAAAAATTTTTTTAAATATCCTATACCCAACTCTACATGGTCTCAATCTGCCAAACCCTAGAGAAAGCTTAGAGTGTCTATCAGGAGGGGAAGGGTGTTATGACCTAAGATAGTCCATGTTTCTCTAACTTTGTTGGATTGGAATTTCACCCTGTCTTTGACTTTCAGTCTTCACCTCCAGATCAGTGACATCAAATTTTCCATCAATATAGTTCACCATTTACAAAGGACTTTTTCATCCATTACTTTATTAGATTTTCAGTACAACCCCATGAAGGCAGCACTTCTAGGCAGTATTTTTATTCCCATTTAATAGAGGGGAATATGTGGCTCAGAGAAGTTAGCTGTTTTACCCAAAAGTTCAAGGTGTGCTAGCCTCCAAAATGGCCCCCAGTAGTCCCTGCCTCTCATATTGTACCAGGATTGGGCTATATAACCAATAGCAATCAGCAGTAATAATGGTATGTCACTTCTAAGACTAGGTGCTAAAAAGGTCATTGCTTCAGTCTTGGACTCTCTCTCCCTCTCTCTCTCTCTCTCTCTCTCTCTCTCTCTCTCTCTCTCACACACACACACACACACACACACATACACACACACACTCACAACTCACAACTCAATCTGGAGTTTATCTGTCATATTACCGGGGCATTCAAGGAACCTAGGAGAGGCGCATGTGGTAAGGAACTGAAGTCTCCTACCAACAGCCTGTGAGGAACTGAGACCTGCCCAAAGCCATGTGAGTGAACTTGGTCCCAGTAAAGGCTTCAGATAACTTCTGCCCTGACCAACAGCTTAACTGCAACCTCATTTGAGATCCTGAGCCAGAACCACTGATCTGAGCTATTCCTGGATTACTTGCAGTAACTGAGAGATAATAAATGCTCATTGTTTGAAGCTGCTAAATTTCAGAGTAATTTGTTACAGAGCAGTGGATAACTGATACACAGAGCTATATCTGCTCCACAACAGCATGACACAATGGTAATACATCAGTATATGTATCTATCATCCCCAAAGTGGTGAATCCTATATTCACTAGAAAATACAAGCAGTTTCTGAACTCATGATACAATAGTTTTAGGTAATGGGGAAAGTTAGGGAAGAAATAAGTTTTGTTTATGGCAATACAGAAACTTGTTCCTTTATAATGCACTTTTTCATTCATTTTTTTTTTTTTTTTTTAAGTAGACCCCAGGCCCAGCATGGAGCCCAATTTGGGGCTTGACTCACGATTCTGAGATAAAGATCTGAGCTGAGATCAAGAGTTGAATGCTTAACTGACTGAGCCACCCAGTCACCCTTGCAATTCTTTATTCTTAAAAGCTTCGGGGCAATATTGTCTACTTGATCCCAACAGAACAGTCTCAAGCTGGAAGCCACCCTGTCCTTTAAAGTCCACTTTCTAGATCATAAATATGCCCACTAGCCAGCTCTCATCTGCTACCAAGTGTCTACTTGCCTTCATGGCTTCCTTCTTCTGAGAAGTAGGACTACAGCTATAGTTATTTTCTCAGTGTTTACCTAACATGTCTCTATATCCTCTAATCATCAGTTCATAAAGAATGTTATCCACTGGAGTTCATGGCAAACTGGGTTATTGACAGTATTTCTGAGTCAAGCCATACTCATTAAACATCTTAGATTCTGCCTAACCGAGGAGTTGCTATACCTTTCACCCAACTGATGAGAGGAGTCCCTGGAGGTACTTAAATCCTGAAGGGTCAAGGGCTTTTGCTATTCACTTGTCAAACCTTCTACCCTAACAAGGAAAACTCCACAAAGCTCAGCATCTGGCCTCTGTGTCCTTTTATATTCTTGAAATCCGAATGCATTCTCCACTCCTCCCTCTGCATATTTTATCTGAATTCTATCCACCACTCAAAGTTCAGCAGATACCTGGGAAGATTTTTCTAATCCCAATCCCAACCCTAAATGAGTTTTCTCTTCTTTGAAATCTAATGATTCATCTCTCTTTTTTTTCACTCGATAAATGGTTATTTTGTTTCCACAACATGACTGAAACTCTTTGAGATGGGGGAGTCCTCAGTTATGGAGCACATACTCAGTGGTAGCTTCCACCAGCATTCTTCACAGATTACCAAGTACATGGATGTCATCCCTCTGTGAGGGAGTTGGGTGAGTACTGCTGAGTGCTTAACTGACTAGCAGGCTCAATCTTGTCAATGGATTTGATAAATGATACAAAGTTCTATCTCGAGTTCCCAAGCCCCTAAATTGGATTTTCTTCAGGCTTCTAGTAGATATGCTCATTAGTGTCTCACTGCCTCTATCTTGTCCACAGCCCCTGAAAGGAGTGGCTCTGAGCCACACATGACTGCTGGTACCACTGACTGGGCAAGGGATAGACCCCTGACTCAAAAGTGGACGCTCTCTTTAGGACTGTGGAAGAAAGAGGTCTCTATGAGTCTGAGGAAGTTGGATCATGAAAGGCGTGAGACCTTTTAGTTCAAGGTCAAACAGTTTAGTCAGCATTGGCACTGTGCCAAGACAGTTCGGAATTAGGAGGGAGCAGAAAATCCAAAGTTATTTAGAAGAAAGGGGTCTGCAGTAGGACACAGGGGAATGGAGCCACTGCCCAAATGAAGCAGTACTGGGAAAACTTGAGGTTCCCTGAGACGAGAATGGGACTGCCCAAGCCTGCCTTTCCATTGTTTCCCTGTGGCCTGGCAGAACTTCATTTCCTATCCTGGATGCTCAGTACAGTCCCCTGTAGTCCTTCAATAACCTCCCTTGATATCTGGGCTAGTCTGAGGGGTCTCTGTTCCTTGCAATTAGCAAAGCTACAATTAAATAATGCTCAATATTTTAAAAGTAAAACAGGGATAAAGGGTAAGCAATTCAGGTTCATATTGATTCTGAGATATTAAAGTCATCCTTAGGCTGTACGTATACCTAGAAAAAGCTTCTCTAGTAAAAGCTTCTCATTTTATAGATGAGGAAGATGATACCCAGAAAGGAGAAGGGACTTACTCCAGGTCACACAGAAAATGGTAGAACCAAGACCAGGATTCAGGTCCCCTCCTATTGTCCAGGGTTCTTCTATCACTTTACCACCGTCAAGTTAGCTCTTGCCAATGACTGTTCTCTAGGGCAGGCAAAACAGGACTAAATTAAAGAGAAATAGCAGAAATCATTAGTACCTCTCCACCCCAACCTCCCCAGTGGATTTGGGGGGGGGGGATTTTGCTTAGATCTTAGGCAAGCTAAAAGAAAAGAGGACAGAGATGTTGATGTGGTGTTTCTTTAAAGACCTGGGTCAGAGACACAGGAGAGAGGAATGGAAGGAGTTACTGGCTACCCATTTGAAAATACCATCCATATGCACCTTAAGAGGACACCAAGAAGGAAAGTTTATCAATTTTCCCATAAAAATATGAGGTCAGTCTGTTAATAAGAGAAAAGTATTGCAACTTGTTGGAGAGATTGTGCTGAGCAGGCTGAATTGCCTGCAGAATGCCCTTGTTATATACATGCTTACCGTAATATACCTACTGGATAATTTCGTGCTTCAAACAATCAAAATTAGGTTGTGTTATAATGTATTAGATTTCCAGTAACCACACAAACATCTTCAGTGGTCCCATTTCCTCGTGCATTTTAGTACCTTAAACATTTTAATATCACTGCCATTAAATGAAAATGTTCTCAATGTATTTTTTAAATGCTTATTTATTTATTTTGAGAGAGAGAGAGAGAGAGAACATATGCAGGGAAGGGCAGAGAGAGAGGGAGGGAGAGAATCCCAAACAGGCTCCTTGCTGTCAGCGCAGAGCCCAATGTGGAATTTGATCTCACGAACCCTGAGCTCATGACCTGAGCCAAAATTAAGAGTTGGATGCCTAACTGACTGAGCCACCCAGGCACCCCCAAAGTATTTTTATTAAGATTTAAGTTAACTCATTTGAGTGTCTCAAACGAGTGAAGTAAAGGTGAGTAAGATGCAGAATTTTAAAAAATGGTATTTAGCCTGATAGATGGGCCAAGAGGATACTAGGAGAAGGGAAATGGTCCCACAATTAGCCAGTCAGTGATGAATAGGCCTAAATGCAAACAGAGAAGCCCCAGGATCACTATGAATGAGAAGGAAGAGGATGCTCTCTCCTTATAACAGTTATTTCTAACATTTATTAAGCATTTACTCTACGCCAGGCATGGTACTAAGCACTTGATATGCATTGTTTCATAATCTTCATAAGAATCCTAGTAGGCAGTATTACTTACATTTTCCTCATTCTGTAGATGAAAAAATACCAGAGCTTAGGGAAGTTAATTAACTTTTACCCAGGTCTACTGGCAGTAAAGGACAGTTCTCAAACTCTTAAAAAATGAGAACAAACTGAGGGCTGATGGGGGGTGGGAGGGGGGAGGGTGGGTTATGGGTATTGAAGAGGGCATCTTTTGGGATGAGCACTGGGTGTTGTATGGAAACCAATTTGACAATAAATTTCATATATTTAAAAAAAAAGGACAGTTCTCAAACAACCAACGCCCTCAGGGCTTTCTCCCTATCTTTTCATTTCTGTTTCATTCTAAACACCAGCTTTCTGCTTCAGTCTCTTCCATGTGTTAGGAAGCATGGGCAAAAGTGGTTCTGGGGCCATGCTCATACAGTTAATTTGTACTATCTTAAGTGTTTAATATAATTAACCATATAATAACAACAGCAGTGGCAGTAGAATCCAAGAGAAAACTCTTTAGTTTGTATATGAAAAATCCCAGGGAAGTGTTTGATTGGCCTGATCTGGTCCACATGACAACCCTGGGCCAATCATTATGTTCAAGACGGTTTTATGACTACCCATACCTGAAGTCACATACCCACCCCTATGATCAGTAAAACAGATGCCGTGACTGGTGGTATCCCCAGAATTCCATTATTATAATAGGAAAGGAGGTAGATGGATGGATGGTGGGCAGATAAAAGCAGATACCCACACAGCTCCTACTGTGAGCGATAGACCATAAAGTGGAGAGCCCAGAGGTATACCAAGAAGAAGATAAAACAGGAAGACAGGCATGACGATGTTACATAACACAGCGTGTCCAGAAATCAGCAAGTATTTTAGATAGGTCTGAAGAACAGGATGTGTATGGCAAGGGGGTTAACATCTGAGGTTGAAAATCTTTGGGGAACTTTATGTGATATCCCAAGAAGCTGGTACTATATCCTGAAAGCAAAAGTGAGTCATGGAAGGATCTTCAGCATGGAGATAATATGATGAGTTCTGATTTCAAGAAAATTCAGTTTTAGGGTAGATCTACAAGAAAGGTTAAAAGCAGAAAAATCAGTATGGAAACACAGTAGTTCAAGTAAGGGAAAATGAGACCAATAAGGGCAATGGCAACTGGACTGATGATGAAGAGAGGGCGAGCAGTGATACCTAAGAGGCAGGATTCATAAAAGACAATCTGAATCCTTACTGTGAGGCTAATCACCGATGCTCAGGCAACTTCACGGTCACCCCAACAGGACCACCAACACAGCAATGAACCACAAGTGTCCATGCAAACAGAACCCAAATCTTGCTGGCTTCCAAGAAGCAGCAGAAGCAATAGCAACCACATCCCCAGAACCTACAAGCCTTAAATTGAAGCTGCTGGTTTTGCAATTCATAAAGGACACTTCAAGCCCATGGCCTTGGAAATGGAATGATGAGTGCAGAAACTTATCCTGTAGGTCTGTTAACCAATTGGCTGTGACGACCAGATCTCTCAGGAGGCAGCTGGGCCCACAGAAAGAGCTGGGACATGAGGGAAGACAGATCCGGGTTTGGCTCCTGGCTCTGACACCTTCTGTGTTTCCTTGGACCAGGGCTTTCACTCTCAATCCTCTGTTTTCACAGGAGATTTTTTTCCCTGGAGATGATGCCATTTCTTTCTCAGGGGTTTTATGAGGACCACAAATAATAGCATAAGCAAGAACAAAACAAATTTCAAATGTGGTTGGAAATAAATCTGCTTGGATCACTGGTTTGTTTTGCTCAAAGGGACAAAGGAAGAAAAGTCACACCATGGAACATTTATGCTTCCCACCAACAAGTGAATTCTTGCCATTTATTTACTGAGGTGACAGAGTAAAGCCAACCATGTCATGAACACTGAGTTAACCATCACAGTGTGCACATCAAAATTGAGGTGAATTAATTTAATTTCTATAACATTTTCTAATAAATTATATTTTCTTCTTTAACTTATAATGAATAAATAAGAATTCTTACCAAAACAATGTAAAGTTTTGCAACAATCACAGACACATGGGTAAGGGTTACATTTCCATAAGAGATAGCCATGAATATTTGTAGATAAATAGCAGTCATCACAGGAGGGCTTATCCTTTTCGGCAAGTAAGTAGTGAGAAATTTAATGTAGTAGTTCAGAATACAAACAGATGTAATTTCCAAAGAACATTTGTCCCACCTGGCTAAAGTTTGTTCCTTTTCTTTCTTTCTTTCTTTCTTTCTTTCTTTCTTTCTTTCTTTCTTTCTTTCATGTATTTTATTTATTTTTTGAGAAAGAGAGAATGAGCAGGGGAAGGGGTTGGAGGGAGAGACAAAGGATCTGAAGCGGGCTCTGCACTAACAAGGTGACAGCAGTGACCCCCATGTGGAGCTCGAACTCATGAACCTTGAGATCATGATCTGAGCCAAAGCTGGGTGCTCAACTGACTGAGCCACTCAGGCACCCCTAAAGTTCTTTCTTATTGGACATTTTATAGTAACTGATTTGTAAATATTCCTTAACTTCCTCTCCTATCTTCAAGGGAAAGGATAATGAACTAGCCCGAGGCTTTCTATTCCCATAGTCTCTTGGGTTAAGTCTCCTTTTTCACTCCTATTTTCTGTCAATCTGTTGAGATCTATAGCAATAGTTCAACCACAATTGTGGCCTAGAAAAATTGTGAATTGAAAAATATGACTTTTAATTTCATTTTTCCATATATGAAAAGTGCCTAGCTTTTCATATATCATCATCACCTAGCCTGATGAAAGAGCTCAGGCAAAACAGGACTCACTCTGCTTCCTGTCTGGTCTGTGCTCTCTCTCACTCTGGAAAGGCTGGCAGAAGTCCAAGCATCAAAGTTCTCCCTGGGGAACTCTCTGCCATGGGGGCGGGGGTGGTGGGCAGAAGGGGACAGAGTAGACGTGGTTCTTTCTAAATCTTAACCAGAAAATGAAAACTGGTTTGGGGCCAATATAGTCGGTAACGTTTCATGATAAACAATCATAAATCACACATGTGGAAGAGCTACTTTACTCCTCAAGGAAAGGTAATTTCTTCCTTCACCTGGCTTCTCCCTGCTCTCATAGACTGGCTGAGATCCATCGTAATAAAAGTAAATTCACCTTGCAGGTAACTAGAAGGAAAAAAGACTCCACAAAATTGGCACAATAAACCTTCTCCGATTGCAAATACACATCACATAATTCTAATACAGGTGACCCTGGATTTAAACTTGCTGAACTTGTGATGCCCCCTACTTTTACACCACAGTAAAGGCCAAATCCCACAGTGATGGCTTCTAATTCTTCTGCAAGCAATGCTTCAGCCTGCTGACTGGCAGCCTGATGTGCTCACCACGGTTGGCAGTGGCTCAGCAGACATCATCTGCAGGTGCACTTAGAGCAAGTGAATCTCTTTCAAACTGCTCTATACCTCATCTTTGCAAATTCTCTCTAAACTTTTAAATTACTTGTTCTTCACTGTGTCAAAGAAAAAGAAAATTTGATGGAATACACAGAATGTCAAAACTACCCACAAAAAAAAAAAAAAAAAGAGGCAAGACAATCCATCTCTTTGCAAAGGAAACATGAGAGCTTAACTTAGCAGTAGGAGAAACGAATGTGAATGAGCAAACTTCCAAGTCCAGACCGTCACACTCCATGCACAAACACAATTCTGGAGTTCAAGGAAACATATCTGAAGATATGAAGAGCACTGGGCCAATGCAGTAGATGGTCTTTTTTAAAAATGAAAAGGAATTATTTATCAGATGGAAAATCTTACATTATGTAATAGGGTGCTGAAGCCATGTGCCACTTCTTTGCCGAGTTGGACAGAGCCAGTCACCTTGGAAAGGGTCTGCTGTAATGAAAGAAGAATTTTAAGGGGTCTTCCTTATTGATAGGCGCTCATTGTTCTAGAAGTGTATGTAACAGACTTTTAAAAATTGTCTAATTAGTAGGCTTTTGAAGTGTAGAACCGATGCCAGAAGAAGGTAAAGTAAGTTGAATGATTTTTCTCGAGGTATTTTGAGAGGGAAGGAACAAAAACACCCCCCCCCATACCTGCTCCCTAAAATCCAAAGTTAAGAAAGACTATTAGTGAAGACTAGGGTTGTCTGATCCAAGTTCTGCTGGCCTAAAGAGATCCCAAGTACTCTAAAACATGACTGTGTTGGTGTGCTAGTTCCAATGGAAGAATCTGGGTGTGCTGGTCCAGGCTGGAGCTAGAAGCATTTCTATATTTGGCTACCTGACACCATGATTCCTGCTTTGAAAAAAGCAATGGGTGAGCATGTAAATGTGACCAAGAGCAACAAAAAAGCCCTGGACATCAAGCACGTGGCACCACAGGCAGGATCTGGGTGACCGAAAGCATCATTCCACGATCCAGAAGAGCCAGTTGGAAGATGGAAAACTAACCTTCATATGAGATATCACATAAGGGCCACAAAAGCACCAGCAGGGCTGACCTGTTTGTCCAGTTATTACACCAGAGGTATGAACTGATTGGGAAACTAGAGACAGGGAAAAGTCCACAAGATGGAAATATTAACTGCCTGCTAAAAGCACGTGTCAGGGATTGAACAATTAATTTGAAACCATTATACTAAGTGGAAGAATTCAGTACAAAAGGCTATGTATTATATGCTTCCATTTATGGGAAAAATCCAGAATAGGAGAATCTATAGAGACAGAAAGTATATCAGTGCTTTCCTAGGGCCAGGGGAGGGGTGCAGAGTGGACAGAGAGGGATGCTAAGGGGTACAGGGTGTCTTTCCTGGCATGATGAAGATGTTCTAAATGGACATTATGGTGACGGTTGCATAACTCTGTGAATACACTGTAAATCATTAAGTTATACATTTGAATGGATAAATGTTATGGATGGGTAAATTTTATGGTACACAAATTATATCTCACTGAAGATGTTTTAAAAAAGAGACAGAAAGAAACAAAGTCTACATTTTATTCTCTCCAGAGAAATGGAGATAATTTTTCTTCCATGTGGACTATATTATCTCATTTTTCTCATTCAGCATGGAGAGACAATATATTCTAATAATGAGAAGCATTGGGTTTTAGAGTCAGACTCTCTGGGTTTATTTATTTTTTTTTAATTTTTTTTAACGTTTATTTATTTTTGGGACAGAGAGAGACAGAGCATGAACGGGGGAGGGGCAGAGAGAGAGGGAGACACAGAATCAGAAACAGGCTCCAGGCTCTGAGCCATCAGCCCAGAGCCCGACACGGGGCTCGAACTCACGGACCGCGAGATCGTGACCTGGCTGAAGTAGGACACTTAACCGACTGCACCACCCAGGCGCCCCTGGACTCTCTGGGTTTAAATATCAGCTGTGCTTTGTACAGTTTGTGACTCTGTGCCTCAGTCTTCTCATCTGCAAAGTGGGGATAGAGTACAACCTACTTCTTGGAGTTGTTGGAAGGATTAAATGAAAGGGGTTAGCATAGTACCTCACATGAAATTGAGTGCAAAATGAAGGTTTAATATTCAAGAGGACTTTTAAAATATGCATATTTACTTATATGTAAAATATTCTCTCTGCAGGGTCCAAGAAACTGATAAGGTTTATTGAACGGGGGACAGAATCTGGTGGCTAGGCAAAAGAAGTCTAGCGGGCTAGACTAGTTACACTTGTATATTCCAGGATCTGATAGAGCCCATCAGGTATCTGCAAATCAGGCACCAATCTTGGTAAAGGCACATATCTTATCAGAGAGAGAGCCAATACTGGTAAGTTGAAAGATACCCAATGGAAAATTTGCTATTGTAAGCAATAGATAATCTTGCTTCAGACAGAAAACTGGTTGATAGAAAATCAAAGGGGCATCGTGATGATGTGGTAGTTAGTTGAGAGCATGGAATCTATACCTGGACTGCTTGGTTTGAATCCCAGCTTTGTCATTTGTGGTTGTGAACTTCTCTGTGCCTCAGCTTTCTCATCTGCAATATGGGAGAACACTGTCTGGTTTCCATGAGGACTGAATGAAGAAACAGACTAGAACCTAGAGCATAATAAGTGCTACATGAATGTTGGCTGTTGTAGTTTGTGGAGTTCCAGGGAAATTCCAAGCTCTGACACAGAGGCATGGAAGAATTACCTGAATTACCTAAATGAAAACATTGAAAAGATAAGCTATCATCTGAG
Source organism: Herpailurus yagouaroundi (assembly GCF_014898765.1). Classification (NCBI taxonomy): domain Eukaryota; kingdom Metazoa; phylum Chordata; class Mammalia; order Carnivora; family Felidae; genus Herpailurus; species Herpailurus yagouaroundi. The sequence continues at coordinate 23,848,549 of NW_024412397.1, forward strand.
GAAGGTGTTCTAAATTGGAAAAAAAGTATTTTAGGGGCAAATATCTTAGAAATGATGTATATCCAGCTAAGAAAAATCAGTAACAACTATAAAGCAACAAATGATAAATAATTGGTTTGAAATTAAAGAAATGGAAAGAAAAGAGAGACAGGAGGAAGAAGAGGAGAAGAAAAAGGAGGAAAAGAATGGGCTGCCAGGGGAAGAATTCTTCTGTTATTTACCATTTGAGAATGTCAGAGGCATTCATGAACAATGAAATCAGAAATAAAGGATGTTGGGAGCGACACTGTTAAAAGGTGCTCAGACGATGAAGAATTTTCTTCTTGCTGGAGATTCCCAATGAAGAGATATCTTTTGTTTAAACTCCATTGGATATTTATTTGAAAAATTCTTCCTATATGAGATCTTTGGGAAAATATACATGAGATAACTATTTTATATTTTTTCACATATATAATTATACCATATGTAATACATACATAAGGAGAAAGTACAATAAAAAATGAACATGTTTGGAACTATCGCCCACTTAACAATTGGAGTATTACCAAAATCACTGTATCTGTACATGCCCTTTCCCTGACTCATTCATTCCCTCGCTTCCTTCTCAATATGTTGTTTAGTTGTTCTTGTTTTTAAACATTTTTTAAAATGTTATCTTGCTGTACGGATTATTCTATGACTTATTTTTCTCATTCAGCATTCAAGTATTCATCTATAATGATGAATTCACTTGAATGAACATTCAAGTGAATGTTAAATTCATTTATTTTCACCCACATTGAAAAAATATTCCACAATTAATCATATTCCTGTCAATGGCAGTTTGATTGTTTCAGAATTTTTGCTCTTACAAACAGTGCTTCTCAGAACATTCTTGCATTTGTCTTTTTCCCCCCAGCTTTATCAATCCATAATTGACAAATAAAACTTCTATGTATTTATGATATACACCATGTTGTGAGATACACACACACTGCAAGATTATCACCACAATAAAGCTAAGTAACATACCCTTCACCTCATATAATTATCATTTTGTGTGTGCTCAGTGAGAACATTTAATTTAGTAAATGTCAAGCATAAAATATAGTATTTTAAGTATAATCACGACACTGTACATTAGATCTCCAGAACCTGCTCAACCTGCAGAGTTTGTAGCCTTTGACCAATATCTCCCCATATCTCTCACCTCTACAATGCTGTCCATGATGGTTCTACCATCACCTGCATCTTACTACATGAAGTATTTCTTCATGACACCTGTGAGTGAAGTTACTCAGTTGTAATGAAATGTTCAGCTTTACACAAGAATGAAAGAATTGTTTTCCAAAGTAGTTGTACCAACTTATACTCCTATAAAAAGTGAATGAGAATTCCTATATATCACATCCTCATCTATACTTGGTATTGACAGGCTTCTTAATGTTTGAGATTTTATATGCACTTAATGTTCATTCTCCTGGTGTGAGTGTGTGTGTGTGTGGTTTTTATCTCTGCCATTTGTGCTTCCTCTTTGGGGGAAATGGCTGTGATCTTATGCCTATGAAGTGAATTATCATTCTGTTGTCTTTTTCTTTCCAATAAGTAATCCTTTGCAAAGTATATGCGTTGCTAAATGTGACTTATCATTCCACATATTTTGATAGAAGCACTTGATTTCTTAATTTTAATGTAATCTACATCATCAATCATTTTTATCTCCTTTAAGAATTCTTTCCCTACTCAAAGCTTCCCATGAAATTTAAAAATTTTATCTTTCACATCTAACTTCTTAATCACTTGGGAATTATTTTTTGTGTATGAGTTATGGAACTAAGTTTATTTTTTCCCCACTATGGAAACCACCTTTTCCAGCACCATTTCTTGACAATTCTATTTTTCCTTAGTGATTTGCAACACTACCTGTGTCAAATACAGAATTCCCCTGCACGGTTGGGGCTGCTTCTGAGCTCTGGTTTTTCTATCATTGTGTATTTTGTTTATGATATTAACAATACTGCACCGTTTTAATTACTATAGCTTTATAATAAAGCTTAATATATGAAGAAAGTCTTCTATCCCTCCATCTTATTGTTCCTCAGGACTATCTTGATGATTCTTAGGCTTGGCTATTCCACACATCTAACAGGTAATACTGGTCCCGCAGCAGGTTTGCTTATGTTCTGGTAACACCCAGAACCACCATATCCCAGTGGTTTAAGAAGAGAAAGTTGATTTCTTGCTCATGGTACGCGATCCCTGCATCAGCTCTTTTCCAAGACACCCCTATTCTACAAATCTGGCTGATAGGACAATTATATAACGCTCCTCACTGAGGGAGAGAGAGGCAGAGGGAAAGAGAGGTCTGGAGGGTGCTGCACTGGCAATGCTCTGATAAGAAATGACATACATATCTAAATAAAACTCATTGGCCAGAACTGGTCACATGGCCCCACCAAACTCCAAGCAAGCCAGGAAGTGCAATCTACCATGTATCTGGAAGGCAGACAAAGTATCCATTGAACGAATGACTACCACATGGACCACTACCTTGAGGGCCTCAGCACCTTTCCAATGGGCTTGCAGAATGGTACAGATAGAAACAGATAGAAGGGCAAGAGACTGGACTCAGGATCTAAAGAATCCTACTTCAGCATTTTGCCCAGGGCCTATGGGCTTGTTTACTTCGTGGAATTTTAGATTCAAACTAAGACATGCCTTAAATAAACCTTTGGCAAATTCTGTGGAAAGAGAATGCTATAAGTCACATATTTGAGAGTGGAAATGATTAAATCAGAGAATGAATTCACTTTGTTTGCATTAAAGGAAAATTATGAAGCAGAGTACTTGGATCTCAAATTCCTTTGTTCCAGAAACTGTGCCATAACCCCCTTCTCTTTGTTAGCTAAACAGAAAAGCTATCTGCTGGTTCATCACGTGGAAGAAAATGCTTCAAGTAAGCTAGCTGCATTTGACTATTTCTAATTTTTAATCACAAATTATAAACCCTCTCTGTTTCCTGACATTGAATATAAAGAAAGATGAGGACTCTCTTACTGTTACATTCTTATAGTACAGATCCAGCCAAACAGGTCTGACCTATGAAACATTTTAGATAACTTTGAAAAGTCATAGATTAAATTGTTCATAAATTATACATAATGTTAATAAGTTCATCATTTCAGGTAAGACATCATTGACAATGCCCGCACTCCTCATGACTGTATTTTTCTTTTCCCTCTTAGAGTTGAATCCATTGTTGCACAGTCTCAAGAATATTAGTGCAGCTTGGTAGTGCTTGAAATACATATCATTGCCATCTTGCTGCCACATTTGTTTACAAGTATGAATTTTAAAAAATGCCTGTGATTCTTTCTACGTGGAAATACAATAAATACAAAGTCTCATTTTCCCATAAATGTGTATAACTCATCTATACCAGACAGTCCCTAGCTACTAAGCAATAGGCTGTGAATTCTTCTAACCTCCACCTGTCCCCAAATCGAAAAAGAGCTAGGACCTGATTCGATACATCTGGTGAAAATATGTGTAAACACAGATAAAAATATAAACGTAGTGCACAAGAAACAGTGACGACTCTGAGTCAGATTGTCTGGGTTCGAAGCCCCATTCCTTCACTTTTTAGTTGTGCAAACAGGAGTGATTATAACGTGGAGGCTACAAGGCAGCGTTCTGGATTTAGGTTTATAGAATCTGCCTCTTGCTAGCCAGAAGTCTTTGCAAAAGTTATTGAACTAAGCCTCACTTTTCTCATCTGTAAAATGGGGATAATATTAGTATTTACCTCATAGTGTTATTGTAAATGTTACATTTTTAAAGTGCTTGCAATTAGTGCCAGACACATAGTAAGTATTCAGTTAATAATTGCTATTATATTACTAATATTGATAGTATACAAAGGTACTTATATTTACTACAAGGAAAATGTTATTGTTTGTCATTATAGATAGCCATAAGCTCATCAATAGTGCATAGGGATTATCTTTACATTCCAAAGATCACATTTTTTGTTTTCCTACTAGCTCATCTGGGAAATATGACTTTACTAGACTTTACTAGACTTTACTAGAAATATGGACATAGGATTCTAGGAATGAAATCAGTCTCATCTTATCAATATGCACAAACACGAGACTCTGCAGGTACAACCCTCACGGGAAAGCCTTGAAACACACAGGGATATAAACCCACAGGGCAGGCAAACCCACTGCCTGACCACGTGTTACACTATCTGTCCCAGAGGCTGCTCCTGTCCCAGGTGTCTGCAGGTTGTTCCAGAAAACAGGTTGTTCCTCAAGAACACAGCCTGCATCCCAAAGAGACCAGAGTCCTGGATGGCTTTGTTCAAGGACGTGTGATTGCAGCACAGTGGGAACAAGTTTGGGTCATCCAGGAAACCCTCCCGAGTTCAAAGAGAAGGCTTATCCTGTGGGCTGAGGAAAGAATCTTACCAAAGTTCCCATGGCAATTTGGCTGCTGTCATGTCTCCAATATAGAAACACTCCCGCAGTGAACAGAAATTTCCAGATTTTTCTATTTCTGTTAAATTGGGTATCCAGAGATAGAAGCTAAAGGCATCTAGGAATTTTATAGTTTTATTAGCCATTACAGAACCTCACTACTGGCTCTTTCCTCCTAGTGCTGAGAAATAGTGGGGACTGCTGGTAATGGTGCTGATGAGAATGAGGCAATAATAAGTCACTTCTAGGACAAAGGTCACACACAGAGACGCATCTTTTCCATGGAGGCTCAGTGATGAGTGTGATACAGGACTCCTGTGACCCACAGCCTGTCTCTGCTCGTGGCTTTGCCCCAAGAACTCTGCTAATTGATAACAGGTTGCAACCTTTCATTTCCTTCTCACTCACCTTCTAGAAGCACCTTTGGCCTCTCCCGCACCTCGCTGATGCTCATTTGTTCTGATGACAGATCTCCCTTCCACTCTCAGGGGCTAGCCTGGCTCTGTTAGCTACAACTCCTCCATTTCCTGCCCAGATGCCCTTTCCTGAATAACCCCATTCATCCCACGCATGGGAGAAATTGGCTGATCTCTAAGCACTGATTAATGCAACCGCCAGTGCTGGTTTCTTTCCAACAAAGTAACCTATTTTCTTCCCAACAGATCAGCCCATGAGCTCTGAAGGGTGTGTGTGTGTGTGTGTGTGTGTGTGTGCACGCATATGTGTGTGTGTGTTTTAACACAGCAACAGAAAGCCAAGAATTTCTCATCTAATTACCTGTTTGGTAACTACTTGTTTCAACTTCTTCCCTTTCTTCCTTTTTTTTCAAATTCCCCAAATCCATTTACTAATTCCCATTATGATGACAGCTGGCATCATTAATACTTTAGCAAAATCACTTAAAATTAGCCAAATATCTGAGATAGTTACATGTACAAAAGATACAAATTAAAACCATTTAAAATGTAATGCATACCATAATTTGTACTTGGCCTTATAAATAACTTCTGTATTTAGACATGATTATAAACTTAAAACCTTAGAAAAGCTGGACACCGTATACAATGAGTTATTTACATCGTAGAAAACAAAGGCAGTCTTCACTGCTACACATTTAGTGTCTCTGGTGGCTCCAGAAGAGAAAGACCAGGATACTTTGAACTTCTGTTCTTTCCTCTTATGGACTGCTGTGCATGCTGTGGTCCTCTGAGGTAGATCTGGTGAAGGTCCACGAGACAGGGATGGAGACCTTCCAGGGTATATATCTTTAGTCTTTGGAACTAAAGTTTCAGGCCAGCTTTGTCTTGTGACTGTAGAGTGCTAAAGGAAAGCCCCCTCCAGCAATCACTGATGGCAAATACTTTAGGTGTGGGTCAGCATCCATCAAAGTTAATTCTCCCAAAAACATCGCCAAACTTTCAACTTTGTGGTTTGCAGACTGCTGGTGCAGAAAGCATCAGGTAAGAAAAAGTCTTGGTGTAGCTAGGTCAAAAGCAAAGTACCTTCATAACTAGGTGCTCCGTCCTCAGGGCTGGTTTCTTGGTATAGGTATCACCTGTGATGTGCACAGACTCTATTTCTGGGGTGCATTTCTTCAAACTTGGAGGCTAACAGCACAGCAGCGGTACCACCGAGAGCTGAAATGTTCCTGCCAACGCCGAGCCAACATGGGTGAAAGGAACCCAGCAATGTCGTTTACAGCCAAATGCGGGGTCTCATTCTGTAGTTTACATTCTTCTCCTACTTTGATGGACCAGTCCACAAGCATAGCCCTCCTACTGTTAGTGACGTCTGGCTGTTTCTTCACGTAGCCCACTTCAGGCTTACATTTAACCTCCACTTCCCTAAGGTATGTGTGAATGTCCTCACGGCTGCCTGTCACTTCAGGAACACCCACTGGCTTTCGTCTTCTAGTGCAACTTGCCCATAGTATGTGGTGACTCAGAACTACCATCCACTGGATAATGAAGGAGTACCAGCAGTTTTCTTGGCCCTGATAAAGTAATAGCTGAGCTAAAAGCCAGGACATTTTCATGTTCTGTTTTGTTTCTAGATGGAGGTGGCCTCTTTTGTGTCTCTTCTGCTTCATGCACGTGAATGGTAAGGGCAGGCTATTGACTGTTGGCTTTCCAGGGAGGAACAGGTGCATGCTCATCATTTAGAGGAAGATCCTTAAGAGGTGCAACCCATCCTGTCTTGGGCTCTACGGTGGTGCTGGGAGGCACGGGTTCCCAGCCCGGGGAAGGAGGCTGCTGGGCGGGCTCTGCCTTCTCCAGGTTGATGTTCTCCTGATCCTCTTGAAGCACCCAGCCACCCTCGAAGGCTGCAGGCCTGGGCGTGGAGCTACCCGATGTCACTGCTCCCGGGCGCGGCGAGGTCAACCTGCAGAGCCAGGTTGAATTTTTCCCTCTTACTGGGGTAAATTCAGGGTGTAATCAATTAAGAAAAAGTTATCTCATTTCTTTATCAAGAGAAAAGATAAATCTTATGGCCCAAACGGACTTGTGGGTGTAGTTAATTCCTGAAGAGATCCCAGCTTCTGAAAATATGGGAAAGTCCCTCTTTCCATTGGTGCACATGATGATGGGTCACAGTGATGGTCACAAACTCGGGAAGACTACAGACTGAGACGCAGATGCATCAAAATGTCGTGTACTACAAACCTCCATTGGTAGATCCGTATTTTGGTATATACCGATTTCCTAGCAATTTTCAGACACCGTGTTAGTTGCTGTTGAGAAATTTAAAAAATTGCCTCATTGTTATGACCTCACAATCTATGGTGGTCTCACAATCTATGGTGGAGAAGAAAAACATCAACAAAGAGCTCCAGTTGATGGTAGAATGACATAAATGCCTTAAAAATACCAAATAAAAAGAGCTGGGACTTTACAGAGAGGGAAAGAGGCAATGAGCAAATGGGGAGACCAAGGATAATCTCGTGAAGGAAGTTGGGCTTTGCAAGACTTTGCGGTTGAATACAAATTAAACAGGCAGAGAGACCTCTGTACCTGCTTTATTTACTTTCACGGCATGAATCAGGAGGAGACATGATGTTGTACATCCGCTTGTGTCTCCCCACCCCAGTAGAATGTGAGGTCCATGAAGACAGTCGATTCTGTTATCTACACTATCCCAGCACCAAAGCAGTGCCTGCCACATAACAGGCACATGATGAATACTTGTGAATAAAGAAAGAAATGATTGAAGAGTCATTGCATTCCAGGTAGAAGAAATAATACAAGCAAAGGAAGATTGGAATAGAAAACTCATTTATTGGCCATCTGCTCACTGTTAGGAATCATATGCTTTCAATATATTCTGCTAAAGTGAGAGCAGGCAAATTTTTTCTGTGAAGCGCAGGAGACTAGATATTACAGACTTTGAGGACCGTCCAGCCTCTGTTACAACTACTCTGTTCTGCCGCCATAGCGTGAAAACAGCCATAGATAATATGTGAAGAAATAAGTATTGCTGTGTTCCAGTAAAACTTTACCACAACAGGCATGGGGCTGAATTTGACCCACAGGCTATTGTTTACCGGTACCTAACCTTTATCAACCAAAGACAAAGAAATTATTGCACTATATATGATTGATTAGTTCATGCAAATGTGTAAGAAACAGATACATTATCAATATTTGTATCATGAATTGATTACCGGGCTGCACATATTGTAGACGCCAGGCTGGCCAAAGAAATAAAGTTTATATTCAGTCATATGAATTTTCCTATGTTGAAAACTTGTCTCAGTTCCCTCCAGAGAATTTTGAACAGTTACCAAATATGATGAGCAAATTTCTGAATGCGCGGCAGAAACACTGGAGCAAATGTCCCCAGGAGAACTTCCTTTCATGATTCAAATTCAAATTTTTACTTGAACTACCTAGATGACTCAGCACTTTTCTCATCAAGGCAAATATATGTAGGATAAAATATTCAGCTCTTTTGTAGTGATTTCACATAGGAATCCCAGCAATTAGTATATACCATAATCACATTGAGATGAAGAGAACAACAAAATAGTGCTCAGCAGGACTTATATAATAAGTCTTATGTAAGGATTTATAGTATAAGCAGGACTTCTAGCGCAACCCAGAATGTAGCTATGTCTCAGGAGACAGCCCGTTATTGACTCACACAAGTTAAAAGAAAAGTTCACACAGGCACAGCCTGGGTTGAAACAAGTAGGCAGAGAAATTCAGGCTGTCAAGAAGCGGAGGCCAAAGGAATTAGCTGAGGCATAGTCAGGCAAGTCTCAAAGGTGTGGGCTGCTCGGGGTAAAATCTAAAAACTTTGGCCAAGGCTGGAAGATTCAGACATCTAGATGCTGGCTCAGAGAAGTCAGAAAGGCAGCTGAAGGGAGGACAGGGGTAACGCTGAGTACTACCCTTGTGGGGCACATACAAGAATATGTTTTCTAGTGAAGGATTACTAGACCTTCTAATTCATACAGCTGTTCTGTCCATGAAACTTTCTTCATTTTATGGTCAGTGAATGTTGATGAGGAAGACTTTCAAAAGGCACAGATTCTCTGCCCAACTTCTGGTTAAACACATCAAATATATCAAGTGGAATCAAAGGTATATTTCCCATTACCTTTATCAGTCCCCATTTCTACACCTCTTATGAATAAGAGATGGGTGTAAATAAAGAAACAAACAAGCAAATAAACAAATACATAGAAGTTGTTCAGCAGACCCATCTCCCCATGTATCTGAGCATACAAATATATTTACCTTTCCCAGCCTTCCTGACAGTTCTACAACTGAACTCTCGCCAATGGTCTGGGAATAAGAAGTAACGTAATGCTTCCTCCAATCCTGGACAATCAAAAATATTCAAACATAATCTTGCATCTTCTTTCCTCTTCTACCTGGCTGGAGCAGAAAAGGCTCCCAGGGCAGACTGAGATTCATGTGTATAACATGGCACAGATTCACGACTGACGAAACTGGGTTTCTGAGTCACTGCGCGGAGGAGAGCCAGCAATCCAGGAGAACCATCATTGTACTGTGACATCACTTTTAAGCCTCTGATATGGGGGGGCACATCTACTCCAGCAGTTAACATCACCTTAACTGATGTTCAATAGGAGAGCACACTTAGGTATTGGAAATTTTTGCAAATATTGCCTGACCTCACAGAGCCAGGGAGGGGAGTGGGAGAGAGAGGGGTCCAGTTATAGAATGAGTAAGTCACAGGAATAAAAAAGGCATGGCATGAGGAATATAGCCAGTGATATTGTAACGGTGTTGTATGGGGAGAGATGGTAGCTACGCTTGTGGTGAGCATAGCATAAGGTATAAACTTGTCGAGTCACTATGTTATACGCCTGAAACCACTGTAACATGGTGTGTGACCTATATTCAAAATTCGTATAAAAAATCAGTACAGGGGCGCCTGGGTGGCGCAGTCGGTTAAGCCTCCGACTTCAGCCAGGTCACGATCTCGCGGTCCGGGAGTTCGAGCCCCGCGTCAGGCTCTGGGCTGATGGCTGGGAGCCTGGAGCCTGTTTCCGATTCTGTGTCTCCCTCTCTCTCTGCCCCTCCCCCGTTCATGCTCTGTCTCTCTCTGTCCCAAAAATAAATAAAAACGTTGGAAAAAAAAATTTTTTTTTAAATCAGTACAAAAAAGAAGAAATAAATGAAATTAGGTAAACATAACATTTTCCTCATTTAAGCAAAGTTCAATCATATCTCTGATGCGTATGGAAAAGAATGAAGTAAAACACGACAGTCCTTGGGAACTGCGACAGGATTGGGAGATCTAGACTAATGTTGGTTCTTGGAGACCGTTGGAAAATGATGAAAATAAGGAACTTCCAAAGACAGCCACACCGTGGAGTGCCTCTGAGGACCATCGGCAGACACCACAGAACATTTGCCTTTTCCTCTTTTTTTGTTTTGTCTGAAAGTTTTGTCATTTTTTTTGTTTTTTCTCTATACTCTCTCAGCTATCCTAGTACTTCCTATCTAACTCATGAATATATAATGTCTTATTTATTTCACACATGTGACTCCTACTAAATTTGCAATTCCTCAGGGCAGATGTTGAGTCTTTAACATTTTTCCTTTTGTTCCTAAGAGGCCGAGAACTGAGTCTATCCCACTTCTCAATTCGAGATCCACAGTCAGCACTGATCTGTGACAAGGTGCTGGTCTGGTTTGTTTGTTGTTTTTCTCCTTTATCCCTCACCACCAGTCTCCATCTGCCTTCCTCCAACATAGGCACTTGCTTTAGTCTATTTAATGCACATATATCTACTATCACTTAGACATGTGTTCCGCTTGGAAAACAGGTAGCACTGAATACGATGCATGTTATATCCGTAAATGGTATTTCACTATCTATCTTATTCTGTACCTTATTTTTGTATTCACTCCTTTGTTTTGGAGATCTCTCTATGTTGCCATATGCAAATCTAGCTCATTTCTTCTGACTCATGCATAGTATTCTCCAGCAGGATAATTGATTTTGAATCCGTCAGCATGTTGCAACAGTGAATATAATTTAAGAACATGATGAGAAAGTTCCTAGTTGGCCACCAATTGTCTGGATTAGTCTGGGATTTTATTAAATTTACCTCCTTGGTTAATGACCTGGAGTCAGAATTGGCAGTGTGCTCATTTCATTCGTAAATGATAATAGCTTTGGAGGTAAGAGAATGGCAGGATGATACCACACCACCCCTGCACACTCCCTGCCTGCTGTCTCTATCATAATGACCTCCGCCTTAATCTGATTATAAATTTGTAAGGAATTACCCACAGTAGCTTCCTGTTTGGTACAGCTTCTAGAGAACCATGGCATTTTGGAGCAGTTTTTAGAAAGAGAGAAGCTACTCACTGAGGTTTTCATCTCTTGATTTAACTATCAAGAATACCATGTGTATCTCCCCTCTGCCCTTCACCCTAATCCCTCCCTCCTTCATTCAAGAGATCAGCAGTTATGATCTCCTGAAACATAAAGCCCTAGTTTGGTGTTTCTTAAGGTAAATAGTATAGAGTCACATGGGTACCAGAATGCCTTAGGCATTTGCTAAAAATAAAGATTCCAGTCCTTCCTAGCTGAATCAGAGTCTCTGAGGGTACCTTCAGTAAGCGATCACAATGCACTTTAAGGCTTGAAACTCTCTGCCATAATCCTTGACTATCTAACTCAAAAATTAACAATAGTTAGTGTGCCCAGATAGTAATAGACTTTATGGTTATAGAACAGTGAAATGGAGGCTGCTTACCTGCCTTTACCTGCCAGGGCACCTGTTCTTGACATTTATAGCCAAAAGGGTCTACTTTGTCCAAGTTTTCATATAAACAATATCCAAAGAGGGTTATTTCACTTGGGATTTTATAAAGATGACAGAGTCACTCGAGATATTCTATGTAGAAAACCATATTCCATTTTCTGTACATGCTTATAGCTGACTGAGTTTGGAACATACTGACTGAGTTTCCTAATTGAAAAAAAAAAAAAAAATGGTGACCACCTTCTAAAAAGACTACAGCTCACCCAGTCTGCATTCTCCTCTCCTAGGACAGAGATGCTCTCTCTACTGCTAAAATCGTGTATACTCATCCTTTTGCATATTTTTGCTAACATTTACTCAAGAAACTCCACCTATGTCTGAGTCCTCTCTTACTACACCTGGAGGGGTTGCAGGCAGAGATGCTTCCTACTGAAAGTGTAACAGGGATGGGAGCCCTCATTGCCCAGAAGCTGAAGAGCCCTGCCACCAGCACTTCTCATGCGACATCCTTAAACACAACCCTAATGACAGTGAGGCTCACACCAGCTGGCGTGCATGAAGAAGGAGGGGCCTACACGCCTCCGCCTCCCGCTCCGAGGGGCAGCTTTGGTGGGAAGGCAGCAGTGTCACGGAAGCCTGGCCACAGGACCTCCAGGTCCAGGCCCCACGGAAAGCTCTGGCACCCAGGTGTGTACCAAGTCACAAAGCACAGCCTGAGCACCCGGCTGCCTCTGGCTGCCACAAAGCATCTGGGCACCAAGGACACAATGACTCACAGTTCAGTGAAGTCATTTTGAAATACTTTGCTGCACTTCCCTTCATCAAATCGAGGCCCAGACAGGCATTATTTTTTTGGATGACAGTCACTTCAAACAAAAGCTTATAATCACCGTTTCTGATTACCAACAAATTACTTGGAAATTATTAGAACGATGTGATGAGCAATTTGCACCTCATTTTAAGTCACTCAATAAGCAATATTATAATATGCTCATTTTATCCATGTATCACACATAACATATGTAATATATTACTTGCTGAATGTTAGATATGTTGAGTTTCAACTTTGGATGCACACATAAAAAAGTGGTGGAAAATTAGTATTTAATTTCTTTATGCTCAGTTTTATAGAAGAGAAACCCGACTAGATTATACAGCCAAGCTCCTATTTTGGTATGTAAAGATTCTTGGCCTGACCAATTAAATAAACTGGCTGGGCTTCTAACCACTTTTTCAGTCCAAAGGTAAAAAGAGTGGCGCATCTCATCTCAGCTTGTAACTCTTAGGAAAGTGTCCTCAGGGCACCTGGTGGCTCAGTCAGTTAAGTATCTGACTCTTGATTTCAGCTCAGGTCATGATCTCATGGTTCATGAGTTTGAGCCCTGCATCGGGCTCTGTGCTGACAGCATGGAGCCTGCTTGGGATTCTCTCTCTCCTTCTCTCTGGCCCTCCCCCGCTCATGCTCGCTCTCCCTCTCTCTCTAAAATAAATCAGTTAACTTAATTTTTTTTAACACACAAAAAAGGAAAGTGTCTCTCCATTCATTAAGACCTCACGTAGTCCTTAGTCTCTTGGCCATCCTCACAAATGTTTGAAGACACCCAAAGATTTATCTGAGATCCCAGTTACCAAGAGAATCTAGATGAACTGTCTTGACAACTAAGGGCTTCCATGGTCAGGCTCAAAGACTGCTCATCACTCAACAATCCATCAGCATACAGCTTCATTCTGTTCTAATTCAACTCTTCTACTCACAGGCTCCAAAAATGTGCTTCCATACCATATGCTGTGTTGCCTCTTTCCTTTGTCATCTCACATACCAATTTCTCTCTCTGGTTCCAAACCAGATTACCTCCCCCATCCCTTTCAGCTTTTCCAAATCCTGCCCATTCTTTGGGATCCAAAAAGTGTCCTGGCTGTGTATGTATGATCTTCCCTCGGGTCCAGTTTTCCACAATCATGGCTCCATCTGAGTTCTTAGAGCATGTGCCATATGCTCATTTCACATCTATCATTCACCATTGTGATGTCTCATATCTGTCCTTTGTATCTATTTCCCTCTTCCATTGCTCTTAACTTTCCAGATGCATTGTGCCTTCCATGACCATGTAGATGGTAAGCTCCTGAGAACGGGACTGTTCCTCATTATTTTTGGAGTCGACAGCAGCCCTGGGTTCAGGGCCCTGCACACAGAGGCAGCTCATCAAAATCCTCTTTATTTCTCTTGAAAGGCTTCCTGTGGCTTCAGGTGCTGTCTCTGTCAGGAGGCTTTCAGGTTTGAATGAGTTGCCTGTCTTTGCCATCCGAACCTTCACATAGTGCTTAGCCTTCTCTCCTGGCAAGTACCTTTCTTGTCATTCATGCCTTTTTTTAGTAGAAAAGATGTGAGCGACATCACTTAAAACATAAATTTAATATAGGCTTTTGGAGACAGGGAAAAATAGTTATTCTTGGTTGAAATACACTTTGAAAATGATTATCTAGGGGTCAAAGATTCTGGATTGTAAACTCTGCTAGATATAGTGAGCATTTTGAAGATGAAAGGTACTCCCCAAAGTGATACCTTTTAATTCATGATTCTTTTTTAGACTGGCTCTCATAGGCAAGATACAAACTGTAGCAAAGGCACCTTAACTTTAAAAACAGAAGTTTAGCAAATCATTCTCAAGCATGTTCAGACTCACCGGTACAGTTCAGGGATTCATGATGGCTTTAATCTGGTTTAGGACACACATGTAGCTTTATCTGGAAGACAAGTTTCTCATTCAAATGTCTCCTAATGCAAAGAGACTCAGAACAGAATAGTTGGGAAGCAGTGGTTTCTCTGTGTGACCCACTGAGGATTGATATAAGGGAAGGGAAGATGTGCTTCATTAAAATCTAGGTCCTTGGTGTAATTTTGCAGAACATTATACCTCTCCCAACTGCCACAGTAAGAAACTAGCAAAAATCAACCAGTTTTTTCCATTCAGTTCTGTTTTCATCACCTCTGTAGTAAATAACTAATATTATCCCTTTCTCATGGGGCTCTTGAGTTAATCCCAAAGAGATAAATATCACCAACAGCATCTGGGGAATTGGTTAATGCTTCACTTACTGAAGAACTCTGTTGTTTTTGAAATCGTACTAGTTTGAGATACACTTTCCCTTGAATTACAATGTGTTTCCTTGAAAGTTTATCTCTCAGGAAAACTCCCCCAATGCCAATGTAAACTCTCTTCCAAGCTCCAAATTAAATCACATCTTAGTGCAATTCAGATGTCATAAAAGTAGATAAAACTAAAGCTCAGTGAATAAAGGACACAAGTTCTCCTTGGAGGGAAATACAATTTGATATATATTTTTAAGTCTGAGATTTCTGACACTCAGCTCTTATCATCTCTAAGATGTGCAGCCTAGAGATTTTCAAGAATTGAAAAAAGAAAAACCTTCAGCAAATAAACAATAAAACACATTTTAAAGTCTCAACCAGTGACTTGAGGGTCTGTGGGTATAACACTATCATATGCTTGCATGGCAAACCATTAACACTTAGTAGGTGAAAAATAACAGCCATTTTATTTGCTCATGATTCTATGGGGTCAACAGTTCGAACTGGGATTGGAGGGGTGGTTCTTCTATTGTTCTCGGGGTCACTCATGTACATGCAGGTGTCTGGAGGCTCAACCACAGCTATTGGATCCATGTGGTTTCCCTTACATGTCCAAGGTTTGGTATGGCTGTCAGGGAGGGTCACCCAACCCTAACAAGCTGGACAGGGCTTCTTCCCAGGGCAGATGATTACTAAGGGGTGAGAACAGAAGCCTAGGTCCACACTTAGAACTTCACACCGTCCCTTCTGCTGCACTCTATCAATCGAAGCAGCCACAAGGCCAGTCCAAAGCCAAGGGTAGGGGAATAGTGCCCAGTCTTGACAGCAAAAACTACACAGGATCTGTTGCCCTTTTGAACCACCACATCATCTACTTTCCAAAACACAGAATGGAGAGGACTGAATATTCTGACCTTAGCAGAGCTGGGTTGCTGTTTGTTTGTTTTTTCTTTTCTTCACGGGAAAGGAACACTTATTTTGTGACAATATCACAAAGACCACCTCGATACCACCAGTATTGAAAAGACTCAAGGTTAAGGGATACCCAACATGGAATCGGAACACAAATAATGAAAACCCATTATTCATGAACTAAAAAGTCTAATAGCTATTAGATATATATACTATAAATATTCTTGCTTTTGTAAAATATTCATATCCAAGTCTCACCTCAGATGTACAGAAGAAGGGCTCCTTGGATCAGTGATTCTTATTTTATTTTTTTATATTTTTTATAATGGAAAGGTCAGGGCGCCTGGGTGGCTCAGTCGGTTGAGTGGCCGACTTCGGCTCAGGTCAGGATCTCGCGGTCCGTGAGTACGAGCCCCGCGTCGGGCTCTGTGCTGACAGCTCGGAGCCTGGAGCCTGTTTTGGATTCTGTGTCTCCCACTCTCTGACCCTACCCCGTTCATGCTCTGTCTCTCTCTGTCTCAAAAATAAATAAACGTTAAAAAAAATTTTAAAAATATAATGGAAAGGTACCCCAAAGTAGAATAATATCATGAATTCCTATATATTC
Organism: Herpailurus yagouaroundi; assembly: GCF_014898765.1. Taxonomy (NCBI): domain Eukaryota; kingdom Metazoa; phylum Chordata; class Mammalia; order Carnivora; family Felidae; genus Herpailurus; species Herpailurus yagouaroundi. The sequence continues at coordinate 23,864,871 of NW_024412397.1, forward strand.
ATCACTCACCTCCAGTAGTTAACAGCATTTTGCCAATTTTCTTTTATCTTTCTGTCCTGCACACACTTTTATCTTTACAGTATATTAAAGCAAGTTTCAAACAATACGGTATTTCACTTGATGTGTGTGTTCATTAAAGACTTCTCAGATGATTTACATGCGGGTGGCTAGGACAGAAACAGTCAGTGGTCACCATATCTTCCATGGGCTCCTCTACAATCTCAGTCTTTTTTATGCTTTGGGTCTGGGACATGTGACTTGTTCTGACCAATAGCTATGGGCAGAAATACCTGGTGTCCTTCCAAGTTGAGGCATTAAGATCTAGGGACCTTCTGCATCAAAGCCCTCCTGCTTTGGTGAGCTGGGAATTCTGATACCCCAAGTGACATAGCTACAAGTGGAAGGAGGCTGCTATTTCAGAGCAGATTTGATGTGAGAAGTAAGCTTTTATTTTCTCAAACTACTAAAACAGGGGAGTTTCTCTTTTATCTCAGCCTATGCTGAAATAATAGAACACCTGGTTTATACAGCCATAAAAAAAGGAGGAGATCGTGCTATTTGTGACAACATCGTTGGACTTAGAGGTGTTACGCGGACTGAAATAAGTCAGACTGAGAAAGAGAAATATCGTATGATTCCACTCATAAGTGAAATCTAAAACAAATACACGAATAAATAAATAAGCAGAATCAGACTTGTAGATACAGAGCACAAACTGATGGTTGCCAGCAGGGAGGGGGCGGAGGGTTGAGTGAAATGGGTGAAGGGGAGAGAAGGATACAGGCTTCCAGTTATGGACTGAGTAAGTCATGGGATGAAAGGCACAGGATAAGAAATACAGTCACCGACGCTGTGATAGTGATGAAACACCACAGATGGCAGTTATACCTATGGTGAACATCCCATAATATATAAACTTGTCAAATCACTAAGCTGTACACGTGAAACTAATGTAACATTGTGTGTCAACTAGACTCAAATAAAACACTGAAAAAAGAAAACTAAAAATTAAAAAACACCCAATTAGAAGGGAACACAGCTAGGAGCTACTGACTGACTATGTGATCAGAGGCAAATCAGCAAAACTCTTTAAGCCTCAGTTTCTTCATCCACAGAATGGGTAACAGTAACACCCATGCTCTCTCTGTACCTCAGAAGGTTATCATGAGAGTGAAGTGGAAGAAGGATAACTGTTTGAAAAGCGACACGCTATTATAAAATGTGGCGGTTTGCTAGACTGTTGTTCAGGCTATCAGACCCGCTTCCCACCATCAACAGCTAAAGAACGTGACTATACACAATTTGCCACGCAGAAAAGTTTTTATTAGTTCATCTCCAACGTTACTATCTTTAAAATTACTGACTTTGGGATTGTATGTATTGATGGTCACAATTTTAAAACCTCAACAGTAGGGCAGATGGAAAAAGAATCACTTTTCACCGATTCATCCACTCTCTGCCGCTCTTTGTGGGATCCAGTGCCTGGTGCTTGGAGGGTGTGTGGGGTCACGACCCATAGATCAATGTTCCCAGCTCCACCAACGTATTTTGCAGGAACTGGTTCACATGACAGTAAGGTAGTGATATAGCCCATCATCCAAACCCACACATTTTTGAGTGTGAAAGGAGAAACAGTAATAACTATGCCAGGATGACAGGTGAACCTAGGACCCTGGGAAGTATGGTCATCCTACGCTGTCATGGCAGAGCGAATAGGGAAGAGCAGTAGGAATGATTTCATCAAGTTTTCAGGAGGTGAACACTTGTACTGATTTTTTCTGTAAGGAAGAGGAGAGGAAGGAAGGAAGTGAAGAGAGGGCAGAAAAGAAAAGCTAGGAAGCTAGAAAGGGAAGAAAGGGAAGGGAAGAAGAGAAAGAAGAAAACCTGCTGGTGCCCTAACCACCCCTGTGATGAGATCAAACCATGGTGAACAGCCGTGTGGGCCCCAATTGACGGGCCTTTGTGGGAAGCAAACCACACCCTTGAAGGTCAGGGGACTGCCACCATGGGGGAGTATGGTGGGCGGCCTGACCACCCTGACGGGGCATGTCTGAGGAGCTGGGTTTGGAGAAGACAATTTAGCAGCCGGAACAGCAGCTTGCTGGAGGCCCTGCCAGCCAGGCCAAGAATTTTGGTTTGTTAATTCTTTAAGTTCAGCTTCTCAGAGTTACCGTGTCGTTGGGAATGCACATTTGCAGTCCAGAGAATATAAGAAGCCATAGAAGAAACTAGGGGCATATTTCTAAGGGACCAAATCTTTTAAAGGGGCGCCTGAGTGGTTCGGTCAGTTAAGCATCTGACTCTTGATCTCAGCTCAGGTCATGATCTCACAGTTCATCAGTTCAAGCCCCATATCAGGCTCTGCACTGACAGTGCAAAGCCTGCTTGGGATTCTCTCTCTGCCACTCTCTCTCTCTCTCAAAATAAATAAACTTTTAAATTTTTTTTTCAACGTTTTTTATTTATTTTTGGGACAGAGAGAGACAGAGCATGAACGGGGGAGGGGCAGAGAGAGAGGGAGACACAGAATCGGAAACAGGCTCCAGGCTCCGAGCCATCAGCCCAGAGCCTGACGCGGGGCTCAAACTCATGGACCGCGAGATCGTGACCTGGCTGAAGTCGGACGCTTAACCGACTGCGCCACCCAGGCGCCCCGATAAATAAACTTTTAAAAAATTAAAAAGTAGTCTTTTAAAAGTGGTGGTGGGGTATATGCAGATATTGAAAAACTTAACCAAAAATCATTTTAAGATGATTACACTAAACGATCAGAAGTGTGTTATGACATTCAAATGCTTTATATCATTTAAAGACAAAAAACAAGGATTCACTTAAACATTTGTTTTGCAATTTTGCAGAATTTGTCTATTCAAGCGTGATCCCCAGGCCACAGAAGTTTGTATTTACTCTTTTCTTCAGAGAGGAGACTTGCGGGGTGCAGGGAGGGAGGTTTGAAAGAGCCTCGTTTAAGCTGGAAGACATCGGCACAGAAACAAGACGGCAGGGGGTGTGACACAAATGCCACCTCACGGGTTACTGTGGCACAGGTGGGGTGGATGGAGTGCAGGACAAGTGACAGGTCAGGCCCACAAAAGGCAAGGCAAGGGTAAGCTTAGATCTTTTTCTTTTCGTTTTTTTTCGTTTGGCTTTTGTTTTCTGATTTTTGTATTGGGACAAGAAGGAATAATTTTATTTCTCATTCTATGTTAAGTTATCGTTGTCTTTTTCAAATATCCCATTTCTTTTTGTGCTGATTTGTGCATTTTATACTTGTCTAGTAATTCGAACTTTGCATCTGGTCATGCAGTTACCCACATATGCTTTTATGATCTTTATCACTTCTACATCTGTGGTTGGATCGCCATTTTCCATATGATTTGTTTTATTTGTATCTTTTATTAGTCCTTCCAGGAAATTGGCTCCGATGGGGCCATGTGGCCAGAAGTTTGCGGTGCTCTGATTGGCTGGGTCTGAGTCACACACCCTGCCCCTGGAGACAGGGGGAGGGTGGTTTCCCAGGATACATTTAGGGTACGGCTATCTGAACAGAGTGAATGTGCGCTGGAAACAAAATACTCCTGTGTGTACTAATTTCACACGTGGAGCCAATGCAGACAGATATGACACAATGTAAACAAATTTGTGAAATGAGAATAGAAGGAGTAAGTACTTTAGCAATCAAATCGTTATACAATGTAGTCAAGTTTTCATCTGCTAATATGAAACAAAGAAACATGACATCATTTTCTATCAGGAGAGAATGTATACATTCTTCCACAGAGATCAAACTTCTAAAGTTAACCTAAGGGCAAGCATTTCCCAGATGCTGTGTGTGGAGCTGAGTGACAGGGTCGGCAGGTGCCCTTTCCATGCTGACAGTAGGAGCAGCCAGTGACCACGGTGAAAGAAACCAGACACAAAGACAGTTTGAATCTGTACCTGGATCAGCCCAGAGCTAAGGGTGTTGCTGAGGTTTTGCTGAGTTCTTCACCTTCTTCATGCTTTGCCTGGCCTTTTACAAGGACAAACTCCTCCAGCAGAATTTGTCTATTCAAGCGTGATCCCCAGGCCACAGAAGTCTGCATTTTTTTCAGAGAGGAGACTTGGGAGGGGAAGGTTTGAAAGAGCGTTGTTTAAGCTGGAGGACATTGGCACAGAAACAAGATGGCAAGGGGTGTGACAAATATGCCACCTTATGGGTTACTCTGGCACAGGTGGGGTGGATGGAGTACAGGGCGAGTGGCAGGTCAGGCCCACAAAAGGCAAGGTGAGGGACATGTGGCCTGGCTGAAGAGCTTAACTGGGCTGAGAGCTAGAAGGAGGCCCCCGGCTTCCCTTGTGCTACCCCGAAACCGGTCATTGTCACAGGTCTCAGCCACCCCATCACGTCTTCATACAAAGATACAAGAAAAGCACTAGACATAGGAGCTTCCTCTTGCAGCCACAGCACAGCACCCAGGGTCTGGCATGTAAGAGATACCCCTTAAGTGTCTGTGGAACAGGATGGGATGGAACAGAAGTGACAAAACTTACTGACTGAATGAATAATCATGTGGGAAAGAGAATCCAGAGAAAAAGTACTGACCTGCTTTATGAGGAAGAACATGTAATTTTTTCAAGTTTATTTTTTTTCAGGGGGGTAGAGGGGCAGAAAGAGGGGGAGAGAGAGAATCCCACGCAGGCTCCACACTCAGAGTAAAGTCCCACACGGGGCTTGAACCATGAACCGTGAGATCACAACCTGAGCTGAAACCAAGAGTCAGACCCTCAACCAACTGAGCCACCCAGGCACCCTGAGTAGCATGTAAATTAATTTGAAATGAAATGTGAGATGTATGCAATTATTACAACAGAGATTTGGTGTCGGGCAAACTAAAAAGCTCCTTACATTTATAAAGAGTTGGAAGGAAAGGTGTTTACCATATTTTCATGGAATAGACATTTCATGTTATGGATGTTTTATACAATTTACATGGACAATAGAAAAAGACAAGGAAGGTGTCTGAATTTTCCAATGAGATTAGTATTAGGTTGCTACATAAACCAGTAATTCAGCACAAGAGAATTCTACCTCCAGCCAAGATGAAGGTAAGGGGACTAGATTTACCCTCCCACCAGAAACAAACAAAAAGAGGGATCCTTTTTCCATATGTCCTACTGTTGAGGTTTTAAAATTGTGACTATCGATACATACAATCCCAAAGTCAGTAATTTTAAAGATAGTAATGTTGGAGATGAACTAATAAAAACTTTTCTGCGTGGCAAATTGTGTATTGTCATGTTCTTCAGCTATTGATGGTGGAAGCGGGTCTGGTAGCCCGAACAATAGTCTAGCAAACCACCACATTTTATAATAGCGTGTCACTTTTCAAACAGTTATCCTTCTTCCACTTCACTCTCATGATAACCTTCTGAGGTACGGAGAGAGCATGGGTGTTACTGTTACCCATTCTGTGGATGAAGAAACTGAGGCTTAAAGAGTTTTGCTGATTTGCCTCTGATCACATAGTCAGTCAGTAGCTCCTAGCTGTGTTCCCTTCTAATTGGGTGTTTTTTAATTTTTAGTTTTCTTTTTTTAATGCTTTATTTGAGTCTAGTTGACACACAATGTTACATTAGTTTGATGTGTGCAGCATTCATGAGACAGGAGTTTTCACACACTGGGCACCAGGAAACCAAGGATTGTGATCCCTGGGTGAGGGGGAACAAACATGAGCTCTGTGCTTGCCCCACATCATTGCCTGGACAGAGTTTCTAGATGTTCTGTAGGAAGGAAGAAACTTGATGAAGTCTGGTGAACATCTCGAGCCCCAGGATTGGGACTATCCAGGCTCAAAGTTTTCTGTGTCTATCTAGAAGACAAACTCAAAAAAAATGGAGTGTGATGCACTGCAATTCACCCGGTAGGCAGAGCTGTGACACCAGAGTTGGCCTGGCCTTGGTCTAAATCTAGGAATTAAATGAATCAAAATCAGAGTTATACCTTCTTGGGTAAGTCCAGAAGATCCAGACAAATCAGAGTTTAAGATGTATTTATTACGAATTTAATCACGCTGGGGCGCCTGAGTGGCTCAGTCGGTTGAGTGTCCGACTTCAGCTCAGGTCATGATCTCATGGTTTGTGTGTTCGAGCCCCACATCAGGCTCTGTGCTGACAGCTCAGAGCTTGGAGCCTGCTTCGGATTTTGTCTCCCTCTTTCCGCCCTTCCACCACTCACACTGTGTCTCTCTCTGTCTCTCAAAAATGAATAAATGTTTAAAATTTTTTAAAATAAACTAAAATAAAAATAAAAAAAGAATTTAATCATGCTGCAGTAGAAGGAAAGAGGTAAATGTATACCTCCTAATATGAAAAAATCTGCAAAGCATATGGCTGCATGAAAAGGAAAGTCGTAGAATGAATAATATGTCTACTCAGCAATATCAATGAAAACTTTCTATTTGGGTGGACTTCCCTACTTTAGGGGGATTACTGGGTGGCAAGGCTCCATTTTCTGCTGACAGTCTGAGGGTGGTAGATATCCCCTCTCCCTAGCCCAGGCACCAGGAAATGAGCCAGGTCTGACCAACGGGAAATTCCTGCCTGTGATGTTTAATCTCCAGGGAAGAAGGCAAAGGTGGAGGGACAGTGGAGGTCATCTGATCCACCTCTCATCTGGACTATTGCCACAGCTTGCTAACTGACTTCTCCTTCTGGTTGCACTCCCAGCTCCTCCACGTCTCTCTTCACAATGGCTAGTGACCCACTGAAAGGCTAAACCCTGCTGCTATCCTCCAAAGAGCCCAGCATTAACTCCTGAACACCAATGGAAGGCAGTTTGAGCTCCTTAACACCTAGTCTGCCTCCAGGATCTGCCTCTGTCCAGCCCTTCAGCCCCATCACTCACCACTACCCATCCCACCTTCACATTAGATTCCACCCTTGTTGACCTCTTGGGAATTTCTCCAGCTCTCCAGGTTTTTGTATAGCTCTTAGTTTTCTGTTCTCAGCTCACTCAGATGTTTCTTCCTCCAGAAAAACCTTTCATAACCAGTGCCAACACCTCCCAACACCCAGTTTGCCTGTCCTTTTGATGATGCCTCCCCTTTCTTCCATAGTCCACTCTGCATTCTCCTGTTTCCACATGAATCATAGTTCAACTATGGGCAATAGTTATGGCTGTACCTCCAGTGAGCAACACGAGGACAGGAAATACGTCTTACTCGGCAAGGCGGTAATAAGGAGTATTTGTACAAGCGAATGACAAGCAAAACAGCTTGGATTTTTTTCCCCTTACTGCCTGTAGTGAGTGTCCTCTTCCATCCCCCACAATGATTATTTTATCCCTTCTTCACACCTCTCATAATTCAGACAGATTTACCCAGCTCTTCCCTTTCAGCGACTCTCATCTCTCCATTCGTGAGGACACCAACCAGAGGTCCACCAGAAGGAACACCTGTTCCTGCTCACCACTAATTCCTTTGCCTGTCTGTCTCCACCCATCTTCTTGCTCCAGCCTCAAAAAGCTCACCCCAGCCCCATGTACCATGGACCCCTCTCCTCCCCACCTTGTTGGGAACAGATTACATCAGTTTTGCCTCTCACTTCTTCAAGTATCTTCAGCCTGCTTTCTATCAACATCCAAAAAAGCTCTATTCTCTCCAATCTTGAAATAAAAACAAAGAAGCCAAAATTAAAACTAAAACATGCTCCTTGACCCAAAGATTCTTCTACTTCTCTACTCTCCTTGACAGCCAAGCTACTCATTATGAATTGTCTGCAGATCCCATCAATTCCTCACTTGCCTTTATTCTCCCACTTACCCCAATCTAGTACCGATGTCCTGCATCTATGAAACCCGATGTGATCAGGCACATCAAAAAATCATGCTACTACCAAAATCTTAGCAGCCATCTCAGGAGCTATGCTCTCTTTTGAAAAACTGTCTTCTTGTGGCTTCTGTGACTCCACACCCCACTTTCCAGCTCCCCTTCTGCCTTTCTGGCTATTCATTCCCAGCCTGCTTTGCTGGCTCTTCTCCTCTATCTTTAAAAAAAAATTTTTTTTAACATGTATTTATTTTTGAGAGACAGACAGAGCACAAGCAGGGGAGGGGCAGAGGAGGAGGGGAGACACGGAATGCGAAGCAGGCTCCAGGCTCTGAACGGTCAGCACAGAGCCTGACGTGGGGCTCGAACTCACAAACCGTGAGATCATGACCTGAGCTGAAGTCGGACGCTTAGCCGACTGAGCCACCCAGGCGCCCCTCCTCTATCTTAATGCTATTGCAGTTAATCAAGGCTGGGCCCTGGGTCTTCGGCACCCCTCACTCGTCATTTTCTCCCCTGGCAATTTCAAACTGTCCACAGCCCTTTATGTGTCAAAGACTCTCAAATACATATCTCTAGGAGAAACCTCCCTTCTGGGCTTCAGATAGACTATTCTACTGTCTGTCTGCTCTCTGCTAGAAGATGCTATCTCATGAGCATCTTAAATTAGTCGGTCCAAAACCGACTCTTGATCCTCCCGGCCCCAAGCCCTCAATAGGCTCCTCCTCCAGCTTTTCTCATCTCCCTAAAGAGCCTTTTCCTCCATGCTGTGGCTCATGCCAAAAAAACTGGGACTCATCCTTTGCCACTGTCTTTCCCTCAGCACTTCTATTCAACCAATGACCAAATCCCGTAAGTTCTATTTTCAATATAAACCTCAAGCCCATCCAGCTACACTGCTACCACCCTAGCCTGACCACCGTCAGCTCTCCCCGGGATTACTATATCTCCCCTATCTGGCCCCCCTTCTCTGATTAGCCTCCAGAACGATCTTTTATTAACAAACACTGAATCTTAACATTTTCTTGCTTAAAACACTCTAATTGCTTTCTATTCACTTGAGATAAAAAATTTAAAACCCGTAACAAGGGTAATAAGATGTTATGTACTCTGGTCCCTGCCTAATTCACCAACCAAAACACATGTCACCCACATCCCTGCTCACAATGCCCCAGCTCTGATGGCCTTTTTTTCTTTCCTGGAAATTACCACCCACATCCTTTTCCTGCCACTGGGCCTTCCGCACGCTAATCCTATGTCCCTCCGTCCTTCCCCCTGGTTAGTATCTACTCATCCTTCAGGACCAGTCCTAAACATTCCCTCACCAAAGAAGACTTCCCTACTCACCCAAGTAAAACATGGTCTGAATTTTTCCTTCTCAAAAGTTCCAGAATTTACCGTTATATATCAATTCCCGTGATTACTTGTCTAATGGCTATAAGCTTCATGAGAACAGAACAAATGCTATGGCATGGATAAGCCAAATGCAAAAAGCCAAAATTGTATGTTTCCATTTATTTGGAATGTCCAGAATAGGAAAGCCCCTAGAGGCAGAAAGCAAATTAGTCGCTGTCAGGGGCTAGAGAAAGGGGTAATGGGGAGTAACTATTAATAGGTATGGGGTTTCTCTCTGGGGTGATAAAAATGTTCTGAAATGAACTAGTGGTGATAGTTGTACAACTCTATGAATATACTAAACACCACTAAAATGTACTTGTTAAATGACTGAATTGCATGGTATATAAAGGATATCTCAATTAAAAAAAAGAAAAAAGGAACACAATGTCCTTGCTTTGCCCTCAGAAACTTGCCGTGAAGATATTGCACAAGCACAAAGCAAAATATGGTAAGTGCTTAGAGAGAGGGAACCACTAAGTCTTTCCAGGATGCTCTGACCCAGGGCTTAATCAGGGTCATCTGGATTGCTGACGCCAGAAAGGAGCTCCGACTTGATTTGATTGTCACTCTTGGCCTGACTCTGAGATAAACCTTTGCAAGCAAGATAGTGAAGAATTTTCCTTCCACGCCCTCCATTCTTCCCTAGTCACTCCACAAATCTAGGAACACCCTTCCCTTAGATAGATAGATGTCCCCCTGCACACACACATTCCAATGAAACATCAGCTCATGAAAAAGACACACAGCCTAGTGCACTGCCTCCAACCTTGATTTCCATCCCATAGGGAAGACCAATGTGTCAGGGCAGACCAGGAGACCAGCCAATCTCACACAGACAGAAATGGGAAGGCTTCACCTCAGATTAGCCTCTGGTTGCTTGATATAAAATTGTGTATGATCTGTTTCCTTCACTATAAGGGTATATGTTATTCTAGCCATTTCCATGCAAGAATTTTACCTTAATATAATAATGTCTATAATTTAAAATTCTGTATTTTTACATAACATTATAGTACAAGTACTTAAGATGTTATTAGCTACTTTCTTAAGCAATTGTACGAGTTTATGATGTTCCATCAAATAGATATTAAATAGTTATCTTCACTAATCCCTCATGGTAAGATATTTAAGTAGCTCCCAATCCAATGCATTATGAAAATGCAGCAAGAAACAAATTTGCACATAAAGCTGTTTCCATACTTAACTTTATTTCACTAAGATAGATTCCCCAAAGTAAAATTTTTATTCCAATTTCTTTAATTTCTTCTTCTTCTTCTTCTTCTTCTTCTTCTTCTTCTTCTTCTTCTTCTTTTTTTTGTCCATAAGCAGAGGCACATTATTTTGTTGGGTTAAGTTTGATCAGATCTTACAACTGCTTGCTCCTCAAAGTGTAAATGCAAAAATTAAAAAAGTGGAAGCAATGTTCACACTTTCTTGATACATGTAATACAACCAAGTGATAGGAAAAACACCCCTTTGATGCTTATATTGAACCTACTACATGCCAAGTACGGAACTCAGTGTCTTAAACTGAGGGCAGGTCGGTAAACTCTGCCAGCTGGTTTCACCATCTCTCTTATTTAAACATAAGCTCTCACGATTTTGCGTAAATGCACGCATTATCGTATCACTCATTTTTAATGCGGTTGTTTTCCTTCCTTTTTAGTTTAGCTTTATCCTTCTCTCCCACCCCTCTCCACCATTCACCCCCATTCTAATCTTCCATGCTAACAACCTAGTACTAATCCTTTTATGGTTTCTCCACACTCGCATAATCATATATTACACATATATTACACACAGACCTATTTTGTATAGATTAGCATTTTTTTACCTAGAAGGGTCATATTTGTTTTAAACAGGACCCAATCAAGAAAACAGAAGCCATTCTAAGTAAGAGAGAATTCAGTGCAAGATATCGGTTACACTGGTAATGGGTGAGCTAAGAAGCCAAACATGGAATGCTGAGGCAGCCCAGAAGTTGGCAAGAGCAGCGAACTGCTCTCAGCCCTAGGCTGAAGGTGCACGGGAGATAATGCTACACCATCCCAGCAGCTATGGTCACCTGGTGGAAGCTGGCACCATGGTGACGCTGTCCAGGTGGTCAGAGCCATGGAGGAGAGACACAGCTGCCAAAGATGACTCCCTGGTTCCTCTCTTGCTTACAACCCACAGAAATCCACCATGATTCCCATTGGCTCCACTCAGCTGGAAGCCAGCTGACATGGGAGCCTGGAAAACACAATCTGCAGGCATCTGCCACTTTGTAATTCAGAGAGCAGAGGAGGAGGGAGGAATGGATCAGGGAGCAAACATCCAAATGACCAACATAACGCTATGCACACTTGCCTATATCTCCTCTCAATCAACATTACCCTGGGGGAATTTCTCCATTGATGAATCTTCATGTTCTTGTGCTCTTAACGGGGAGTAATATTACTTCCATATGATTATTGCAAGCATGCAAGTGAATGGATATTGAAGCTAGAAACCCAAGTAGTAGAATATAAGTTTTATTAGAATTAGTATGTCACTGTAAGGTGGTATTTATAGCAATTGCCAAAAACCTGATGAAAACAGCTAAGCTAGAAGTTACAATCTAATCAGATTCTAGGCAGCACGGAAATGCCCACCTCCCAGTACTTTCTCCCTCGGGGAAGGTAGGTCCTAAGACCTCCCTCTGACCTCCCATCTTGCTCTGCTTCCCAGTGTGCCATTTCTTGACTTAGAATGCACAATAAACGTATTGGATTTGTGCTTTATAGCAGCACTGACCAATAGAACTTTCTGTGATGATGGAAATAGTCTATATTTGCACTTGATATGTGGCTAGTATGAGTGAGGAACTGTACTTTCAACTTCATTTAATTTTAACTGATTTAAATGTAAATTACTACATGTGACAAGTGACTACTGTATTCGACAGGGAAGCGTTAGAACTTCACCATCATTAACTCGTGAGAGTAGTATTCTTATCCACAGTGACATGGGAGAATCAACTGAAGCTTTTTCAAAATTCATGTATTTTTTTTTAATTTTTTTTTCAACATTTATTTATTTTTGGGACAGAGAGAGAGCATGAACGGGGGAGGGGCAGAGAGAGAGGGAGACACAGAATCGGAAACAGGCTCCAGGCTCTGAGCCATCAGCCCAGAGCCCGACGCGGGGCTCGAACTCACGGACCGCGAGATCGTGACCTGGCTGAAGTCGGACGCTTAACCGACTGCGCCACCCAGGCGCCCCTCAAAATTCATGTATTTAAACCCACTTCAGATTTACTGACTCAGAACCTCTGGTACTTATACTATAATGGTCTGTTAAGTTCCTTGCTGCTGTACATTCTCTGCAAGACAAAGAAGAAATGTTACCTTAGAAGTGTACACATTAGCTCAGCTACTCATTAGTGAAGATTAAAATTTTTTGGATTGATTTATTGCCTTTTATATTCACCTAGCTGAGAACAAGACCCTGCAGCAATGGGGGGGGGGGGATAAAAAGGAGGGGTAGGTTTTAATAGAGCAGAAGGCAGCCAAGAAAGCCCCAAGAATTTGGCAATGCTCATGCCTCCATAGGCTTTGTGTTGGCATCTCTGGGCAGCCCAGGGTCAGCACGAAGGCACTGGAAAAAGGAGCATACTGTCCGTAACTTTTACCTACTTGAAATGTTTTCCAGGGTCACCCTGGCAGTACAGGGGCAGTGCCAGGAGATGTGGAACTGAACAAGCCCACAGCATGAAAAGGGAAGGTAAACATGCCAAGACGGATTCGTGGCTAATGAGGCAGGCAGCTGCTTTAATTGCACAATAGGATGGATAACAGTGCTGCTGAAAGACAAATGATGGAGTAACGCGCTTATTAAATATAAACATGACGGTGAAGGTGAGGTGTTAATTTTCAAGGCAAAAGACAGCCGTCGTGTCCTGTCACATAATTCCATTTCACATTAAACTTACTGTGGGCAAGAAGGTAATAATGTCAACGACTCGCCTCTATTCCTCAACAGCAAGGAAATTGATGACGAGCTAAAAAGTTTCCAGCCCTGAAGTTAGTACATGACTTGAGGGGATAAAACTAGAATAGGGAGAATATGAAAAATTCAGAACGAATGCCTACAATGCTCTCTTGGTTACAACTGCTCAGTGTTGCTAAGAAAGCATTAACATGCCCTTCTCTGCTCTGGATTCTGCCAGTAGCAGGTGAGAAAACGCCCTGCCCCTCATTCTGACAGCTTGAGTAGGTGCAAGTGTGGATCAGTGGAGTCTCAGACACTCTCCCTTTCATTACTTCCCTTTGAGAATGGGTACAACCTAATAAACAAATTAGGACTGACAGGAACTGAAGTAAAAAAGCTCGCATTTCAAAGATGAGCTGAGGAATTTACAGCTGCCAGGTTAAAGCTTCCTAACTCACCTCCTTTATTGTATCCTAAATGCCATTTCCCAAAGTCCCAAACTGAAAACTTTGAGGGCCTCTCCATTGTCTTTAAGATGAGCCTATCCTCCTTCACTGGACATCAAAGTCTTTATAAAATAGCCCCAACCTCACTTCCTATCTAATGTCGCTGAACTGCTCCCCTTTGTGAGTCTTTACGGAATAATTGGTGGGAAAATACACTGGCTGTGTGAGGGATGGCGAGTTAACTTTCATGAACAGCTTCATTATCTGTAAAGCGGACTGAGCATCAGGAACGTAATGGAATTATAGTTGACCCTTGAACAACATGGGTTTAAACTACACGGGTTTGCTCATATGTGGATTTTTTTTATATATATACAGTAAACTGTACATGTATTTTCTTAATACATTTTCTTAATAACATTTTCTTTTCTCTAGCTTACTTTACTGTAAGAATACAGTACCTAAGACACATATCATACAAAATATGTGTTAATTGACTGTTTATGTTATCAGTAAGCCTTCCAGTCAACAGTAGGCTCTTAGTAAAGTTCTGAGGGAGCCAAAAGTTATAACAGATTTTTTTCTTGCCCAGGGGCACCGGTGCCCTTAATCCCTGCCTTGTTCAAGGGTCAACTGTATTGTGAACATTAAGTAAGGTACTTGGCACAGGTCCCGGTTTATGAAATGCAAGCTCCCTTCACTTCCTACCCTGCTCACAAGTCACACTTGTCTTCTCATTGTGTCTAAACACACCCAGTAAGTTCCTACTTCCCTTTATCCAATCCCTATACCCCCTCCCCATTATCGCCCATGCTTCTCCTGCAATCTACACCGTCTCCATCTCCCAGCTCTCCACTTAACCAATTCTACTCTCTCTTTGAGGTCTAGGCCCATCTGCCCCCTTCTACGAAGGCAGACTCAAGTTTCTGCAACAAGAGCATGCCTTAAGGCAGTCTTGGATAAACTCTCCAACTCTAACATTCCATGATGAAGCTGTGCAGGTAGGACAAAGTGAAACTTCAGACTCCCCAAAGAATATAAGATGACCTCTCCAATTGGTAAGCAATTGGGCAGAAAGTGAAAATACCATTTAAAAAAATACTAAGCTATTTAAAAATCTGCATTCCTGTAAAGGGTTATTATTTTAAAGTCTCGTGTTAATAGGAGCTGTTTCATACCAGAGAATAGGCTCCACCATATATGGAGCCAAAGTAAGCTTGTAGAGAAGTCCCCCACAGTTTCAGAATGATCAGAGTCATAAAGCTCAATGCTATCTACCTAGGAAGTGGATGATGTGAGAGCTAGACCATGGACTATGTCTGTGGTCTTATAGAGAATTCTGGAATCCCTCTCTGCACTACGTTTAACTTCCATAAACCCACCCATTTTTCAAGTGCCTTGTTACATATAGGACCTTCAGTGAGCTGTTGGCAAACGTGGGCACTTATATATGTATAAGCTGTACTTCTTTCCCTCAAAGAAGTTGCAGTCTAGAAAGAGAAATAGAACATAAATAGAATACAAGGAGAAGTCACAGGATGTGTCAAAATGGCATAGTATTTGAAGGAAATCAAAGGATGTGCAGATCCCTTTCAACTAATGTGATCAAAGAGCTGTGCCCAGTGATCTAACTTACCGAAACTGCATCTACCCTGCTCTAGAGAAAAGAATGAAGCCCTAAAATCCTACAAGCTCTTTAAAAAAAATCCAGAAGCCTATTTTTTATACCTCTTTCATGCTCACCCATTGGAAATCTTGAAATCTCCTCCCCAGCAATAATTCTTCTGTGATTTCTCATTAGAAACTTGCTTAAGATAGAATATTAAATCACAGCAATAAAACTGGAAAATGTGACATCAGATTGAGATGTAAAAGCTAATAATTCATCTTATAATGACTATTATATACAAGAGAAGATAAAACCTTTTCCCCAAATGGACTATGGAAATTCCTATTCATACTGAAAATTACTTTTGATCCTCTCTCTCTGCACTCAGAAACCAAGATAGTAATAATTTTCCTTAAAACCTCTGATTTGATAATTCTTCTTTTATAAACCTGAAGTCCATTTTCCAGAATCCATTGTGACTTGTCAGAGCTCTAAATGAGCCACAATTACACACCAACTTTTTTCCTCCGCAGTCACTGCTCCTGGGCTAAAGTCACCTCCATAGATCAGAATTGTGTATCACAGTTAACAGAAATTTAGATTTATTCTTCAGCCAGTTATGAAATACATTCTTACAACTGGTCAACAGCAAAACACCTGGGGTGCTGGGCCCACTTGACAGCTTCACTCATTTTGGAAAAGAATACTAAAAAACGTCTAACAGTAGGAATAATAATAGGTTATATTTATTGATCATATGCACTGGGTCTCAGGCGTGTTGTAAGCCCTTTTCACAAAGTATGCACACAGCTAGGTAACAAGAGGAACTCCAGTCCCCATCACTGGTTGGGTCTCCCTAAGCTGCTCTGTATTGTCTCAGGAAGTAGAGAAGTTCCAGAAATATGGGAGCTAAAAAACGTAATGGTGCCTAGAATTACTTTAGAATGAAACTCCTATTTGCCAACTCTTTCTCCTGTTTTCTGTTGCTCAAACTTCCACGTGTGAGCACAAGGATTCCTTTGCTGGCTTCTTTGCACCCATTTTGCTTCTCAGTCTTTCTCGTGCTCAGATGGTCTCTCTTCCTTCCTGACAACAAGGCTCTCTAGGCACTGGGCTTCAATGCCCCATAATTCAGACACTTACTAAGTGCCCCTTCCTGTGGGAGCTACACAAAAGGGATCCAATCCCTGCTCTTAAAGAGCTTATGGTCCAGAGGCATAATAAGTAGAACATAGGGTAGTGATATTGTACACCACCATTATATTAGCCAGGATTCTTTCCACTGCAAATGATAGAGACCCAATCAACATGGCCTTAACCTGGACTTCTCACATACAGAAGAGTGAGTGAAGAAATGTGTTATTTTAAGCTGCTAGATTTGTAGTAATGGTAATGTATTATGGCAGCAATAGAAAACTAAAATATATACCAAGCCAGCTCTGGAGAGGAGGGAAAAACGTTATTCCACAAATCTCCAGAAGTTCTCTAAGAAATTGCAAGAAACCAAAAAACACCTAGACCTATGGCAACAATAGTAACTCCAGCTGCTACCATTGGTGGGGGCTCTCTGACCTGATCTACATTGGCTCAAGAAGGAGAGAAGTTCCAGAAAAGCAGGAGCTAACAGTCTGGGTGGTGCCTAAAAATTTTAGCCAGGTGTCCACTGCTGTTAGTTAAATCAGGAGTTGGCAAATAACAGGCTGAATTTGGTCTGCTCCCTGTTTTTCACATCCAAAGATCTGATTTTACCTTTTTTAACAGCTTTTTTTTAAAGCAAAAGATGAATAATATTTTATGACACATGAAAATTACATGAAATTCACATTTGAAGTGCCCACAAGTAAAGTTTTATGGGAACACAGCCATGCTCATTCATTTACATGTTATCAATGGCTGCATTTATGTGACAACGGCAGAGCTGAGCAGTCCCAATAGACATCATATGGCCTGCAAAACCTAAAAGATTTACTATCTGGCTCCTTAAGGAAAAAGTTTGTCAAACCCTACATCAGAAAATGTGAATGTAAATACCCATGAGAACTTTAACACACCTGATCATGCATTTGTTTTGATTACTGGCATGGGACACGTAAAGAGTTCAGGAATGTCTGAGTCCCAAGAAGGCTCAGGGAAGGGGTACCTGGATAGCTCAGGGCTCAGTCAGTCAAGCAACCAACTCTTGACTTCAGCTCAAGTCACGATCCCGGGGTCGTGAGATCGAGCCGTGTGCTGGGCTCTGTGCTGAGCATGGAATCTGCTTAAGATTCTCCTTTCTCTCTCTCTCTCTCTCTCTCAAATAAAATTTTAAAAATTAAAAAAAAATGGGGCGCCTGGGTGGCGCAGTCGGTTGGGCGTCCGACTTCAGCCAGGTCACGATCTCGCGGTCCGTGAGTTCGAGCCCCACATCGGGCTCTGGGCTGATGGCTCAGAGCCTGGAGCCTGTTTCCGATTCTGTGTCTCCCTCTCTCTCTGCCACTCCCCCGTTCATGCTCTGTCTCTCTCTGTCCCAAAAATAAATAAACGTTGAAAAAAAAAATTAAAAGAAGAAGGCTTGGGGCAGTCTAGGTGAGAGTTCTGAGGAATACAAGGACAGACAGCCAAAGTCTAGCTCTTCTTACTACATGTTTGTGTCCAGGGTAGACCAAGAGATACCCATGGGGAAATGTTCCCTCACCCCCTACCATGAATCCCCAGAGTGATGCACCAAGCCTAGGCAGGATATAATCTTCCCTTTTGGGTAGACAGGTGGGTACCTCTGATTTTTTGCTACATTACACCCTGTGCTGAACTAAGTGGAGAGTGATGGCTTAGCAGGGCTCAGGTGAGTCCAAGTATAGCCCATAAGTAGAGGGCTATACTTGGACACAACTGAAAGTAACCAGTATGAAAGGCAGAAACACAGGGCTCAAGACCAAACGCTAAGATGACAGACAGACACCCCCTTCTCTGTCACCAGCTGGAAGTAAGAGCAGGATTAGTAAGAGGAAGCTCTGAGTTCCATTCTGACATGAGTTCCATTCTTCCCAGGCTGGTGGCTTTTCTTCCTGGAGTTGTGGTCTAGCTGGCCAGATCAGCTCCTGAATGTTCAAGGCATTAACCCTATAATTAAGAATTCTTCTCTATTGAAAAACAGGTTTATCTTTATCAGTGTGAGGCAGGGGCCTCTGGCATCTGTCAAATGGTGGAATTAGGACTGATAGGAAGCAGGCTGCAATAAGGTGACTTACCAAGTGGAGCCTTAAATGTCACAACTAGATATTCTCTGAGTTTCCACAGAATCAGATTGGCTAAACCTGGCTTCCCTTTTTACTCTTCCTCTTCAAATTTCTTAGGTTTTCTTTTGAGCTTCCCAAAGTAGAAACCAAAGCTAGAATAAGACTAGACCCTTGTCAGTAATTAAAAGAAAGGATTTGTTTCTTAAAAGGAAGTTTGGGGGCTTCTGGGTGGTCCAGTCGGTTAAGCATCTGACTCTTGACATCGGCTCAAGTTGTGATCTCATGAACTCCATGCTGACAGCACGGAGCTTGCTTGGGATTCTGTGTCTCCCTCTCTCTGTCCACCCCACACTTGTGCTCGTTCTCTCTCTCTCTCTCTCTCTCTCTCTCTCAAAAATGAATAAATAAACATTTTTTTAAAGGAAGTCTTTTAAGAGATTAGAGTATCTGTCAAATTCACCACATTCCCCAAGCAGAATTGTAGCTCAGTTCTGATACTTGGGTGAGTGAGAGCAGATGGCATGAGTCTAGAAAGAGTATTAGATGAGAATGTTTGCCCTCCTGCAGAGAACACGGGAAAAGGTGAATGGTGACAAATATTTTTTAAAATCTATGATATGAAATAAAGACCAGAACTGCAGAAACCAAGCACGTGAGAGACGGAAAGACATATAGTTTAACGGGGGGAGCAGGGGGACACATTTCCAGTGCTCTGGAGAATCCAGGTCACTGGATTCCTAGCCTGTGTGCTTTGCACGCTGCCACAAGCCCCACAGTGGTCACCCCTATTGAGCACCTGAGCCTGTCCTGAGGTCTTGTCCACGGAAAACGTAGCACAGCCATTTTCTTGGCTGGATTCCATCGGGCCCCGCCATCCCTGTCAGGCTGACCCAGCAACTTGGCTTTCCAGGACCAGCCTGGGTAGATATTTCCCTCAGATATTCTCTCCCCCACAAACGAAACCAATGCTGAACATTCACAGAACAAATTTTTCAAATTAACCTGCAAAATCCCCTCCTGGCACTGCAGGGAGGTCAGGCAAGATGCTGATGATTCCGCAACTCAGCATCAGGCATCCACGTTTCACCACACACTGATATCAGATGGTCTCTCCCTTGCTCAGGTTTTTCAGAGTAAGAAAGGTTACATTTTTCATCCACAGAAAGCCACTGTCACAGCTAGTGATAAGAAAGAATTTATTATGGGAATCACAGAAGAAGCGAGGCAAAAAAGCACTAGATTTGAGGAGGCAGAACGGTGCCGTAGAAAGCTTGGAAGACTTCAAAGCAGAGACCTCAGTTAAAATCCTGGCTCCTCTAACTAGCAGTGTGCTTGATCCTTCGAAGCCTCTGTCCTTATCTGCAAGGCAGGTTAATGCCTGTACCCCAGGCTGCGAAAATCAGATGAGGCAATGTGTATGGAGCATGCCGAATGCTTCTCAGTGAAGGACTATAAATTATGTGTAAATATGAGTAGGTGGGCATAACTAGGGAACACTTAGAGAGAGACGCAGTGGGTATTAAAGGAATCTAGTGCTGCCTGCCCCCTGCTCCCACCTCAACACCAACTATGTCAGGAGTTGATAACTTTTGCCATGGCTCCTTCCTCTTCACTCTTCTGACATAAGAGTGAGGAGATTACAAAGGGGACATCAGCAAAGTAAACACTGTACCAGGGAGGAATCAGCCAGGTTAACAGACCTCCTGCTGGTATGGTAGAGTAGAAATCATTCACACCACCCACTGGATGAGTTGAGTCATAGAATCCACCCAGCCATGTAGTTAAGAGCTGCACTCCTGGGGGGAATTAAAAAATTTCTGACCCAAGACCCAAGTCGCAGGGGAAAAAATGGCACTTTGGCATCTGAACACTTCAACGGAAGGATGGCTGAGCAGGTGGACAGAGCCCTTGGGCATTCAGACACCAGGGACAGCATGAAGTGGGGGGAAAGCAAGAGGAAATCAAACAAGAAGAAGCGAAAGAGGGCTTGGAAAAGCCAGTGAAAGAACCCAAAGGAAACCACAGCCTGATCTGTGATTCTGCTAAGAGCCCTGGTGATCACCCCATGTAGCTCAGCGTTGGTATGAGTGATGATTTACGTTGGCCTTGAACTCCAAACTACCATGCAGAGGCTGTGGTGAGGTCACTACTAGGCTGGAACAATCATGCAATTTGAAACAGGAAGACCGAGTGCTGACAACTCTTTGCGCTTCTGGATGGTTCTGCGACCCTGAGTAAATCATACTCCTTCCTTTGCACCTCAATGCCTTCATTTGTAAAATGAGGGTTAGACCAGCTGAACTCAAAGCTTTGTTTAGGCTCTGATTCTAAGAGTCCCCAGAGAGGACATATGACTAGAGAGGAAAGCTTCCCTCCCACACAGAATCTGCCATGCTCCTTGTTTGTTATTTCTGTGGGAGAGGGGACAATGGTTTTCTCTAAAATTCTCACTGAGTGAAGAGAATGATGACATATCTAAGAGTCTTGACGGCCAACGAACACAGGTTATGAATTCAGTCCACAGAGACCCTGTACTGTAACTGCCTCTTCAGACCCTCCATAGAAGGATAGGTTTGGGTCACAGCTCTGGGGTGTACATGAAGAGGCGGGGAGTCAGGAGTGAGGGAGATGGCCAACCCCACACGGACTGCCTCGCAGCTTAGTGCATCTGTGTTCTTGCGCATCTCCACATGTGCCTGCTCCGTGCTTGCCAATTTCCATGCCTTTCAGTACAAGTTCTTGGTTCCCGGACTGTTACACGTCCCAGCTGGTATTCTGCTCTCCCACAAGCTGCCTCAGAACACACAGCCCCGATGTCTGTCCACCCACCTCTCCCAAAGCTTCATTCTTTCCTCAGCAGCCCCACACCACCCAGCCCAGGGAGGCTGTGCGCCCACTGTCGCTGAGGGCCAAAGAGCATGGAGCCAATTCTAGTTTCCTTTCCCTCCTGTTCTTTACACACACACACACGCACACACACACGCACGCACCCCAGGAGATGGGTTCACAGAGCTTCTGTTTCTGTTTTCCCTCCTCCTTTGACACACTTCTTTTCATCTGGATTCTTCTTCCAAATGAATTGTTCGGTTCTGACGCGAGAGCGAGGGACTGGATGTCTCCCTTCTATGTAAATGGTAAGTCAACGCATTAACTCAGTACAAATTTGGCATATGCCTACCACGTGTCACACATTGGGCTGGTTGGCATGAATGCCGATAACAAATCAGACACAGTCTGGAGAGTGTTAAAGACCAAACCACTGATGAGTGAGGCATCCAGAAACTATTCCTTCAATGCGGTTAACCAACACATGCAAGTTAATGATCAAGAGAGGCTTATCAATAACTCAGCTCTACTGCTGTGTGAATTAGAAACAGTCTCCACGGCATGTCCACCAAGGCTCCCTCTTCTGCCCCCTATTCCAATCATGTAGTCGGGGGGGGGGGGGTAACATGCGTGTCAGTCTGTGGTATTGTGGCAAGAGCGCGAGGTAGGGGTTAGGCGCCCTGGTGCCGAGCTCCACTTCCGCAACATAACTAGCTGTGGGACCTGGGCAGTTTCCCTCTCCTTGTCCCTATGTGACCTAGGGGAATTGGAGTCCATTGTTTCCAGCAACCCTTCCAGCTCTGAACAGCTTTTATCCCACTATCTGCTGCATACAATTCATTACAGAAAGAAAGAAAGGCTTATTTTGAGACCACCAAGCCAGGGAAATGACATGGGAAATGACTGTCATAGGGGAAGAAAGCCCAAAAGAAGTCTGTGGTATTCAAAGGGACCAAGGTGACTGAGGCTCCCTAAGGAGAGGGATCAGGATGCAGATAAGGAGCAATTAAACCAGCAGAGAAACCCTGCCTGGGCAGCTTAGGTTTACATTAGGAATGACATCATCTTTCTATGAAAAGCCTAATGAGAATATGGCTTTTTAAAGATAGCAGCCCTGATCATTAAAGAAGTGTGTGTGCGTACTTCTCTCTGACTATTTCCAAGGGCAGTCTTCGACCCCATATCCAAGATGAGACCATCCCTTTAGGGACTGCGTACAGTATTGGTTTTTTAATTGTCCTCTGGCCTGAGCCACCTTTATTTCTTCTCCCTCTCCCTTCCTTCCTCTTCCATCCCTGTTCTTCCTCTCTTCCTTTCTCTCTCTCTCAAAAACACACAGTTAAAAAAAAAAAAACTGCATAAAATCGTGTAAGGCGAACAGTCCCTCTTTCTGCCTTCCCCTTGACTCTTACTTCTGTAGTCCCCTTTCCAGAATCAGTCACCGTTACCACTTTCTTAAAGAAACTTCAAAAGGTGTTCTCTGCACAGACCTGTATATATGCATTTATAGCCCCCCTTTTATAAAAAGGTCTTGCCTCTTTGTTTTTCCATGTTCCGTTCAGTCTCAGCATAAGTGTACCTTGTTTAATACAGTGTACGTGCACCCAGAAGGTTGTATAAATCAAATTTTATTGTGATAGGCGTAAAAAGAAAAGTTGTGTTATTTAAAAAGAAAAAAAAATGTTCTATGCCTTAGCAGGCAATTTAAAACAAACAAAAATATCTTTGCGTCAATAGACCGTTCTTTCGTCCCCTCCCCACCATGTAGTGAGTTGTGCGTGTACTTTGGTATTGGGGTTTCCTGAGGCTGAGCGTTTCTGTGTTTGAATTGTTCTCATGATAAAAAGAAAATACATTATGACTTGTTGGACGACGTGCGTTTTATAGTTTTCCGTAATGAGCCAAGAGAGCCCATCAGTATTCAAACCCCAGCAGGATGGCACTGCCCCAGAAAAGCGCATTGCAAGTGACCTAAATGAGAGGATCAAGTCAGACTGTGTTGTGTAACTGCCAGCCAGAGTCACTGGTGAGGGAGTGGCTCCCGCTCAGCACTGCCTTAGGCAGTGTGAGATGTGCCAAAAGGTAAACTGCTTATACTTTAGGTAAAAGCAGATCTGGAATCAGTTTGAAGGAAATGACAATACAATAGGAATTATATGTTAAAATTATGCATAACTGTGCCAGGAGCAGGCGTGGCTGGAATTCTGAAAGGCAGGGAGGTCCTCCCTATGACTAGGGAGTGGGAAAGGCTTGCCAGGAGCACTAAGTTGAGTGGGGCAGAGAGTTTAAGGGGCAGCAGTTAGAACCAGGGGAGAGGACAGGGCTGCTCTAACAAAGCACCACGACCTGGGTGGCTTGAAACAACAGAAATGAAGGTGTCCCCAGCGTGTGCTTCCTCTGAACCCTATAGGGGAGAATCCTTCCTTGCCTCTTCCTAGTGTCCAGGGGTTGCTGGCAATCTTGCTGTCCCTGAGCTGTGGCTGCCTCACTCCAATCTCTGCTCTGTTGTCCTACTGGTGTGGGAAGCAAAGGCAGGAGGAAAGGGCAGATAGAACTCAATTTCCTTAGAACCTGCAGCCCAGTATTGACAGATACTTGAGGCTCCAGGAACTCCCTAAGGTCTTAATGCTAATGCTTTCCTGGAGGGAAAACAACCCTAGCTTGACAATAACTAGGCCTCCAGTACCCTGGGAATCTTCTTTAGCATATGGAAATCTCACTGGAAACTTCCCCGGGACTTTACCTCCCCCAACTCCACAGTATATAACCAGTGTCTCCTCATGTTCCCACGGGTCCTGTCCCGGTGATTTAATAAAATCACCTTTTTGCATCAAAGATGTCTTCCAGAATTCTTTCTTGGCATCAGCTCCGGACCCCACGAACCCCACTATCACCCCCAAAAACCTCATCAATAGGGCCACCTTCTTTCTCTCTGTGTATCTGTGTCTTCACTGGCATTGTCCGCTCTTATAGGGACACCAGTCATATTGGATTAAGGGCCCACCCTACTCCAGCATGACCTCACCTTAACTTAACTAATTACATCTGCAGTGACCCTATTTCCGAATAAGGTTACATCCTGAGGGACTGGGGAGATAGGGCTTCAACAGATCTCTTGGGGAGGGGAGCACAATTCAACTCAAGTGGCAAGGATTCTCCACTTGGCTCCATTTCCAGTCTGCCTCACCTTCTGCCCCCCCTGGACAAAGTCAGTGTGCACAGAGTTCATTCCCCTCTTCTCCAAGGACCCCACCTCTCCCTCAGTACCCCGTTCGCACAGCCTCCCTGTGGAGGTTCCTATCACCCAGAGCTCCTGCTCCTACAAAACAGCAGCTGAGGGATGCTCTCATCTGAGCGTCCTTTCCCATAGCCCAGGGCCCTTGGTTCCTTGTCCTGCTCTGTTCCCCACCTCCTGACTCACATTCCTCTTCCCTACATTGGACCCCACTAATTCACCTGTGTTCTCTCATTGGCACCACCACGGTCCCTGTCCCCGATGGCCCTTGCAGCCAACCAGCAAGAGGCCTGCCTCTTCCAGCAACGATCCATACTGCAGGAAAAAACTAGAAAAGCAAACAAACAAACAAGACAAAAACACATGCCTTTGCCTATCTGTTTCTCTAAAAACCATCCATTTGTCATTTGAGTCTTAGCCGTGTCTCAGCACATGTATTCTCATCCCCATTTGATCATTTTTCCTGTTTCCCACATCAGCTTCCCAAACTCCCCCCACCCCTGTCCCCATTACCTTCCCTCCCTCTGGATTGACATTGTTCTCTATTACACAGAGTATAGGAACCATCAAACATAAACTTGTTTAACTTCCTCCTTCTCTGGCTCAAAGTGCTGACCCAGCTTCCTTCTCCTATTCATGTCTGCTCTGTAGTCTCAGGGCATTTTTTTTCTAAGGAGAAGGTAATTCATGTTTATTAAATCCCTCCAGAGTGCCAGGCATTATGCTAGGTGTTCTCGCCTCTTATCTCACTGTGACACTTATGTTGTTCTAATTTTGCTAGTTTACGTTTCTATCTGACCCTCCAGCTACAAGCTTCTTGTGAAATCTCTGGGGACATCATCGGGCATTATTCCATGTAATCCTCTAGAACTTTATGAACCAAGTACAGATTATCTCCAAATTACAGATGAGGAAACCAAATCTCATTGTGTTAAGCCACTTGACCAACCTTGGTACCACCTGGACGTAGCAGAGCCCGGATGCAGGCACAGGTCCACCGACCACACGGCCCACCACACGACACGGAACAAATGAGTGGCACGTTGCTAACTCTGGGCCAGACAGAACAGCAAATGAGGGCCTGCTCCCACTCGCCTGATTGGCTGCCTCCCTCCTCTAGAAACAGGAACCATTCTCAGAGTCTGGAGTAAGGATTATTCTAAGAACTATTTAAGCTTGGTAGGGACCCTTTCGTTCATTTGCTCAACAAATATTTGTGTCTTATATGTGTTAAACCCTGTGCTGGAAAGGGTAGACACAATCATGAGCAAAACAGAACAGGGACTTCTTCAGGCTAAGGACCTGTCTGGGAACAGCTTAACACACAGACCGAAGGCGGTCGTCCCCAGCCCCGTACGCAGCCTGTCCACAGCCCTTCCCTGTAGTTCAGGACATCTGAGCCCGGTGACAGGGATACATTGCCTCCCCTAGGGGTGCCTGGGGAAAATGAGAAAAGGGTTTCCCTTTTTCCAGTTTCCCTTCCCTCTCTTGGAGAGAAAATGGTGAGCAAGGCTGTTTTCCATCACCAAATTTATGGATTATGGCCAGAGTTCAAAATCACTCCCAAGGTCCCTAAATGAGGAGGCAGAATCCCATGCCTGCCCTGACTGCAGTTACTCACCTGTGCACCTGCCCATGTGAAAAGTGTGCTTACTTCCTGATAGGCTTCCCCAGGTACAGGCTTCTCCGCTTTAACTATTGGCCTTTGGATTGGATAGTTCTTTGCTCTGTGGGGCTGTCCCGCACACCGTAAGATATGAGCAGTATCCATGGCCTGTACCCACTACATCCTGTTAGCAGCATCACCACCATCCCACTTAGGACAATTAAAAATGTCTCAGACACTGCGACCTGTTGCCTGAGTGAGGGCACAATCAGCCCCCTGTTAAAAACCACTGTTTTTGAACAGTGCATTGAAAATTGCTCCCATGACCTTTAAGGTACCAGCCAGAGACCCACATCACCTGAGTGCCACAGAGGAGCCTCTCTGAGAGGAGACCCAGTGCAGCCAGGACTCTCCCTCTCAAGAAGGCTGCGGAGGTAAGCGCTGTGTGCATCACAGACTCAGATTAAACACATCCAGGCTCACCCAGGGACTCGGGAAATGCTCAGTCACCAAACTGTGCCCAGAATCACAGGACATTTGTGGTAGTGCCCACAACTGGAGAAGTGACAGGTTAATCCTCCCCAAAGACTCTGATCTGCATAGGTCATATCATTTCTTCTGTAGTCACTTCCTACCAGATACCTTGCTGTCATCACTTCCTGAAAGGCTTTTGTTAGAGTATTGTCTCTCTTTTTCACATGCCCTCTCCTTTAAAATGTGATCCTCCCCACGAGAGCACAGTAAATCACCGACATTTTATTTTGAATTAGCTAACAAATCCTTTCCCTCAAGGTCCTGTGGAAATCAGACACACATCAGCCAGCTTTGACTGGAAGCTGGCTATGTCCCCAGATCTCAATAGGTGGCTTTGCAGCCATATCGTCCATATGCCAAGATGAAATTGACTGAATTTGGGCATGTCAATTTGAGGACAGTTTTTCCAGTCCTAACGGAGCAAACCCCAGGACATCAAACTGGTGTAAGGATGCTGTATGAGAACAGCCTCCCCTTAGGAGGGTCCTCTGTGAGCAAAAGTACTGCTGCACTGAGGAAGGGGGAAAAAAGCTAGTCCAGTGAAGCAGAGACAGAGGAAGAGAAGATGGAGACCCTTGCCAATTTGACCTTTTCTGCCTACTTGCCATGAAGGCTGGTGGGGGATTGTGACCTGTTACAATGGTTTTTTGAGGAGAAATCATTCAATAAGTATTTATGACAATCAACTTTGTGCCAGACCCAGTGGGATTGATTTGAACTGTTTTCCTTCCCAGACCTCATTCTACATCAGTACTGGCCCCCATGGCCCCTTAGTAAGGGATAGAGTATGTGCCACTGAGAATGTGTTGCCAAGAAATGGGGTCATGTTTCCTGTCCAAGACCAGTTCAGTTCTAACCAGTTATAACATGGGAATTTGGAGCTGAGACAAATAGGATACAGGAAGATTGAGGAGACTCTGACCTCACTGGCTGCCTTCTAGAATCTCTGACCCTAAGGGGACAAGAGAGAAGATCCAAGAAACACCTGGGCCGCCAAGCTTCTCATTAGCAGACCAGAGGTCCAGGCTAATGGCATACACTTGTGCCAACCCAGCCCCGGACCCCAAACCACTGGGGAATCTGAAGTCCATCCCCTGTAGTTCCCCATGACACGGATATTCACCCATCTGAATTCACATTCCACTCTCTGGGGTAGATTCTTCCATTCCTGCATGGTTACAGATACCCAGAAAGTGGCTTGGCCATCGGTGTAGCTCCATCCCACTGTTCCTTAAAGTATGGTATTTCAACCACCTGCATCAAAATCACCCACGGAGTGTTTAAGATGCATGTTCAAAAAAAAAAAAAAAAAAAAAGGTAGCCTCACTTTAGACTAAATAAATCAGAATCCCAAAGGAGTAAGAGTCAAGTATCTGATTTTTTAAAATTACACTTTTAGGTGATTCTTATACAAACTAATTTGGGAATCATTGGCAAGGTGAAAAGAACACAGACTTTGAAACTAGGCTGAGCTAGGTTCACACCCAACCCTGCTACTTCTAAACTGTGTGACATTAAGCAAGTTACTTAGCATCTTTTTCATTTCTAAAATGGGGAAAGTAAAGCCTATGTAATGGGTTTGGTGTAAGAATCAATATGATAATATTTAAAAAAAAAAAAAAAAAAGGCTCAGTTCACTTTACGTGCTTACATAGTGCTCCATATGTCAGTGGTTGTTATTGTCACCATGCTTTGGTGGAATTTAGCCAAATGATCAAATCTACTGTTGGTCCTTGGAACCGCTGAATCTTTCTGGAACCATCTAGCCAAACCCCTGCTGCAGATTATAACAGTCAAAACTGGAAGGTCTGCATCACCCGGGATCATTGTTACCCTTCACTGGAAGCTCTGGAGCCTAAGGACCAAACAGAGCTTTTCAACCCATCAGAGCTCTGGGAAGGAAAGGCAGGCAGATTGCTGGGGAGAAAGTGCCTGTTAACCCATCCACTCCTTTTTAAATGCTCAAGTACCCAGATGCCAAAAGGGCCTGATCTCAGCAGCACACACACACAGACCTGACCTTGCCTACAGCACCACTGTACCAGGGCCAGCACCCACAGTGCAACTGACAGGCACAGTGTGATAAGCAAGCTATTTTCTGAATCTGCACAAGGAATGTTTAATATTCCAGAGCTCATACAAATGGAAGAGGCTGCTAAACAGTGTCGGAAAGTTCTGCAGAAAAGCATTATGCATTTCTCAAGGAAATTATTTTTAAAAGCTTTTCCACTGACAGTTTCTTCAAAGGGAGACAATTGTTCCTTTCAAAAGTTCCTATGTTCTAACAGAGATAAGCAGCTTAGGTCTGCTTCTGGGGTGACTAAGTGCTCCTTTACATTCTTATTTCTGCCCCGGATTATTCCAAACCCTCAGCCTCTCGAAGAAATCAAGTCCCAAGCTTAGGCATTAGCAGGAGGACTTCTGATCCCCTAGTTTTGAACCAGAAGAATGAGACTCCTTTATTAAAGGGAGGTTTCTCCAGTTTAGGCATTCCTGGAACTAATCGTCCTTATTTCATAGCTGGATCTCCCATCAGGGTCCTAATTCATTCAGGACCCTGCTGTGGACTGAATGTTTGTGACCCCTCCTTCCCATTCACACACTGAAGCTTAATCCCCAAGGCGCTGGTATTTGGAGGTGGAGACTTGGGGAGGTGAGGAGGTCATGAAGGTGGAGCCCTTAGGAATGTGGTTAGTGCCTTTATAAAAGAGGTCCCAGGGGCACCGACTATTGATTTTGGCTCAGATCATGATCTCATGGTTCATGAGTCTGAGCCCCAAGTTGGACTCTGCACTGACAGCAGGAATCTGCTTGATATTCTTGGTCTCCCTCCCTCTCTGCCCCACCCACACCCCCCCCCCCCACTTGTGCACTCACACACGAGCATGCACAAGCATTCTCTGTCTGTCTCTCTCTCTCAAAAATAAATAAACATTTAAAAGAGGCCCTAGAGAGTTCCCTCACCCCCCCCCATCACCTAAAGCACAACAAGAAGACAGCAATTTATGAATCAGAAACAGGCTGCCCCAAACCCCAAAACTGCAGACATCTTGATCTTGGATTTTCCAGCCTCCAAAGCTGTGAGAAATAATTTTCTGTTGCTTATAAGCCACCCAGTCTATGGCATGGTATGATAGCAGCCCAAACTAAGATAGGCCCTATAAGAAGTCTACCTGGCTAGGATTTTAAACATAAGCCTTGGGGCACCTGGGTGCCTCAGTTGGTTAAGTGTCAGACTCCTGATTTTCTGTTCAGGTCATGATCTCCCTGCTTATGGGATCAAGACCCGCGTAAGGCTCCACACTGATAGCACAGGGCCTGCTTGGGATTCTCTTTCTCCCTCTCTCTGCCTCTCCCCCTCCCCTGCTCATGCTCTCTCTTTCTCTCTCTCTCTCAAAATAAATGAATAAACTTAAAAAATAATAATAAAGACAAGACTAACCCACATATCTCAGGAATAGTTACGTAAGTTACTTTGTTGGTGGTTTTTATTTTTGTTTCTTAATTTGGGGGGCAGGTACATAAATATCCATTATTTTATCCTTTATAAATTTTCATATATCTAAAATATTTTCTTTAAAAATAATGTTTCCAGATATGCATTGAATATGCCCAGGAAAACGTCTTGTCAGTAGCCCTAATCAATACTGGTATCACCCAGCTTGTGACATGTATTCCTGCACTTTCTCCTTTGAGCATCTTGGCACATGGTTGCTATGAACCTTCCGCAGACAATAATACCTGAAAGCAGAGACCTTAGAATTTCCAACATACTGCATGGGAATGGACACCTGGCAAGTACTATTTATTGAATTTTTTGTTCATTAGATTGAGGCCTTGCCTCCTCTAAGAGCCTCTCCCTTAGACCTGTAGACTTTTCCCCTTCCTCTTCACCCCAAATGGGTTCACTGCATGATGGCTGAGGTCATTCCAGCACACATATGCTTTGATGACAGTGTAAAGGAATCTCAACTTTTATAATATGGATCTGATAAATTATATGCATACATGCTCATATTTAATTAAGTCAACTTGGCATAAGGTTAAAGCATAATTCATTTTCCATAAAGCAGAAGGCATCACAATCTCACACTTTAGCCTCTACTACAGAGCTGTAATCATCAAGACACTATGGTATTGGTATTGGCACAAAAACAGACACATAGATCAATGGAATAGAATAGAGAATGCAGAATTAGACGCACAAATGTATGGCCAACTAGTCTTTGACAAATCAGGAAAGAATATCCAGTGGAAAAAAAGATAGTCTCTTTAGCAAATGGTGTGGGAGAACTGGACAACAACAAGCAGAAGAATGAAACTAGACCACTTTCTTAACACCATACACAAAAATAAACTCAAAATGGATGAAAGACCTAAATGTGAGACAGGAAACCATCAAAACCCTAGAGGAGAAAACAGGCAACAACCTCTTTGACCTCAGCCACAGCAATTTCATGCTCGACACATCTCCAAAGGCAATGGAATTAAAAGCAAAAATGAACTATTGGGACCTCATCAAGATAAAAAGCTTCTGCACTTCAAAGGAAACAATCAACAAAACTAAAAGGCAACTGATGGAATGGGAAAAGATATTTGCAAATGACGTATGGGATAAAGCATTAGTATTCAAAATCTATAAAGAACTCACCAAACTCAACACCCGAAAAATAATCCAGTGAAGAAATGGGCAGAAGACATGAACAAACACCTTTCCAAAGAAGATATCCAGATGGCCAACAGATGCGAAAAGATGCTCAACATCACTCATCATCAGGGAAATACAGATCAAAGCCACACTGAAATACCACCTCACACCAGTAAGAGTGGCTAAAATTAACAACTCAGGAAACAACAGATGCTGGTGAAGATGTGGAGAAACGGGAATCCTCTTGCACTGTTGGTGGGAATGTAAACTTGGGCAGCCACTCTGGAAAACAGTATGGAAGATCCTCAAAAAATTAAAAATATAACTACCCTATGACCCAGAAATAGCACTAATAGGAATTTATCTAAAGGACAAAGGAGTGCTGATGCATAGGGGCACATGTACCCCAGTGTTTATAGCAACACTTTCAACAATAGCCAAATTATGGAAAGAGCCTAAATGTCCATCAACTGAGGAATGGATAAAGAAGATGTGGTTTGTATATACAATGGAATACTACTTGGCAGCGAGAAAGAATGAATCTTGCAATTTGCAGCAACATGGGTGGAACTGGAGGGTATTATGCTAGGTGAAATAAATCCGTCAGAGAAAGACAGATATCATATGTTTTCACCCATATGTAGAACTTGAAAAACTTAACAGAAGACCATGAGGGAAGGGAAGGTGAAAAAATAGTTACAGAGAGGGAGGCAAACCATAAGAGACTCTTAAATATAGAGAACAAACTGAGGGTTGGTGGGGAAGAGTGGGGGAGAGGGGAAAATGGGTGATGGGCAGTGAGGAGGACACTTGTTGGGATGAGCACTGGGTATTGTATGTAAGCGATGAATCACAGGAATCTACCCCCAAAACCAAGAGCATACTGTATACACTGTATGTTAGCCAACTTGACAATAAATGACATTTTAAAAAATACTAATAAAATATAATACAAATTAAAAAAAAAAAACATAATTAGTTTTCCAAAGTTCATTCTGTTGTCATTCCCCTCCAGTTATCCCTCTGGTTCTTTTTCTAGTCTAGATGGAGGCTACTTTTTTCCCCCCAAAGTCAGCCCATTTCCATCTTCCATTTCAAAAACCATACAAACTCTGACCAGAGAGTATCCTAGGCTTCCTCCTGGTAGTAGCTCACAGCAGCCCGCAGGTCCCCCCATCAGCCAGTCTCCCCTAGCAATTCCTGAATTCCTTTGTCTCTCCTTTGCTCTCTCCCTTTTCCCCAGCCTATGCATTCTTGGAAAGTTCAGGTTCCCTCATTGTTTCATTCTCCAGAGTCACCATCTAGACTTTCCTGCTCCTAACCCTCCCCTCACCCAGAACTAGAGGCCACTTCTGGGATCTCACCCCCAGGCAATTGTTCCTCCTAGTAATTTGCTTCATCCACCCGTAAGTGAAAATAAGCTGGGCCAGGATTCTACAGGAGACAAGAGGCAAGAGTCTCTCTTGGCCTCAGAGATAATGCCCGCAAATAGAGCCATGATGTTCCTACTGGCCTCCTCAAAATCTGTACGAAGCCTTATTTATGACTTGTGCTGGACTTAAAATGGGGGAGATGGAGAGCACAGTGAACTTACTGAAACCTCACGACCTGTACACAGTGAGGGCTTGGGTCCACAGGTACCACAAGGGTAGCTGGGCAAGGAATTTGAATAACAGCCCACCATAACCAACCACTTCCTCTCTGACCCACAGGCTTTGTTGTAGGATCTGGCTTACTATTCAGAACAATTTCTTCCTAGATGACAGTAAATTGTCTCTAGGGGACACCTTTTTTACTCTCTGCCCTCTTGCCCGCCCAATGCCCCTAACCCTTCACAACCCCATTCTTCCCCACACCCAACAGAAGGGTCCATGTGTGTCTTTAGCCCAAGTGGTGAACAGGGTATATTGTGCTCAGCATTGTCATTGTTTATCTAAGAGGCTACTCAGTGAATGTAAACAGATACTTAGAACCAGAAAATGTCTCCTAATTCTGCATCCCACATATACCTGGGCCCAGCAGAGATATACTGTTATGTTAATATTAACCCTATTAAGAGGTGATCGTGCATCACCTGTCCATTATCTCTCAAGTTCCAGGACTTCAGCCAAAGTGGATGTGTCCTCCAAAACAAAAGTCATCTAAGTAAATAGCTTTTCTGTACAGTGTGGATTAAAATCAACTTCAGAAAATAATACTCTTTATCATCTAACTCTCAGTTGACCCCAGATTGGGTAGTGTTCTTCAAGGACTAGGAATGAGAGCAAACAATTTTTCTGGAGATAAATTCACTAGTAGCTTTTCCCAATTTTGAGCAGGAGTGCCTCACATTTGATCATTTTTCATCCCAAGGAGAGAAAGCAATCTCAGTAAGGGCTTAACTCAACAGCTTTGCACCCTCCTCCTCCAAGGTGCTCAGGAAGAGCCAGTGTACTTCTCAAGGCTAGATGCCCATTACTAATACTGACTTCATGTGGGAACACGTCCACCTCTACAAGCAATAATCACCGTTTCCTTCCTTAAGAGCTTTGTCACTGTCAGACTGATCTTTCATGAAGGGTCACCTGATCTTAAGAACCAGAGTCAAATTCTGACAGAAAAGGTTCAACATCTGAACAGATAATAACTATATAAATGATACTCTTAAAATAATTAAAATAAATGTATACCTGGTATATGAGGAAGAAGGAAAACACAACAGACTTATTTCTTCATCACGAAATTCATTTGGTAACAGTAAATTCTGAATGTGATATTTACCACATTAAATGGTGAATATTCACCACACTTAATGGTGGGGGGAGGCTGGCATGCCAACTCCTGAGTTTTCTCTTAGGGTTGTTTCTGGGTCTAGTTCTTAGAGGCTCTCCCCTGCTCAAGCCCAGAACTGCCCTTTTCCCCTCTCCCATTCTCCCCATATCTAGGTCCACATAGCCTTTAGAAAGGGGGAGCACCCAACAATCATACTACAGAACCTAGACCCTTAGATCTGGGCAGAGACTGGGACTGACACCACAAGAGTCACAGAAATAGTTTTCCCAAGAGGCCCAGTACCTGCCTCCTTCCAAGAGCCCAGACCACTGCCTGCCTGGTTTCTCCTACCCTGTACCCCCATAGGCCCCCAGCTCTTTGTGCTTTCACTTCTCTTTGGATTCCAGCTGTTTTATTTTATTTTTTTAATCTGAACATTAATGTTTGAAGTAGGTGGAGCAGCATGAACAAAGATAGAAGCAAGAAAATCCATGACTTTTTCCACAAGTCGAGGTAGTTCCGAATAACTGTGTACGTAGAAAAGGGAGTGGCAAGAGAAGGAATGGAAGCCAGGCATTCACAGCACGTATACTGCAATGGAATTATAATTGCAACCACAACCGTCCACCATTCACGCTCCCTGTGCAGGCCCAAGACAATTATCCTACCAGAGCCTCAGAGTGCTGCCTACTGATGGATCACAGCTGAGTCCCTCTATGGGCCTGGATTCAATTTCATAAGGTGTCAGGATACATGGTCAATATACAAAAATCAATGCATTCTGTATGCTAGCAATGAACAATTGAAAATAGCAATTCAAAAACAATACCGTATATAGTACCACACAAAAACATAAAATATTTAAGAACGAATTTAACAAAATGTGTGCAAGATCTATAGCTAAAGCCAATAAATCATTGCTGAAAGAAACTAAAAGTACTAAAAAACTTAAATAAGTGAAAAGATATGCCATCCCTAGAGATTAGAAGACTCTGTATTCTCAAGGCACAAATTATCCTCAAACTAATCTACAGATTTAATGTGTTATTCTAATCAAAATCCCAACAGTCATTTTGTATAAACTGACCATGTTGATTCTAAAACGCAGACAACCACAAATATCAAAACAATCTTTTAAAAGGAAAAATCTGGAGGGGTGCCTGGGGGCTCAGTCATTTAAGTGCCCAACTCTTGATTTCAGCTCAGGTCATGATCTCATGGTTTGTGGGTTCAAACCCCACATCGGGCTTTGTGCTGACAGTATGCGGAGCCTGCCTGGAATTCTCTGTCTCCTTTTTCTCTCTGCCCCTCCCCTGGCTCACAGATGTGCTTTTTCTCTCTCAACATAAATAAAGTTTAAAAAATTCTTAATTAAAAATAAATAAATAAAGCAAAAAAATTTTAAAGGTTGGAATGACTTGCACTACCTGTTACCCAGACTTAACTATAAATCTACAATACTCAAGACAGTGTGATATTGGCGTAAGGTCATATATACAGATCAGTAGGTGAGAGTAGAGTCCAGAAATAGACCCACACATATATAATCACTTGATTTTCACAAAGGCACCAAGAAAAGTCAATGAAGGGAAACTATAGCTTTTCAGCAGCTGGTGCTGAAACAACTGGATATCCATAGAGATAAATATGAATTTTAACCCTTACCTCACACCATACACAAAGGTAATTCAAGATGTATTGTAAACATAAATATGAAAGATAAGACTTTTGGAAGAAAACATAAGAACAAATTTTGTGACCTTGAGGGAAGCCAAAATTTCTTAGGCCACAAAAAGCACAAATCATAAAAAGGAAACAATGGATAAATTGGGCTTTATTAAACTTGAACCTTTATCTATTGGAACACATCACTGATAAAATGAGTATTTTCTCCACAGACTGGAAGAAACTCATGTGTATGACAAAGGAATTGCATCCAGAATATCTTTTTTTTTAACTCTGTAAATAAATAGTAATAAACTAAAGCAATACAATTTAAAAGGGGCAAAATCGCTTCACAAAATAAGGTATTTGAATCTCTAATGCACATAGGAGAAGATGCCCTATATCAAGAGTCGTCTGGAAGTACTAACTAAATCTACATGAAATACTTCTGCATGCTCACTAGAATGGCTAAAATTTAAAAGACTAATAATACCAAGTATTTCCAACAATGTGAAGATGTACAGATGGGGTGCTTAGGTGGCTTAGTTTGTTAAGCGTCTACATTGGCTCAGGTCATGATCTCTCAGTTCTTGAGTTTGAGCCCCAAGTCGGGCTCTGTGCTAACAGCTCAGAGCCTAGAACCTGCTTCAGATTCTGTGTCTCCCTCTTTCTCTGCCCCTCCCCTGCTCATGCTGTCTCTCAAAAATAAATAAATGTTATAAATAAATAAATAAATAAATAAATAAATAAATAAATTTAAATGTACAGATATGATGGGCCCCTGGGTGAGTCAGTTGGTTAAGTGTCCAACTTCGGCTCGGGTCATGATCTCATGGTTCGTGAGTCTGAGCCCCCACATCCGGCTCTGTGCTGACAGCTCAGGGCCTGGAGCCTGCTTCCTATTCTGTCTACTTTCCTCTCTGCCCCTCCCCTGCTCATACTCTGTCTTTCTGTATATATCAAAAATAAATAAACATTTAAAAATTAATAATAAATAAATAAATAAACAAACAAACAGGTATGATGTGATCTAGGTATTTCATCCCAAGGTATTTACTCAAGAAAAATGAACATTTGTCCAAAGACTTTTACACACATGTCCATAACAGCTTTATTCATGACATCCAAATAGTGGACAGTTAGTAATTATAATAATTAGTAATAGTGACAGTTGACTGTTATTTCAAATCTGAATTTATAATTTTCACTAAAGGATGCAATCAACATTTTCCCTTACAACTCTAATTCATTAGAAAATTTCAGATCTCCTCAGTTTCTAGTTGGATAAAGAAACTCTTTGAAGACAGGAACTGTGCTTATTTAGTTTTGCCTGTTTAGTACGTAGTTTATTGCCTGGCATATAGGAAATACTAGACAAATGTTTGTTGGTCATGATACAATTTAGCACAATTTTAGGTCCTTTAAAGGACATAACATTGCTGTAAATCACAACTTTGGTACCATTTGTAACAGACATGTCTCCCCCGCATCCTTGGTTAGATACTCCACTGAAAGCTCTCAGAAGCCACACCTTCTGTGGCAGGGGACACTGTCACTCCACAGCATCTCTGGGGAGAAGCTCTGGCTCAACGCGGTAAAGGCAGTCTTTTCTCTTGTTGCTAAAGGCTAAGACTGTGCAGGAAAGCTGGGCAGAACCTTAGGCACTCTAACTCCCAAATTAGGGGGATTCTAATCACATCTCAGAGGAAACTGACATGCCAATTCTTTCCTCTGATTTAAGAGAAATTTTACTGCCAGATGTGAGAGCCTCCTGAAATAAGGAAAAAGACAGTAAACTAGGTTCCTAGGTCCCCCAGCCATATCATTAATGTCAAACTCAGAGGAATTCAATAACTGGTTTAACTTGAGTATGATTCCAAGATTAATTCCCACCCACTATTGGATCAGTAGACAATACAAAATTAAAGTGGTAACAGGAATTATATTTCACTCTGAATTTATAGTACTATTTTCAAGCTCAGCCAAACTGAAAAAAATTAGAAGCACAACACTTCAAGCAGCTTCCAGGAAAATAATACAAAAGAAAGAGAAAAGAAGAGAAAAGAAAAGAAAAGAAAAGAGAAGAGAAGAGAAGAGAAGAAAAGAAAAGAAAAAAGAAAAGACCCCAATCCCTTTATACATAAACACCAGGGCTGTTTCACCCCCCTTGTTTCCAATCAAGAAGTGGTTTGGAATGTCAGCAGGTAAACACATTTTATTGTCCACTCACAGCAGCTAAGAGAGTCTTCCCTTCATCTTGGCCGTCCTTGTAAAGGCAATGAAAATGCCGAAGTCCAAAAAGTGTAAGAGAACATGTATGTTCCAAAACCCCCTGGAAAGATTAGGGGTCATTATTAAAGTGGAAATATAAGACAGGCTATAGTTTTTCCAGGGCAATCACTACATTATTTATGCCTTTTATTTCCTAGTCTCTTTTATCATCATTACATTCCTTGCCTTTGAGGAGATGGTGGGGATGGTGAAAAACTCCAAAGGGCCCAGAAGTTCTTTCCTTCAGACTTTGCAAGTTTTAGCCATTGGTTTCTCAAATAATTGTATCTGTTATAAAAGAAAACACAAACCATCTTAACTTTCCAGAAGCTGTCTGAAAAGTTTCGGGCACACTTAATTGATGAAAGAAAACTGGTTTGCAAGGAAGATGGATAGGCTAGATTTTGATATATCAGACTGATCAGTTTGTTCCTCTTGGAGCTCTGCCCCTCATTATGTGCTATCAGCCAAATGACAGCATCACTGAGCCTCAGTTTCCTTCTCCATAAAAATATTGTTGTTAGGATTAAATAATGATCTAAATAAAATAATGATCTGTACCTGGCATGTAATTAAAGTATCTATAAGAGGATGATGGGCATAAATTGGTCAAAGAGTAGGAAAATGGAGGGAAAGATTGAGAGGGAGTGAAAATGGATAAAAATTAGAGAAGCCCAAGGAGGCTGAGAAAAAGTAGTGTGGGGGAGGGGAGAAAGGGGTATGTCAAACAAGGTCACTCCACCCTAGAGTTTTAGAAATCAACTGAATATACATATGATCTATGGCCAGCTCCTCGACAGGGCACTGGTACCAGAACTTTACAAGTCATCCTTTGTTTTGTGGGTGTTCAATAAATTGACAATGACTGATGATGTAATCTTCATCCTTCCCTGACCTTATATTCCTTCAAAGATATCAGAGAATTGTTATTTAATGGGATAGTAGGGGAAAAACAGTAAATACTAAATGTTTAGGGCTTCAAGTGTGAAAAAGTATTAAATGTCCATTTAATCAAACAACAAAATGCCAGGTATTTATTTCACTTGCACAGATGTTGGACCAGTTGGACAATGATCCTTAAGGGACATTTTTGGCTCAGTGTCCCCAGTACCTGGCACCCAGGAGCTCTCAACACAGATTTCTTGGAATGAATAAGTCTAACATTCCATGAATCTCAGTACTGAAAAGGAAGAAGACGTTAAAAATAGGTCTCTGTCCTCCAGGAATCAGAGGAAGTTCTAGAGTTTCCTCCAGAACTCCAGGAATTCCAGAGTTGGAAAGGGCAAGATCAAACCAGAGCGGATCAGTCTGTAAAGACTTTGCAGATTTTCTTAGTGTAGATTACCTACAGAAGAATCTTTGCGAGGAGAAACAATTTTCTCATTACACAAAAAGAAGCCTCTTGGGGGGGGGGGAGACGACACCTGAGAATCTTAGTGAAAGCACACAAGCACCTCCTAATACTGACTCTCAAGAGTAAGGCTCCTGAATGAAGCAGATGTTCAAGGGAGCTTGAAAATCCCTAGCCTAAAAAAAGTCATAGGATGAGCCAAATACACCTGAAAGGCTTTCTTGTCTAACCAATTCATTTTTCAATGAGGATCTTAAGATCTAAAACAAAGAAATTATTACCCAGGGTCACATAGCAAGTTTAGACCTTAGGACCCCTCCCTTTGAGTTTTTGCAACGTTTGCTATTCCATGGAGACATTTTTGTCTGTTATGGAAAACACCAGTGATCAGCTGAGTATCTGCAACCCAGGCTCCTCCAGTCAATCGAGGTATCACTGCCAATGATTTGATAACTCGAGATCCACTACTATCTTTTCCAAACACTTTCACTCCCTCGGCATTGGCATCCGTACTTTTGGTTCATCTACAGGAACAATGTTAATTATATTGCCACATTAATCATTCCAGGAGCAAGAAATCAAACAGAGGAATGAGCATTACACTCCTTTCTTTAGAAAAATAAGCTCAATGTTTTGTTTTGCTATCCCTCAAATACCCAAATAACAGCCCCCTGGCACCCCACCTCCACCTGCAGGCCTTCCTCTCCCTAAACTATTCATGCCCTCTGATCCATGGGTCTCTGTTCCAGTTCTTTCCTTTGCTCATGGCAGTCTTCCCTTGCTCCCACCCCATCCTTTTCTTCATCTACTCAACCATCAAGGTTTCATTTAAAAGCTCCCTCTTCTGAAAGCCTCTTCAGGTTACTCAAAATCATAACAAATGGATCTTTTCTTTAAGACCCCAGATGTGCAGTCTGCCTCTATTTCAAGTCTCAGTTTCTCGGCTCCAGTGTTGATCCAATCACCTTCTAGACTGTAAACCTCCAGAAATTAGGGATAAGATGCATCCTTTTTTTACTGTTTCACTCAACATCACAGAAGAGATATTGACCATCTGCATTTTAAATGAAGACATCCATGAAATACCCTATCTGGATATTTCAAAATATTTAGTATGTCTGTGGAACTATGTAAATTACAATATTTTAATAATTTCCATAGTGAAGGAATAGTTGATAGGGTGACAACAGAATCCACCTCAAAACTAAGTTTATTATTACTCAAGAAAATAATACTGGTGAGCTTTTTTTAAAGTAAGAAAGGGGCGCTTGGGTGGCTAAGTGGGTTAAACGTCCAACTTGATTTCAGCTCAGGCCATGATCCCAGGGTTGTGAGATCGAGCCCCACATCTGGCTCCACACTGAGTGCTGAACATGGAGCTGGCTTGATTCTCTCTCTCTCTCTCTCTCTCTCTCTCTCTTTCTCTCTCTCTCTCAAATTCTCTCATTCTCTAAAATAGAATTTTTTTAAAAATTAAAAAGAAGAAAATAAATTTCTAGAAAGATCCATGATACCATGTGGTGAAGAAGAATGCAGGAAGTCTGTTGTACAACCGCACAGTTATGGATCCATAGCATTAGGAGAAAAAGAGAGGCAGGGAGATGGCCATGGGGATTTTTTTTCAGATTATATAGGTCAGCGCTTTCAGAATACTCTTATTCAGTGTCTTTATCCCCACTTATTTCAAATTAAGGTTTAAGGAAGTAGAAAGTAATATCACAAGGAAGGTGTAAAACAGAACAAAAATACTATTTTTCAAAAATCTGTGCCTCTGTGTATGGAGGATGAAGAAAAATGCACAACAGGCGCTTTCCATGGAAACAATTTTTGCAAAGACATAGGTATTACAGGAAAACAACAGCATCCAAAAATAATCCCAAGCACCTATGATCACTAAAAATAATTAGCAGTAGTCTTGAAAATATTCCATCAGAAGTGGAGTCATTAATGTCTACAAGGTTGATGAGCACCTGGAGACTTGATACGAAGTTAAAGCCAAATGTCCTCTCTGAAAAGCTCAGGAGATTACAAATCGTTCATTTAACAAATATGTATTAAGCATTAAATGAGTGCAAAGCACAAGATGAATTATGGAAAGATGTTTCCTTAAAGAGCTTATATCCTAGAAAGGAAAGAAAGCATTCCCACACCTACTATATTATTACTCAGCAGCAGTTGATGGGGCATATACTATGTCTCAGAATTCCCCGGAACACTAAAGCTGGATGCATAAAAGATGATCTCTGTCTCCAAAGCACTTATAATCTAGGTTGGGAGAAAAGCAATAGACATGAAATCATTTGTGAACCATACAAAACATCCATAAGCAAGCATTTTTTTTTAATTTTTTTTCCCAACGTTTATTTATTTTTGGGACAGAGAGAGACAGAGCATGAACGGGGGAGGGGCAGAGAGAGAGGGAGACACAGAATCGGAAACAGGCTCCAGGCTCTGAGCCATCAGCCCAGAGCCCGATGCGGGGCTCGAACTCACGGACCGCGAGATCGTGACCTGACTGAAGTCGGACGCTTAACCGACTGCGCCACCCAGGCGCCCCATAAGCAAGCATTTTAATCCGGTGGCACAACAAATAAATGTTCTCAAGATTTTGAGAATGAAGATTTACTTACAGCCTAAGATAATCAGGAGACACTTAGGGGAGCAGAAGAAACCCAGAAACGACGGTAAGTCTTGAAAGAGGACTGAGAATCAGGCTCCAAGGAAAGCTGAGGTGAGAGTTCCCAGCCACACACCCAACACACTGAGAAGACAATGTGTGACTGATCTGAGGGTAAGAAATCTGCTCATGATTAAGTAGAGAAGTTACATTTCAAGACAGGGTAAGGAAAGATTTTTTTTTTTTTTCCAGTCTCTGCAATTCTGTTACCGAACCATGTGTTTTCAAGATGAGTTTGTCAGGCACCTGTTGGCATGTGGCACTATGTTGACCCAACACAAAAGCACCAATCCACTGAACCTTGAGGCTAGATCCTACCACCTCAGAAGACACCACCAACCAGGATGCATGCTGAGCTGCTCTCCTCCCAGCCAGGGTTTCAAAACCTTTTAACTCCAGGAACCCAGGATTCGACGAACACAGAGCAGAGGAAAATGGAAAACGTAAACACTGACAGTAGATGCTGAAAGTATGAGCAGCCGCAGGTACGGCACGCTTAGAAGTGATTCAGCAGAGCATTCCCCCACCCCCCAACATTTCTTAGTGATTCTATACAGCTTTGAAAACGAGGTCTTTCTGCCTCGTCTTTCACAATTTCATGATACAGAGAAAAGAAACATTCGACTCTCTTGCAAACTGGGAAAGGAATCTGCTTACATTTCTTCCCATTCAACAATAACTTAGAGGCAGCTAATGAGATTTTCTTTCCTTCCCTGGGCTCCCAGAAATCATCCATCCTCTACCAGGCAGAATCTAGCCATGAAAATTTCCACCCAATTTGTGGTTTTTCAGACAGCTAGGAGAGGGATGAAAATGGCTTAGTAATGGGAGTTGCCATAAAACTTATAATTACAGAATTTGCTACAGTGAACACCATAATGGATTGTTTGTTTAAATCAAATAGCCATTGACTCTCCTTGAAGATAAATGATGTATTCCATATCCCATTTTCCCCAAATCTACACAGAAAGCATTTTTGCACAATGGTGGTTCTTCTAGCTTTCTTTGGTACACCGGCTAGACTGGCTACAGCAAGTACACCCACTTCACTCAGGAACCACATACGGATTCTGAGCTTAGCCCAATATCTAAGCTTAGTGTTGGCCAGTGACACAGCCAATTAATACCTTCTCGAAAGACCTTCAAGGTAAACAGACAACTTATCTAACAGAGAAGCCAAGGACACGCCAAGAAACAAACCAATCTAGCCCTGCTCGACCTTAAAATAATCTAATCTTTCTCTGCCTTAGTTTTCCCATTTGTAAGGTCAAGGAGTTTAATATCTGTATCTCCAAGGTCTGAATCCTCTAACATTCTATGATTCTAAATCAGAAGGAAAGTGAGGATTAAAATTAAGCCCCTAGAAAGCCCTTAGACAAAGCTATCTCCACAATTTATTCCCTAGGAATAAACCTGTACCAAAGTCCTTAGTGGAGAATTGCATGAAGGTGGTAGAGGGAACTCCTCTCAAAATCTCTCCTTTCCCCTTTCTCTCCCCTATTCTGTATTCTAGCTAATGGCAGGAAATGTGCTTTTTTTATTATTATTTTTTTTTTATTTTTAAAAAAAAATTTTTTTTCAACGTTTATTTATTTTTAGGACAGAGAGAGACAGAGCATGAACGGGGGAGGGGCAGAGAGAGAGGGAGACACAGAATCGGAAACAGGCTCCAGGTTCTGAGCCATCGGCCCAGAGCCTGACGCGGGGCTCGAACTCACGGACCGCGAGATCGTGACCTGGCTGAAGTCGGACGCTTAACCGACTGTGCCACCCAGGCGCCCCAGGAAATGTGCTTTTGAAGCTTGAAGACACTTAGGAGAAGAGTTAAGAATCACTTTCCTTCCCCTTCCTATTGTTAGTCAACTATTAATTGTCCCCATGGGACAAGGAGTGTTGAGAGGATTAATTAGTTAATCTTGGTGAAGTGCTTTGCAGAGGAGGAATGCTACGCATAGTGTTAAGGAGAATTAATACTCGACTAACTTCATACCAAAGAATACAAGCCCCAGAATAGGAACCCATTGCAAGATTTTGAATAACTGAGATCTATAGACAAAAAGGGACAGGTACAGAGTGAGGGGATTCCATTTTGCTTAGTTTGGAAAGTGAAGAAACCCAACCTAAAAAGATAGGACAGTAATCAAAAAGATTCACAACAGAGGCGCCTGGGTGGCTCAGGCAGTTGATCGTCCGATTTTAGCTCAGGTCCTGATCTGGATGGAGGTTTCCGAGTTTGAGCCCCACATCGGGCTCACCACTATCAGCTGTTCAGCCTGTTCTGAATCTTCAGTCCGCCTCTCTGTCTCTGTCCACCTGCCCTCACTCATAGGTGTGCTCTCCTGTGCGCTCTCTCTCGCTCTCTCTCTCTCTCTCTCAAAAATAAATAAACATTTTTTAAAAAATTCACAATAAAGCCCTTGAAAGTGCACAGGCTCTGAAAGAGGAAATGGGAAAGGTAAG
This sequence comes from Herpailurus yagouaroundi, assembly GCF_014898765.1. Taxonomy (NCBI): domain Eukaryota; kingdom Metazoa; phylum Chordata; class Mammalia; order Carnivora; family Felidae; genus Herpailurus; species Herpailurus yagouaroundi. Next base: position 23,909,322 of record NW_024412397.1, read on the forward strand.
GAGTAAGGTACCTGAAGTCTACAGACTAGAAACTCCATCCTATGAAGGAGAGACAGCCAGCAGGCCAGCTCTCTCTTGGGGATAGTGTGTCCCATTCTCCAAAGCTTTCTGCAAGTCCCTCCTCTTTCAAAGAGCAATCTGCTCCCGCAGAACCAGCAATGCTGTAACCAGCAGCAAGAAAGGACATTTCTACAATAGCGTCATTACTCAAGCCCTGGGAGGAATCCCACACCACTGGAAAGATCCCAGCCCCGTTAGAACCAAGAAGCTCCAGCTGCTCCCTTCTGCTGGCAGATGACAATTTGTCTTCTCAACTAAGAGTTTACGCTCAGGCAAAGTGAAGTAGAGAACTGAGGCATCTATCCCACCAATTCAGAACAAGAACAATAAAATACTGATTTTCTTCCTGGAGACTTAGGGAAAAGCCTGGGGCTAGCACTGTTCCTTGGGATGGGAGATACGGCAACCCTTGTTTCACCCCACGAATTGTCCAATGCTTCTACTTCCTGAGCTAAGGCTCTGGTCAATGCTGCCATTAAACATGTAGAGGGTCCGGTGTTGGCAATACGCTCAGAATCACCCTTCATAGCAGCCTCTGCTATTCTGGACCCTTGTTTTGCAAAACAGGCTGGAAAGCTCTACTTTCTCAATGCATTTCATCTTATATGTGTAGATGGTCCACAAGGAGTTCCTACGTGAAACTCCATTCATAGAGACACTAAAGCCCTTGCACAATGAGACAAAGAGGCCGTGTAGGCACATAAGATCAGTTGGACAATTTAATGGCTGACTGTCCCCTTTCTAGGACACACATTGAAGTATTTGGGGTATTTGGGGCTGGAAGAAACAGAGCATAAACCCAAGTGCTCCCATCTTGATTTCTATCTTTAGAACCTTGGAGAAGTTATTTAACCATCCTAAAACACATGGTTCTCATCTACAAAGTGGATATTATAATAACATTTACCTCACAGAGCTGTGATTAAATGGAATTAGGCACGAAAAGCACTTAAGCCAGTATTTGCAGTCAATAAACGTTCATTTTTTATAGTATTTGGATTTTTAAAACTTACTGTTAATTCTATTTGTATTAAGGAAAAAATATTATGAAAATTTAGTTACCGTCCCATTAGCACAGCTGTTGTTTTTATTTTTCCACATTCCCTTCCAATTTTTATCCTTAAATATATAGACATTACACATTTATAATTACACTGAATATAATTTTTATGTTTTATATTGTAACAAATTATGCAATAAATACTTTCCATCATATTTCACTCTCTATAATTATAGTATACAAGGCCTCCATGATGTGCATTGAATTGACCTGCCATAGTTAACAAGAAGTTCCTTTGTGAGGGAGTACGGTAAAGAGAATATTGAACCTGGACTAAAGACATAGAGTTCCCATTTCCTCTTTTAACGCACATGCATGTTTAAGTGCTTTGTTGTGGGTCCTTTTGACAAGTGTTCTATCTTTGTTGGTTGAGTTTCCCTGCTTTCCAAACTAAGCAAAACCATCAAAACTCTATCACTCAATTCATGGGTGCAGCCTTAAAGAAACCATACCACTCCTCGAAGCCTGTTCAAGGAGGAAAAACAAAACCACCTCTCCCAGAGGGTTGCTGTGAACATGAAATGAGATAATTCATGTGAAAAGAATCTGTAATCTGTAAATTAATATAACTCTGGGGGCGCCTGGGTGGCTCAGTCGGTTGAGTGGCCAACTTCAGCTCAG